>NC_084800.1:94174896-94479352 GCF_963169125.1 Humulus lupulus
AAACGAGGGTCAACATTCTGGTGCTTTCATTGAGAGCTTGAGACGAGGTTGTTAAAGCACTAATGGCAAAAACAACAAAGAAGACTGGGCAAACGGCTGGCGATGCACCATCTCAACCTCCTCCTCCGAACATGGCTGAAAATGAGCCACACTTGGAATTTGATGAGGAGGAACTGGACTCCGAAACGCTGAGAAATACCCTGGGAGTATTGCAAGACGAATTGGCCAATCTGAGGGCCAGTCAAGAAAGTGTTGCGGAGAGTATGGCGCGACAACAGCAAGAAATAGAGCGTCAGCGCCAAGAGCGGAGTGAAAGATAGGCGGAGATGGACTGTCGTCAGAGGGAGGCCATGGCAGCCCTCGAAGCAGCCCTACAATTAGCTAGGAATCAGGCTGCACCTGCCTCGCAGCCTGATCAACCCTCGAATGGGCCACCTCAAAGGGGTCCCAATCCTAGCCCTCCGATCCAGCCAACGAACCCTCAACGGCTGGAGCACCCACCAATGCCTCAGGATGATGTCCCACCTAGGGACCCTGAGATGCAGCCTCCATCCCAGGCTGGTCAAGGCAATCCCCCACAGCCAAGGCAGAATAGGGCCGGGCAGCAGCCCCGTAGTCCTAGACGCCAAGGGGGTGAAGATCCGCACCCACCGAGCAGGGGACAGCGTCCTTCTGGCAACAGAAGGAACTCCGAGACAGGCTCTGCAGTCAGGGGTCCTCCACGGCATGATAATGCACGGGGAGCTACCAACCAGTGCAGGCCTCCCCCTAACGCTCGGGAAGTTCCAGCCCGAGGAGGAAACCGAGAAGACAGTCGAGGTTCAGAGATGGGCATGGCTACAATGAGGCCGACTCGGGCAGAGGGAATGTCGGTCGGAGGAATGAGGAGAGAGGTGGAGGCAGAAGCTCACCACCTAGAGAAGACCAACAAGTGAGGCGTAACACTGGGGGGCAGCCCAGACAAAACAACGTCTTTAACCGGCTCGGAGCAAGCGAGCAACGGCGAAGAGACGACGACTTAAGAGATGTACTCAACAACCGCCGAGAACAGCATGACGAGTACATTCTCTCGGCACTAGAGGCCCTGGAAATTCCTGAAGTCGTTCAGGCCCAGATAGATGCCCTGAACCAAGCAGTGCAACAGCTGGTCGGGGGGAGAACGTCTCACATCGAGTACGACAGGAGAAGGGACACTCCTTTCGTCCAAAGGATTGTTGTGGCAGAAACTCCCAGAAAGTTTAAAATGCCCATGCTTCCAAACTTTGACGGGTATGGTGACCCGGTATCTCATGTCAACAAGTTTGAGATATAGATGGACATTCAGAAGGTGTCCGAAGACGCTCGGTGCAGGATCTTCCCTGCAACACTTTCTGATGCTGCACAGGAGTGGTTTTTTAAATTCCCTCCTGCAAGTATTGTATCTTTGGAGATGTTCGTAAAGGAGTTTTACGGACAATTCTATGCGGGTCGTGTGCACCCAACTGAGGCAAACCAGCTGGTTGAGATACACCAGCAAGAAGGAGAACCACTGAAAGACTACATCCAGCGTTTTATGCGAGCAGCTGTTGGAGCCAAAACAGTGAGAGACAAAGGCAAAATGATGGCCCTAACTGCAGGAGTTAGGTGTCGTACGCCTCTTTGGAGTAGCCTCAGGAAGCATGGTGTTAAAACTATCCAAGAATTCTTGGATCGAGTTGATCGATACATCAAACTCAAGGATGTCATTGCCAGCGAGGGAAAGACCCCAAACAAAGATAAGGGGAGTGAAGACCCAGCCAAAGCTGCCAATGGGTCAAAGCCCAACGGCAACGGCAACGACAAAAGCAATGGGAATGGCAACGGAAAGAATGGGGGGAAGAGGCCCTATAACGAACCCTCTACCTTCGAGAGCAAGCGCGCTAAGGGAAACCGTTATGAGCCACGGTTCACTAACTACACTACCCTTGTCGAGTCTTGAGCAGAGGTGTATCAGGCCATAAGTTCCAGTGTGCCTTACAAAAGACCCGCTTCCATTCGAAAAGATATTTTGAAAAGGGATACCACCAAGTTCTGTCGATTTCACAACGACTACGGACACGATACGAACGAGTGCAACCAGTTGAAAGATGAAATCGAGTTCCTTATTAGACAAGGACACTTGAGGAGATACATACGGGCCTCGGGAGCTTCCCAAGGAGAGGCTCCAGGTGGCAACGAGTAGGCACCTGTATGCCAACGCTCACCACCTTTGTAGCCTGACCCCGTGGCTGACACTTTACTCACCATCTGTGGAAGCCCGCACCTTGCGGGAAACAACGGAAAGGCAAGGGAACGATATGCTCGGACCTTACGCCACGACTAGGACATCGAGATGATGACTGTGGAGGACCGGGCATCAAAGAAGGCTCGGTCAGAGGATGGTGAAATAACCTTCTCTGATTGCGACGCCCAGCATGTCCGGTTCCCACATTCCGATCCGCTGGTCGTGGATGTCAAATTGCCAACATGATGGTGAAGAGAGTGCTGGTCTATATAGGAAGTTCAGTTAACATCCTGTATAAATCTTCGTTGGAACGAATGAAGTTGTCCGTCAAGGACTTGGAGCCCTGCAACTAAACAATTTACGGTTTCTCTGGTGAGGGACTCGCTCCAACAGGGTCAATCAGGCTTCCGGTAACAATAGGTACAACGCCCGCTACCAGGACATTACTCACTACTTTCATAGTGGTCGATTGCCCTTCGGCTTACAATGATGTAATTGGAAGACCCATACTGGTTGACCTTCGGGCCGTCACCTCAATATGGCACCTGGCCATGAAATTCCCAACAGACGCAGGGGCAGGACGCGTGTTGGGAAACCAGAGGGAAGCAAGGGAGTGCTATAACGCCTCAATTACTAAGGCCAAGAAGGGAATGTTGAGGAGCGCTCCCCCAGAAAGGTTGCAGATGGCCATTGATATATAAGCCCAATCAGGTGGTGAAGTCACCAAATAGGGTGTTGCCCAAAGTGAGGATAGAGACTTAGATCCTCGCTTTGGGGATTTTGAGGAAGATGTTGGACCTGTCGAGGACCTTGAGGAGGTCTAGCTTGACGAAGAGTTTCCGACCAGAGTTGTAAAGGTCGGCAAAAATTTGGAAGCAACAACCAAGCACGCACTGGTGGAATTTTTGAGGAAGAACCAGGAAGTTTTCGCCTGGTCACATAAAGACATGGCTGGGATAGATCCTGCAATCATCAGCCATGTCTTGAACGTCGAAAAAATCTTTCCACCTGTGCAACAGAAAAGAAGGTTGCTCGATAAAGACAGATCGAAAGCCTTAAAAGAAGAAGTTGAAAAACTAAAGGAGAATGGGTTCATCAGGGTGGCGTTTTATCCATCATGGGTCTCTAACCCAGTACTGGTTCCCAAGCCTCATGGAAAATGGCGAACCTGTGTGGATTTCACAGACCTTAATAAAGCCTGCCTTAAGGATTGCTTCCCACTCCCAAGGATCGACCAGCTGGTCGATGCAACCGCGGGACATGAGATCCTCTCTTTCATGGATGCATATTCAGGTACAATCAGATTAGTATGCATCCCCCTGACGAGGATCACACTAGCTTTCGGACCGATACAGGGCTATACTGTTACAAAGTAATGCCCTTCGGATTGAAAAACGCTGGTGCGACTTACCAGCGACTAGTTAACCACATGTTTAAGGAGTTAATCGGAGTAAACATGGAGGTATACGTTGATGACATGCTGGTAAAGTCAAAAAAAGGCAGAAGGACATGTGAAGGATTTACAAGAGTGTTTCAATGTTTTGAATAAATATCAAATGAAGCTAAGTCCTCTCAAGTGTTCCTTCGAAGTAGGATCAGGGAAATTCTTGGGGTTCATTGTCAATTCGAGGGGAATCGAAGCTAATCCCGAGAAGATCAAAGCCCTGATCGATATGAAATCGCCAGTGAAGATCAAAGATGTGCAAAGTTTGACTGGAAGGATTTCCGCGCTCAGTAGATTTTTTTCAAAATCGACGGATAAATGCATCCCTTTCTTTAATCTACTGAGGGGCAACAAGAAGTTCGAATGGACTGAAAACTGCGAACAGGCTCTCCAAGCCTTAAAAGCCCACATGGCGCAGCGTCCTGTCTTATCAAAACCTATAGATGGGGAAACTTTGTTCATTTACCTGGCGATCACCGAATACGCTGCAAGTGCGGTGCTAGTAAGAGAAGAAGAAGGTGTACAAAAGGCAGTGTATTATGTAAGCAAGAGGTTAATCGGGGACGAATTGAGGTATCCTCCCATCGAAAGATTAGCCTACTGCCTAATATTGGCCTCAAGGAAGTTACGTCCGTACTTCCAAGCCCATCCAATCACAGTCTTGTTTGATCAGCCCCTTCGGCAAGTTTTGCAAAAGCCAGAGGCTGCTGGTCATTTGTTGAAATGGGCAGTCGAACTCGGGCAGTTCGATATCACATACTCACCGCGAGCAGCAATAAAAGGACAGGTCTTCGCTGATTTCATTGCTGAGTTCACTGAACTACCAGACATCGAGCAGGGTGGAAAGCCTAGTGCGCCTGAGCCTCAAGTCGAAGCTCCTTTGTGGAAGCTATTCACAGACGGATCGCCCAACGAATCTCACGCAGGAGCAGGAGTGATATTGATAATGCCGGAAGGGCATCGATTTCACTGCACTATTAGGTTTGATTTCACCGCTTCAAACAACGAAGCCGAGTATGAAGCTCTACTCGCCAGGTTAAGGTTGGCCAAAGACATGAGCATAAAAGTGCTGGATATTTACAGTGATTCACAACTGGTAGTGAATCAGGTCTTAGGGGAGTATCAAGCACGAGGTCTGAAAATGGTGGCCTATCTGAACAAAACCAAAGATCTGTTGGCACAATTTGAGAAATATACCCTCCAGCAAATACCTCGAGATCAGAATTCAAACGCAGATGCCTTAGCCAAACTCGCGAGTGCGAAGGATGCTGACACTTTGAATATAGTGCCAGTTGAACGACTGCGCGAGCCAAGCATACAAGCCAAAGAAACCAATATGGAGGTCTGGTTAGCAGACACATGGATGGCACCATACTTGGAGTATCTCACAAGCGGTATACTACCTGCAGATGGAAACAAAGCCAGGACCCTTCAGAGACAAGTTATTAGGTATATCCTGGTCGATGGGGTTCTATACCGAAGAGGATACTCAATGCCACTGCTCAGGTGTGTTACACCAGAAAAGGATAAAGAACTGATGAAAGAGGTACATGAAGGCTTCTGTGGAGATCACGCTGGGGGGCAGAGCTTATCAAAGAAGATTCTAAGGCAGGGTTATTTCTGGCCGACCATGAACGAAGACTCGATGGAGTTTGTGCGCAAATGCGACAAGTGTCAGAGGTTTTCCAAGATCCCACGGGCAGCTCCTAATGAGTTAAAGCAGATGCAAAGTCCATGGCCTTTAGCAGTGTGGGGTATAGATTTAATTGGGTCCTTGCCAATAGGAAAAGGTGGAGTGAAATACGCAGTTGTGGCAGTCGACTACTTCACCAAATGGGTTGAAGCTGAGCCACTCGCTACCATAACGACAAAGAAAGTGCTTGACTTTGTCATCAAGAACATTGATTGTCGATATGGATTGCCCAGAAAGATTGTCTCGGACAATGGCACCCAGTTTGATAGTGACCTATTCACAGACTTTTGCGATAGGCATGGAATCACCAAGAGCTTTTCTTCAGTTTCTCATCCACAAGAAAATGGGAAAGTCGAAGCAGTAAATAAGACATTGAAGGATACCCTGAAGAAAAGGCTCGAGGAAGCTAAAGGAGCATGGCCAGAACAGCTGCTTGAAGTACTCTGGTCATATAGAACGTCTCATCGAACAGCAACAGGTCATACCCCATTTTCCTTGGCATATGGGTATGAAGCTATGTTTCCTGTCGAGTTAGATCTGCCCTCGCATCGAAGAATCACATATGACCAAGACCAAAATAGCCAACTGTTGATGGAGTCCCTAGACCTGATCGAGGAGAAACGGAAAAAAGCCCAACTCCGAGTAGCTGCGTACCAGCAAAAAGTTGCTCGGTATTTTAACTCTAAAGTAAAAGAAAGAAAGTTCAACGTCGGAGACTTAGTGCTTCGAAGAGTCTTCTTAAACACTCGCGACCCAGCTGCTGGAGTACTCGGACCAAACTAGGAAGGACCTTACCAGATTGAAGAAGTCCTTCATCCAGGCACCTATAAACTTGCACGCTTAAACGGAGATCTCGTTCCACGTTATTGGAATGGAGAACACTTGCGCAAGTATTATCAATAAACAGTCCTTCTTAAAGGACTGGCTTGTATTAATTTTTACTTTTTACAAGTTTTGGAAAAGGGTTAGTCATGTTATATGGCTAATCGCTTATAAGTGTAAGATCTTTCAAAGATCACTCGTAAAGACACGTTTAGTCCATTTGAATACGAGAATTATAAGGGACTGTGCGCAGCCAGTCATTCTTGCCAAACTTTGTAATTTTTTACAAGTATTTGTTCATTGCGTGTGTTGTTTTGCTGTATTATAAGTTCTACATTTTATACCGAGCAGTAATGTTCGTACAGGTCGTGGTCAAGGCAAGTGACCAAGGACCTAAAGCTCCTCAATCACTTGGGGGGCATATAAGGTACATCGATAGCAAAGCATACCAAGAGGTATGTAAACACATGAACAAAATAAGTGAAAACATACTATGGTACTTAGAGTATTTTTCAAAATTTATATTTTGAAAAATCAAGCCAAAATACTATGCTAGGTTTGGTCATGCAAACAGATGTTATAATAAAGCAAAAATATTATAATGTCATTGGAATCCTTTTACACCGCGAGCAGTACTGCTCAGATGTAACTATTCAAGTAAAAGTAAAATAGCTGCCCTTCCAGCAATAAAATAAAATAAAAAATGTCTTTACATCACGACCCGTGGGTCGTGTAGTTGAGATAAACAGAAGAAAAAAAAGAATTAAGGAGCTGGAGGGTCTTGAGGAGCGCCTTGGTCGATGGTTGGGCCAGCTTCAGCGTCTGCGCCATCTATCCCTGCTGCCAAGGAAATCTCTGGGGAAGCAGGCACTTCAACCTTCTCTTCTTCCTCCAGAGGAATGGCACACTGCGTCATTAAAGTCCTCCTCAAGCGTTCGGACAGATAGTTGAAGTTAGCCTCCCGGTTGTGCTTCCAGAACTCGTAGAAGCAAAGATGAGTAGCTTCTTTGTACTTCTCCAAGTTCTTGGCTCCAGCTTCCTCAAGCTCTTTCACTCGTTTTCCAAGTTCCTCCGCCTCCTGCCTGCTGGCGATCAAGTCAAGCTCGAGCTGAACAGCTTCTTGATAATTGAGCTTGGCGCTTTCCCTAAACTTTTCCCTCGCTTCGTTGGATTTCTTCAGGGCGTCCCGGGTTTCCAGCAGCTCCTTGGTCAGAGTAGCTTTGTCCTCGAGCAGTTCATCTTTTTGCTTGGACAGCTCTGTCTTCTCTACAAGCAACTCGCCATTCTGTTGGGTAAGCTCGTTGTTTGTAGCTTCAAGTGCTTTCTTGGCCTCGGCAAGCCTGGCATCGAAGTTCCTGCCTCGAGACACCAGCGCCCCAGCACAGTGCCAGCCAGCGGTTATGGTCAGCAGTCCCTGAAGTCAGACAGAAAAAGATTACAAGTAAAGTACCCGCGCTACAACTATTGGTTGCTACATTATTTACCGAACTACCTACTGCCTGGAAGAAATCTGAATTTAAGATGGGAGTATTCTTAAAGTTGCCATCCCTGTCAAACAGATGACAGGGAATTGGCAAATGGTTTAAAAGCGAAATTACTGTACCGTTATCATCCGACGAGTCGTCAGAGAGTTCGGTAGGCTCGGCGGCCTTTTGCTTTCCTTTTCCCTTGGGATCCAAGGGACTCTCCGCTCGGTGAGTGTCGGTAGGTTCCCTGATTGTAACCCCAGTTGGTCTCCTCCGCGGAGGAGACGCTTGGGGTTGTTGCTCGGGTTCCACTTCGGCGTGAGCATTTCCCGCCAAAGGCCCACTCGTCGTTGGTTGAGGGTCCTAGAGGCCAGCCAACCTAAGGTTAGCCTCTGTAACTAAATTTTTGACACTTACTCAGCCTCTGACATGCTGGCTAAGAGTGCTGCCCTTGACTCTATTCCTGGAGTTGGATTTGGTCGCAACCATGGGCCTGAAACACATTGAAAGTTCAAGACATTGTGGTAGAAAAACACTAAGTGAAGAAGCCAGCGACGTGAAAATTTTACCTCCTTGTGTGAAAGCCAAGTTGTCTGCGACCAGGTTAGGCGTAAGGAAGTACTCCTGGTAGTACCTCCCCACGTTGGAGATATGGGTGGTGTCAGTCAGGAAAGTGCGCCCGGTTTCCTGATGACAAAGATGGAACAACCCCGTGCCTTCTTGGTTGGGGTTAGATTTGAGGTTGAACAGGTAGTTGACCTCATGTGGCGACGGCCCGGGCCAATTTTTCCGACTATACAAGATATAGAGCGCAGCGAGCATTCTATATCCGTTTGGGGTAATTTGGAAGGGAGCAACTTCGAAGTAGTTGGCCACCTCCTAAAAGAATGCATGAAGAGGCAAAGTGGCACCTGCCTCAACATGAAACCGCGACTAGGCGCTGTAAGCACCCCCAGGCAGATTAGCCCTTTGATCGAGGTTAGGTTTGACTAGGGTCACCCCTGTCAGATTGTATTTATTTAAGTAGTTGGCGATCATCACCCTACTCTCAGCGACAACATGCCACTCGACATCCAGCTGAATAGCGTGTCGAGGGCGGGCATGCCTTTGTACATTTGGGTCAGGAATATTTTCATCTCGACCACTGGTCGAGGGAGCATCAGCAGTAGGCTGATGAGAAGTGTTGGGAGTTTTTATTTTTCGAGCTTTAGTTTTGGTGCGAGCCATATTTTGGGTCGAAATTGGGGAAATGTTTAGGTTAAGGCGAGAAAAAGGAATGGCTGGTATTAGAGTCGAAGGTTGTTCTTCGTCTTCAAGCAGTTGAACTAAGAGATTGTCGTCGATAGGTCTTTCTCCTCCCCATGGGTCTTGCATATGAACTGCAAACAGACAAAGGAGGAGATAAGACGCACAGCCTGGGAACTTATGTTGAAAGTTGGAATAACGCTGCTCGCGTTTATCGACCAGCAGCATTCTAACTGAACACTAAGTTTTATGCTAGCAGTTTGAAAAATGGATCAAAAAGGAAAGTAAAAGGTTTTCTGAAAAGAAGCTTTTTCAACTCCTAAGGGGCGGGAAAAACCCAGTTTTTCAACTAGCCTAAAAATCGAATTTTTACGTCGATTTTACGCCCTAAACCTATAATCCTGACTATCAAACTAATTCCTAACTTATATAGATGAAAAGTACACTGCCCTATCAAGCATCAACGATATATACAAAATCCTCACAAATCTCTACTCAAGAACATGAAAAGTCTCATAACTCAAAAGCAGTATGCATGGTATCTCAAAGAGTTTAAAAGACGAAGAAAATTACCTGGATGAAGGTTGGAGATACTGAAAAATAGAAGCTTTGGGTCTGTAGGATCCTCGGCAAGGCGTCTGAGACCTTCGAAGCTCTGAGTTCTGGGATGGAGTTCTTGAGAGTTCTTGGCAGAAAATGGTGAGTAAAAGATTATAAGGTGAATGAGGGGGTTACTTATAGAAGCCGAAGTGTGACAAAAAGTAGTAATCATGACTTTCCCTTTTTCGAAGCATGGAGGAGTGTAATAGCCGTCGGAGTGGTTTCTTGAAAACTGAAGAGGCTTGATTAGACGTGATTAGGTCACGGTTTTCAAAAACGCACGAGGGCTCTGACAGATTTCGTGGGGCATATGAAAGGTTGTTTTCCTAAGTTTACTTATTGCTGGTCGCAATAAATAAACTTGGGGGGGAAAATGTTATCCAAAGAATAGGCGTGGATGACGTGGCAGACATTTTTAACACGTGACTGACACCTGGCAAATGTTCTGTTCGACTATCGACCAGGGAGGTTCCCCTAGCGTAACATTTGGACTTTATATAGGACTAGCTTGGTCGTATACTCCGTATATTTTGAGAAGATCTTATGCAATTATAACAATATCCGAAATTATCTCCCATAATTCATGAGTATCCGATTATTTAGGAAATAATATCTGTAACAAATTTATGTAATCCTCCTTGAGCCTATAAATAGAGAAGAAATAGCTCAAAGAGGGGACTTTTGGCTGATTTAAGTTTATGCTTTACAAGAGAATTAGAGCTATTTTATCTTACAATTGTATTATTCATCCTTCTAAGGTTTGTGAAACTCAGATAACCCTAGTTCTTTGATCACTCCTTTGAGAATTAATATCAATAATAGCTTAAGTGGACGTAGGTCATTACCAATTCGTGGGGCCGAACCACTATAATTTGTTGTGTCGTTTACTGTTTTTTCCATTAGATCTATTTCAATACCTTCCATCACATCAAGCATTTGACTCCGTGTCAGTTGACCAAAACGAAGGTCAACAATAATGAAAATTCTTGGTTTTAACGGTTTTATTTATTTTTTTCGTTAACTTTAACGGAATATTATTATATATAACAGAATATTCTTATATTTAACTGTAGATTGTAAACATGATTTAAACTTAAATCAAATTATATAAATAAATAATCGAACAAATTAAAATAAGATATTTTTGAGATATTTTACAATAAGAATTATTTAAAAATAATAAAATCATATGTTTTATAACTTTAATAAAATTTAATTAAACTTAAACTTAAGCTTCACTTATTAGAATAATATCATATTAAACATATAACATAATATAATCCACTATCAACTAGAAACAAACTTCTTTTAAAAAAAAACTAACAACAAACTTAAATTTAAAATCCATGTATAATATTAATATGATTGGAGCTATTTTTCTTCATCAAATTCACAAAAGGACATTGATGCATGTATACTACTCTACACTATGGCATTTTCTATTCTTATTTTATAATTTTTTTTTAAATATTATTGTAATTTATATATATGTCATTGTACGCCCTGGTTTTCCCACGGGCTGATTAGAAGGTCGTGCCTCGGATTAGTCAAGTTTAGTCCGAGGCGCCACAGACCGAGGATATTAGCTCGCCCAAATTGCCCAGAATCAGAAGGCCGAAGGTCAGATCAGGGGAGAAGCTCATATTACGAGCTTCTCATGGCACGGGTTGCCCACGAAGCTCTGACCCTCTACGAAGTCAACACACGCAAGATAAACGTGCATATATCTGACATCACGTGTCCGATATCCCCCTGACTTCTCGGATACGCAGCAAGAACGTGCGTATCAGACACCCACAGCTGGATTGGGCCGTGCGGCCCATTCTCTCCTTCCATGCTGATTAGACCACACTTATGTGTCAGGTTTAGGAATTAATCATGAATGTCACAGAGTTGATATGACAAATGGTAAGGTCACGGGATGACCTCCCTACCAACTTCCAGGTGCCTTCTCCTATAAATATGGAGACCCTGGGAGTTGATAGGGGTTGGGAAAAATAGTCTTTGAAGAACTATATACTGTGTAAACCAAATACCCAGAAGATATCAATAATATTGACTAGTGGAGTAGGAGGATGTTAACCTTCGAACCACTTAAAAAAAGTGTCTCGAGTCACCTAGTTCATCCTATAAGATTTCATATCTGTGACGGTTCTACTTTCAGTACTAATCCCTTTCTCTTCTCTTAATTACCTGTTGGCGAAGAACCGCGTCAACAGTTTGGTGCTTTCATTGAGAGCAAGTTCGATTAGTACTACCACCAACATCCAACTATGGTGACTACCCGATCCAGACATGGCAACGAGGCAGAACAGCAGGATGGGCAGGAGGCCCACCATGTTGCCATTCCTGATGAGCAAATTCCTGAAGTCCAGCAGAGACCAGGAAAGCAGCCGGCAGGCCAATATGACACTGGTAGTTCAGCGCCCCGACCGCCTAATCCGGACCCATGTTATTATACTGCGGTGGAGATGGAGAATGCTCAGCTGAGGAGCCAGTTAGCAGCCGCTGGTCAGCAAATTCGGGATATTCTGGACCGAATACCCCCTCTCGCAACCAACGTTAACGTTGGAGAGAGGCAAGGTGAGGCTCCTAAGTCTCGCCGAGGTAATCGATCCAGGCGTAGCCGTTCGGATAGGCTCCCTGCAGCCAACTCCACCCCTTCATCACACCATCAGGAGGCAAACTTCAGGGAAGTGCCTAGAACCGGACAGCAACAATACAGCCGTTCGGTTAGGACGTCAACTCCTAGCTCTCAGCCTTCCTCGAGGACGCCCAGGAGAGATCGAGGAAATTCCCGAAGAAGAGCTGGGGAGGGCCAGCGACGACAGCCCGTCCCCGAAGACCGTCATGCGCCTCATCCAGCTCGCCCAGAACGAGATCAGCAAGCTGGCAGGGCCGAGAGGCCCCCACCAAATTTGATTCGTCCAGATGGAACTAGGATTGCTTCCCCAGTCAGGCATCCTCCTTCTCCAATCAGACATCCGTCTCCTCAGCCCGTCCGGGACATCCCGGCCTACGGGGGTAGTAGGGGAGACCCGCCGTCAGCTGGGCTTTCCCGGCGCAGCAGGGTGCCAGGGGAAGGATCAGGTCGTAGCCGCCAAAGACGCACCCCGAGCCTGTCCAGCAGGAGTCACTGGACCGGTAGTCGACGGAGTAATCTCTCGGGAGGAGACCTGCGTCAACAACTAAGTTCGGCACAGAGTCACCAGACTACTCAGGGGGGCGACCTTCGAGACCGCCTCAATTCTCACAGAGAAGATCGAGTTAGGGATGGTAGCCAGGCCCGCTCAGTGGGAGCCCGATCCGAAGTACGTAACGGAGGGAATGTCCCAAATAACCTGTCTCAAGATAGGAGGGGCAACAACCCACCTAATATGTACAACGGGTCCGGAGCTGTTGAACAGCACCGGAATAACCCAGGATCTCAGGACAAAACCCTAGAGCGCCTAACTCAAATGGAGGAACTGATGAAGAAGCTCCTATCGGAAAAAGAAAAAGACGAATATGATTCAGGGGACGAGATGGAACTCTTCGCCCCCAATATAGCGGCAACGGCATACCCTTCTGGCTTTCGTATGCCCCACTTGTCAAATTTCAACGGGGACGGAGACCCGTCTGACCATTTAGGGATGTTCAACACCCTAATGATGGCCCACAACATCGGCCCGGAGCTGCGTTGCTTGATCTTTCCTTCCACACTGACTGGGCCTGCCAGGCAATGGTTCAAGCAGAGTAAAAGGCAGTCAATCAGCTCCTGGAAGACCTTTTCGGCTGACTTCAAGAGGGCATTCCGTGCCTCTCAGGCCGCCCAAGTCCAGGCCGATTCCCTAGCTAACGTGAGGCAGCAGCCCGGTGAAACGTTGAAAGCCTACTTGAGCAGATTTGCAAATGTCGCTGCTCGAGCAAGGGACGCTGACGATAGCTCCAAGCTCATGGCCATGAGGACCGGAATCCTGGTCGGCGGAGACTTGTGGAAAGATATTCAAAGGAGGGGAGTCAGCTCGGTTAGCGAATTCCTTAACAGAGCCCAAGAGTGGATAAACCTAGAAGAAGCTGAAGCTTCAGCCGCAGGGACCAGCCAGGTCCCCGAGAAGCCCGCTGGGACGGGGACGGAGATCATAGTGGCGACTCCCGACGTCGCGCAGAATAACCAGCCCGATGGTGGCAAAAGAAAAGGGCATGGTGAAAATAGCCAACACGGCCAGAAGAAGAATAAGTCTGTGGATAAATTCAAGCCCGTGTTCACAACTTATACCGAGCTCACCCAGTCCAGGGAAAATATTTTCCTGGCCAACGCTACTCGGGTCCCCTGGAAGAGGCCGGAGCCATTGAAACACCACAAGGGAAAGAGAGACGCTTCCAAATTCTGCCGTTTTCATAACGACGTCGGGCACAACACCGACGACTGCAGGCATCTCAAAGATGAAATCGAGACTCTCATCCGAGCAGGCCCCTTGCCGCAGTACTCGCGGAACAGGGTCCCGGCAGGTCGACCCGTTCCGGAGGTCCCGGCCATTCAGCCCGGGCCTCGGGTAGATCAGGACGTCCTTCCCCCCGTGGTCGAGGGAGAGATATCCACCATTTTTGGAGGACCACACATGGCTGGCACGAGTAGAGGCGCCCAGAAGAGGTATGTGAATGAATTAAAAGCTCACAACGGAGCGGAGTTCGCCCCGGAGCAGCGTCAGTCGAAACATCAACGATTAGAGAAACAGCCGATAACTTTCACGGAAGAAGATGCAGGCCATGTCCAATTCCCTCATAACGATCCTTTGGTTGTAGCAGTCCAACTCGCTAACCGGAAAGTAAGGAGAGTGTTGGTGGACAATGGGAGCTCGGTGAACCTCCTATTCCGATCCACCTTAGAAAAGATGGGCCTGACCGTCGCCGAGCTAAAAGCGACCTCGGTGATGCTGTATGGCTTTTCGGGAGAAGGATCAGCAGCGATAGGGACGATCGAACTGGTGATCACCCTAGGAGAAGAATCTCGAACAGTGTCCAGACTACTCGAGTTCGTGGTCATTGACTGCTCCGCTGCCTACAATGCCATCTTGGGCCGACCTACGCTCATAGCTTTCGAGGCTATCACTTCCGTCCGGCACCTCGCCATGAAGTTCCCTACTTCAACAGGGGTCTGTACTATCAAGGGCGATCAGCTTGCTGCCAGGGAATGCTACAGCATTTCTATGAAGGGAAAATCTAAACCCGGGCAGCTAACAATGGCCATTCAGGGCCAAGAGGAATCCCAGGGACCCAAGGCGGCCCCTGAGATTGAAAAACCTCAGGTTCCCAGAGAAGAAAAGCTCGCCATAAGTGAGGACGTTGACCCCCGGATAGGCGAGGACAGGTCCGAGCTCCAGGCTATTGAGGAGCTCGAGGAGGTGAATATTGATAAACAAAACCCATCACAAACGGTTAAGCTCGGAAAGAACCTCTGTGACAAAAGAAAATAGGAGCTGACTACGTTTCTGCAGAGAAACCTAGACGTATTCGCATGGTCGCACGAAGACATGATAGGGATCAGTCCGAGCGTCATCATGCACACGCTCCACCTAGATAAAAGCGTCCCTGCCAAGTCTCAAAAGCAGAGGCGTTTAGGGACGACCCAAGTCGAAGCCCTTGAAGAAGAAGTAGCCCGGCTCAAAAAGTGTGGCTTCATCCGCGAAGCCAAATTTCCCATTTGGGTTGCCAATCCCGTGTTAGTTCCGAAGCCAAACGGGAAGTGGCGGACCTGTATCGACTTCTCCGACCTGAATAAATCCTGCCCCAAGGATTGCTTTCCATTGCCGAGGATCGATCAGCTGGTGGATGCCACGACGGGGCACGAGCTAATGTCCTTCATGGACGCGTACTCAGGCTACAATCAGATCGCGATGAATCCGGCAGACCAGGAGCATACCAGATTCATGACCCCGACTAACGTCTATTGCTATAAGGTCATGCCGTTTGGCCTGAAGAAGGCCGGAGCGACCTACCAAAGGCTAGTAAACAGAATGTTCGCGGACCAGATCGGAAAAAACATGGAAGTGTACGTCGATGACATGCTTGTCAAGTCAAAGACTGTCGACAACCACGTTGCCGACCTGGAAGAATGTTTTAACATACTGCGAGAATATGGCATGAGGCTCAATCCTCAGAAATGCACTTTCGGCGTCGCATCGGGGAAATTCCTGGGTTTCATAGTAAATACCCGAGGAATCGAGGCAAACCCCGACAAGATCAGGTCACTGCTCGAGCTTCCTTCCCCCAGGTCGCGAAAATATGTCCAAGGCCTCACAGGAAGGGTGGCAGCGCTCAACCGGTTCATTTCCAAGTCAACCGACAAGTGTCTGCCCTTCTACAACCAGCTCTAGGGAAACAAGAAATTTGAGTGGACAGTAGAATGCGAAAGCGCATTCCTCGACCTGAAAGCGCATTTGGCTGAACCACCTGTGCTATCCAAACCCAAGGCAGGAGAACCTCTTTTCCTCTACATGGCCGTCACTGAGGACGCAGCTAGTGCTGTGCTGGTACGAGAAGAGGATCAGGGTCAGAAACCAGTCTACTACATCAGCAAGAGACTCCTCGGAGCTGAATCAAGATACCCAGTGATGGAAAAACTGGCGTTCTGCCTAATCACGGCCTCACGAAAGCTCAGGCCGTATTTCCAGTCCCATTCTGTGCACGTCATGACCGATCAGCCTTTAAGGCAGGTTTTGCAAAAGCCTGAAGCATCGGGACGTTTGCTACAGTGGGCAGTCGAACTCAGTCAATTCGAGATTTTCTATACTCCCCGAACTACCATAAAAAGTCAGGCCTTGGCCGACTTCGTGGCGGAATGCACGGGATTCCAGGAGAATCCATCGGAAGAATTACCTCAGGTCGCCCCCCCGCGTTCGTCGTGGAAGATCTTCGTTGATGGTTCATCTAACGAGAGCGGCTCCGGGGCCGGAATCATTCTGATATCCCCCGAGGGACATAGATTCCACTCGGCGCTAAGGTTCGGGTTCAAGGCGTCTAACAACGAGGCAGAGTACGAGGCTTTGTTGGCCGGACTTAGGATAGCTAATGAGCTAAAGGCGAGCTCTGTCCAGTGCTTCAGCGATTTCCATCTCGTGGTGAATCAGGTTCTGGGCGAATACCAGGCGCGGGGACCCAAGATGGCCGCCTATTTGGCAAAGGTAAAGTCCGAGCTGTCTGCGTTTGGGCGAGGGTCGGTCGAACAGATACCTCGGGAGCAGAACGCCAACACAGATGCTCTCGCCAAACTCGCCACCTCGGGGGAGGCGGAAACCCTGGGGTTGGTGCCTGTAGAATTCTTGGAGAGACCAAGTATAGAAGGAGATCGGGTAGAGATTGAAATGATTGACATTAGGCCGACATGGATGACTCCCATTCTTGAGTATCTCGTCGAGGGAAAGTTACCCGAAGGGCGTAACGACGCACGGCGAGTACTTTATCAAGCTCCTAGATATACTATAGTCGAGGGAGTGTTATACCGACGTGGGCATTCCCTACCTCTCCTCCGGTGCGTTCTTCCAAGTGAAGCGAAGGCCATCCTGCAGGAAGTTCATGAAGGATTCTGCGGGGACCACACTGGGGGGCAGAGCCTGGCCGTAAAGGTTCTCAGGCAAGGTTATTATTGACCGACTCTGTCCAAAGACTCAATCTCGTATGTGAAAAGGTGCGACAAGTGCCAGTGATTCGCTGTGGTTGCCCGAGCTCCTCCGGTCGAGCTAAAAATGATTTCGTCTCCTTGGCCATTCGCCGTCTGGGGAATAGATTTAGTAGGCGCCCTGCCCACCGGAAAGGGCGGGGTCCGTTACGTCGTGGTAGCCATTGACTACTTCACCAAGTGGGCCGAGGCAGAGCCGTTGGCGACAATAACATCGAAAAAAGTGCTAGACTTCGTGGTTAAAAGCATCATCTGTCTATTTGGCCTACCTAAGAAGATCGTCTCGGATAACGGCACTCAATTTGACAGCGACCTGTTCACCGAATTTTGCGAAAGGCACGGGATCGTGAAAAGCTTCTCGTTCGTGGCCTATCCTCAGGCGAACGGCCAGGTCGAGGCTGTCAACAAAACTCTAAAGGCAAGCCTCAAGAAAAGGCTGGATGAGGCAAAGGGGGTCTGGCCAGAACAGCTCCCCCAAGTCCTGTGGGCATACCGGACCTCGCATCGGACTTCTACAGGTCACACTCCTTTCTCCCTAACCTTTGGGAGTGAAGCAGTCCTCCCCGTGGAAGTTAAAGTCCTGTCGCATAGAGCCCGGTCTTACGACCAAGATAGGAACCATGAGCTCCTATGTCATTCGCTAGACCTTATCGATGAAAGGCGAGAAGATTCACAACTCCAACTCGCCCATTACCAACAAAAGATCACTCGCTACTTCAACACTAAAGTCAAAAAGCGTGCCTTTAGCATCGGCGATCTGGTCTTAAGAAGAGTTTTCCTGGCCGAGAAAGATCCCAGAGAGGGGGTTTTAGGACCGAGCTGGGAAGGACCATACCAGGTCATCGAAGTCATCAAGGAGGGAACTTATAAGTTAGCTCGACTTGATGGAGGGGCGATCCCGCGAACTTGGAATGCCATCCACCTAAAGAAATACTATCAATGATCCACTTGTAAGGCCTGGAAGGCCAATTTCTATGTATAAATAAAAATCAAATGTTTCTCTTTATTTGCAAGTGTGATTTTAAAGTAACCACGAAAGACCCTTTCTCAGTTACTTGGGGGGCATATGGTACCTGGATATAACCAGGTCTCCTTAACGACTTGGATGTTGATTCTTATCTATGGATAAGGGTTAACACGAACTAAGTCCTATCTTGGTTTTAACCAGGTCATAAAACTTAGAAGTTAACTAAAATTTATTGACCGTGGTTCTTCTTTAAAGAGCTCGGGATATGGATAAAAGTTGACGCGAACTAAGTTTTCAAAATAAGTTCCTGGTTTTAACCAGGTCATAAAACTTAGAAGTTAACTAAAATTTATTGACCGTGGTTCTTCTTTAAAGAGCTCGGGATATGGATAAAAGTTGACGCGAACTAAGTTTTCAAAATAAGTTCCTGGTTTTAACCAGGTCATAAAACTTAGAAGTTAACTAAAATTTATTGACCGTGGTTCTTCTTTAAAGAGCTCGGGATATGGATAAAAGTTGACGCGAACTAAGTTTTCAAAATAAGTTCCTGGTTTTAACCAGGTCATAAAACTTAGAAGTTAACTAAAATTTATTGACCGTGGTTCTTCTTTAAAGAGCTCGGGATATGGATAAAAGTTGACGCGGACTAAGTTTTCAAAATAAGTTCCTGGTTTTAACCAGGTCATAAAACTTAGAAGTTAACTAAAATTTATTGACCGTGGTTCTTCTTTAAAGAGCTCGGGATATGGATAAAAGTTGACGCGGACTAAGTTTTCAAAATAAGTTCTTGGTTTTAACCAGGTCATAAAACTTAGAAGATAACTAAAATGTATTGACCGTGGTTCTTCTTTAAAGAGCTCGGGATATAAATAACGGTTAACCCGAACTAAATTTATAAAAATAAAGAGATGAAGCGTAGCCAAAGGCATGAAAAAATATATAACTTGAAATTGCAAGGCAAATCGTCTCGAGGTGGAAACACCTCATGAAAAAATTACAAAGACAAAATAAAATAGTTCAAAATGCTCAAAGAGAAGTGTCCTAAGCCCCATCAGTTGGCCCTTTGGAGGTCGCGGTCTCGCCCTGCTCCGCCACGACGGAGGTCTCTCCAGTCTCCGAGGGAGGTACCTCTTTGTTTAGTCGGGCTTGGAGCTTTGGCAGCAAAAAAGCCCAGAGGTCCGGCGGCATGAAAGAAAAGTCCGCATCCGGGTTATGGGCCCAGCAGTGATAGAACAGGTCCTGCATGGACTGCTCCGAGATGACCCGCTCGGCTTCCAAGGCGACCTCCAGGGCAGTCTGGGCCTCGGTCTTCGCTGCCTCGAGATCTGCTCGCGAAGTGGCAAGGGAGGTTTTAAGTTCTCGGTTCTCAGAGCGGCTCCTCTCTAGCTCGGCCTTCGAAGCCGCCAGCGCATCTTTCGCCGCCTGAGCTTCCTGGAGGGCGGCCTGGCACTCAGCCTCCATCTCCTCGAGCTTAGCCTTGGTCCTAGCGATACCTCGATGAGCGGCAGCAATGCCCTGCGAGAAAGGAATGATAAGTTGGCTAAGCGGAGAAACAAGGCATTGTGCAAGTGTTACAGCTTTAAAAGAGTGGGGCAGATTACTGTTAGGGTCATGTCCAGTGAAGACTCTATGACTCGGACCGGGCTCGTTGCTTCGATAGCCCGGAGATCCTTCTCTTTGAGTTTGTAGAAGCGGCCGACGACATAGCTCGCCGACTCATACACCGTCCCCCGGAATGCTTCTGGGATCCTTCCAAGATCCTGGGGATCGACCGGGATGCGTACGTCTGGAGTCCCGACCTCCAGTACCACGTTCTGGATGGCTGGTGGAGACCGCTGGGGCGGCGGGGGCATGTGCCCTGCTCGGGCAACAGGGAGGATCGCCCCCTCGACCTGGGATGGCGGGGTCTTTTCCTTCTCCTTAGCCGGGGATTTGGTGGAGGTCCCAGCCGAGCTCTTGGACTCTCGGAGCCTTTTCAACCTTGGCCCCGTTGGGGGGTTCCCGCCAAAGACCACGCCCCGCAGATTACCTCCGGGCTGAGACATCTCTTCTGCCAAGGACAAAAAACATGGTTATTACAGGGATCCAATCATACAGAAATAGAAGCGAAAGTTTAAAAGCAACAAGTAAATGAATGCTAAGGGAGCCCTACCCCCCGAGCTGGAAGAACCTAAGGCGATTATCTCACGAACTGGCGCAGGTTCTAGGTCCGGTTCTGACTCGGGGCTGGACTCCTCTACATACTGCCTAAGCCCCAGAGCATAGATGCCCCTCTGGAGCGACGGCCACGTGCGTAAGTTGATCCCATACTCCTAAAAAATAATCGACCTAAAAGCTAGGGTGTTATCTACTACTACGGTACCCCTAGGCCGACTCTCTTGGTGATCCAGCACGAGCCGGTCAACACAATGGAGGAGGAGTGTGTCTAGGTCCGAGTTCCTCCCGTGACGATGGATGATCTGCCTAGGATTGAACCTAACCAGCCGGGGGTCTGCAGTGGCCCTATCTACATTCTTAAATAAGTAAGGGTTACCTTGGCCGGAAGGACCCGCGGCTGCTCCGGATTGGACCCTCTCCTCGCCCATCCTCTGGGCGACCTCAAAGGTCCTCTTCCTGTTCATCATGAGAGGAACCTCGTCGCCCTCCTCCTCACCTTCGTCGTCGGCAATCTCCTCCACGACGGTCGGTCAGTTGTCGCGAGCTGGGGGCGGCCCCCGGGGCCTCTTCAAGTTCAAAGTCTGATTTGGAAAAATCAGCTTGCAGTATACCATCGTCTCGTCCGTCACGAGCACGCGATAGTCTTTCTCACTGGGGGGCAAGCTCACCAGTGTTTCGTATTGACCCCGCCAGCAGACGGTAAGAGTTGGGAGGGAGCTGAAATGGGGCCAACCCCACATAATTCAGGAAATCAGCGAAGTACTGATCCAGGGGGAGGAAGGCCCCTGCCTTGAAGTGTTCACCGCTCCAGGCCGCGAACGACTCGTCGAGCGGCGTGCAGCTCCGCTCACCCTCCGCAGCAGGTCGGGCAATTACGGAGGCCCTCCCCAGGGGAATGTTGTGGTTGAGGAAGATTTTGGTGATCTTTGCCTGGTCGGTTATCTTTGAGACGATTCTCTCCGCCTCGAAAAACGCGTCGGGGGCAACCTCGACCTGTTTTTCCACGGCCGGCCCAAAGTGGGGAATCGGCGAGCTAGGCACCACCGCCTTTCCTTTCTCTTTCTGGGAGGCCGAGCTTCCCACGTTCTTCTGGGGCAGATTCCTCTTCGGGGCCATCTGGTCGCCTATCGAACAAAAGAAACACTTTAGAAAAGGCGACCCAAGCGGGAGGACGAAGCAATTATTCGTTACCCGAGCTGAGGTAAGCCCAGCCCGGGGAGAGTGGAACCACGCGGTACAATGAACATGCGCCTATGCCCTTAACAGATCCCCGATTACTCGGAATTCGTGTGTCAGGAGGTTCAGAGTAAATACTTTCCTTGGGGGGAAAGTTTCAGCAGGCAGAACGTTGCAAAACTGCTTTTGAGGCGTATTCCCTAAGCTACCCGGTTTTGCACCCAAAATTTCTAAAGATCCTACCCAGAAATGGTTCCTGAAGGAGCATTTTGAAACCCATGCCCCAAGGCGATTTCCTACAATAAGAGTGCCCTAGTCTAAAAAGGGCTGTCACCCTCCATACCCACGCAACCTAGAAACCCCATGCATGCGACTACAGTAAAAAATTTCTTACCTAAGCTACAGTAGCATATTTTCAAAACGGACAGGGTCAGAAAACTTACAGTGTATTGCTGGGTGATGAGCGAGAGTGTTGCGCTGGTGAGGGCTTCGTCGGTGCAGTGGCTTCCAAAGCTTTGGAGAAACTTGTGCGCCTAAGCTTCCTGAACAAGGAGAGTGAGGGCAGCAGAGGTGAGGGTTTCGTTCTTCGGAAGATCAGAGAAAGAAGAAGGAAATTTGAGAATTTTTTGAATGAAAGGGTGGCCCGTGCGTAGGGTGGCCACCCCCTTTTATACCAGGAAAGGATCACGTGTAGAAGACCCTTGGGTGACCCTAGTGAGGGATCCGAGGCCTTCCACTCGAAACATGAAGCGACGGCTGGGCAATAGGCTAGGCCATTAAATGCGGTTCTCGTAAAACGTACCGTCGCCACCCACGATGTTCCACGTGTCAGACGCCTGTGAAAAGAATGGAATGTGAAGGGTTGTGGGGAAAGTCTGAAAGCCCCTACTGTGGTCTCCTATATATGACATCACGTACCACGAGCAGGAGCTTGGGGGGCAGATGTACGCCCTGGTTTTCCCACGGGCTGATTAGAAGGTCGTGCCTTGGATTAGTCAAGTTTAGTCCGAGGCGCCACAGACCGAGGATATTAGCTCGCCCAAATTGCCCAGAATCAGAAGGCCGAAGGTCAGATCAGGGGAGAAGCTCGTATTACGAGCTTCTCATGGCACGGGCTGCCCACGAAGCTCTGACCCTCTACGAAGTCAACACACGCAAGATAAACGTGCATATATCTGACATCACGTGTCCGATATCCCCCTGACTTCTCGGATACACAGCAAGAACGTGTGTATCAGACACCCACAGCTGGATTGGGCCGTGCAGCCCATTCTCTCCTTCCATGCTGATTAGATCACACTTATGTGTCAGGTTTAGGAATTAATCATGAATGTCACAGAGTTGATATGACAAATGGTAAGGTCACGGGATGACCTCCCTACCAACTTCCAGGTGCCTTCTCCTATAAATATGGAGACCCTGGGAGTTGATAGGGGTTGGGAAAAATAGTCTTTGAAGAACTATATACTGTGTAAACCAAATACCCAGAAGATATCAATAATATTGACTAGTGGAGTAGGAGGATGTTAACCTTCGAACCACTTAAAAAAAGTGTCTCGAGTCACCTAGTTCATCCTATAAGATTTCATATCTGTGACAGTTCTACTTTCAGTACTAGTCCCTTTCTCTTCTCGTAATTACCTGTTGGCGAAGAAACGCGTCAACAGTCATGTAATCATGTAAATATATATATATATATATATATCTATGTCAATGTTGTGTTTAGATATCATATATGTAGAGATTATTGATATAAATATTTATATATACTATTGAACTGTAGTTCATTCTATTATATATTGACGGAAAAAATGAATGGGTTTTTATTAAAATTATAGACAATATTTTATCTTAATTTTTTAATACATTTATGTCATACATTATATTAAATATATTTTATTTATTTTTATGATATTTTTTATTTATTTAAAATTTATATGATAATTAAAAATAATAAAAATAAATACATGTTTGAATAAGCATGTTTATAACTTTAAAATTAGATAAACGTGTAAATGCCATTTTTTTTAATAATAGTAAAAATGAATACTAATTTTACTATATATATATATAGTGAAATCCCCTAATAATTATACTTAATAAGGATGGGTTGTATAGATTGGAGTGGATAGAAATTGATTTAAAAACTAATAAAAATCAAATTTAATTAAGATAATCAATTTAATAATTTGGCAAATATGTAACTAAATTATGACTTTAAAATATCAAAATTATGAACATGCGAGTAGTATATTCATGTTTATGATATAGTGGTTTATTCCTATTGAATTGTGTATTAATCATATTTCTAAACCTTACAAATTAATTTGAAATTTTTAATGAAGTGAAAAACAATTAACAAGGCAAATATATGGGAATCTAACTTAATTATTGAAAGGAATATACATCTCAAAGGGTAGTGTTTGGAAACCAGGTGGGACTCTACACTTTTCTATTTTTAATAATTCAAACATAAAGTCAAAAGTTCCTTACAGGTTAGAATGCTCTGCTTGGTTTTGAAGTTGATGATTTACTTTCCCTGGCTTCTACGTTTAATTGGAGAGCCACATAATTAATTGCCATTGAAGATGCAAGCTTCTCATCAGTTAATTAGTGTTTTGAGAATACTAAGACTTTTCGTTAGAGAAGAGAGTATTAGTTTTAAGGAAATAAAATATTTAATGACATTTCATAATTTAACTGGTTAGACAGGTAAGAGTAGAGGTAGAGTGGACAGAACATCTCCTTCCCGGTTTGGTTTAAATCCCTATTTCAAATTGTCGTAGGAACTTTATTAAAGCTCTTACAATTTACAAACCCCAGTTGTTAGATCTCATCCAACAGTATTAATTAACAAACGAAATGTGTTCCATTAACGGCACAATAATGAGTATACATTATATACACGAAAGTTTAATGCAGAAAACGTATTCATAAACGGTCTGCTAGCTGGGGAAATTGTTGCAGTAACCAAGTCACTCTGATAATCACCTGTAAAAGTTAAAAAGAAAAAAGAAAAAAAAAACCATTTACGAGCTTGAGTCTAAAATAATTAGGGTTATGTCTACTCAAGAAGAGTAATAATGTACTACTTACTAAAGCAGCTTTCCCAGGCTTGATTGCAGGTTCAACACTGTCTCTTCCATACCTGTTTTTCATTCAAAAACCACAACTCATTTTCTTAAAACAAACTAAAAAATTAGCCATTTTCCCTATTGAGATTTGGAATCATTCCTTTCGACATGTGCAAAACTATTACGAAGACAATATCTTAAAAATACTTTTCCATACTGTAAAATTTGGTATTGAATGTCTTTGAGACTCTTACGTTATCATTCTCTTGCCATTGATGCCCTCCAATTGATAAAAGCTGCAGCCTCTACTAAATGGAAAAGGCTTTCCCTTCCATTCTGCAAGTAATCATTCCCATATCAAAGAGAGTTATATCGATATATATATATATATAATACATAATTCAGTATACCTAAATGCCATGTGACACCAAGAGCTGAAGAATCCTGAGTAGTTATTTTATCGATAACAAACTGGAGGTCCTTGTCAATCAAATTCGTGAAACTTTCAAAGAATTCAAGGATATCCTGAACATTATAAAGCAAATTAATAAATTAATTTAAGTTTAGTTTAGGGATGATAGAGTAACTACCTTTCGACCAACGAAGGGGCGGGAAAATATGAGGTCCTCGTAAACACAGCTATCGGAAATGAGGTCGGCGACGGAAGGTAGATCACGGCCGTTGATTCCGCCGTAGAATTTCCTGACCACTTCAGCCGCTGATTCCACGATCGGTGACGCAACCTCCACCGTCTGATTCCCGGACGACGAAAGCTTGAAATATGAGGACCGTGGGCGTGGGGTCCTGCACTTGAGCACTGCGTCGCAACTTCGGAGAGAGAGGAGGAAATTAGGGGTTCGAATTGTGGGGGATTTGGTGAGTTCGAAGGACGGAGACGACGGAGGGAAGTGGTGGGACTGAGATACGAGCATGGCTGAGCTCATTGCCATTCTCTTTTCTTGGAGATGGTACGACAATATAATTGCCAATTCATATATTGTCGTTTCGTGATGCGGATGAGGGTTGTGCAGACGAGCGGTCTAGCTTCGTGTGTTTCCAAAGCAAATAATATATTCGTACGGACGTTTTGTGAATTTTAATTAGACACGGATTATTTGTTATAATAGACAGAGTTAGCACCCAAATATATCTATCAAAAGCACCTCCAAATTAATGTGCTATACAAATCAAAAGTATCCTCACAAGTTGATATACAAATAACTTTTCTTGGGACCACCAATCGTGCTATGGTAGTGGCATAATGACAAAGAATGACCTAATACGGTTTGGGTAATTTTTACTTATATACAACAAAAGTGAAAGTATTATTATAATAATATCATTTAAACTATTTATAAAAATATATACAATCTATATCATTTTAATATATAAAAGGAAATTTGATAAATCATGCTTACATTAGCTTAATAATTAAAATTTGAACCAAAGTTAACCACCATATGATACAAATGTTCATCTTTAATTTAATACCAAAAATACCCCTCTCATAACAAAATCCCATACCTTTCCTCTCTAAAATCTTGCAAGAAAGATACACATGGGTAAGTGATTTTCTTTGATTCTTGTTGTTGTTGGTTGTTTTTATGATTTAGAATGCTGTTTAGATGTTGGATCTGTAATTTGTTGGTATTTTTTGCTGTTTTTTGGGTGAAAATCGTGGTCTGTGAAAATCAGCATTTTTTTGGGTTCCTTGAGTTTTTTTCTAAATGCCCGATAGTTTCCGATAGAGGCCCGATGCAGGAACGATAGTTGTTGAGTTTCAAGGTTAGGGATGAGGTCCGATGGCCACCCGATGCTTGCCCGATATGTTTGGTTACCCGATGGTCATTAAGGTTCGATGGCTACCCGATGGTTGCCCGATTATTATTTTCAATCTACATACCCTTTTTAAGTACGATAATGGATCGATAGTAGTCCGATATATGCCCGATAGTTGTTATAAAGTTAATGCGGACCTATTAGTACGATTGTACACGATGGTACCCGATAAGTGCCCGATACTTGCCCGATAGTACGATGGTACACGATGGTACACGATAGTGATAAAAAAAACTTAAATAAAAACCGTACCTTTCGGCTTTTCCCCTGCCCATTTCCCGTTCCCTCCCAAAACTCTTCACTCCCAGAAAACCATCGAACAACATAACTACTCTCACCCGACGCCTCTCTCTCCCTCACCCACCCTCACCCGACGCTTCTCTCTCCCTCACCCGACGGTCGGAAAAACCCCCACCGGAGACGAAGAAAAACCAAGCCCCAACCCCCACCGGAGACGAAAAAAAACCAAGCCTCACCGGAGAAGAAAAACCGACACCCCATTACGCAAAAATGTCTAGGGTATGTGTTTTTTTCAATTTCTTTTCCATTGGAAAATGTTATAGTATGTATTGTTGAATTTGAATGTGTGAAATCTGACTGTGTGAAATCTGATAAACCGTAAAATTTTGAAAAAAAATTCTGGGTTTTTTAGAGGTACGATAGGGTACGATAGGGGTACGATAGTATTTGTGTTTCTCATAACTTCAGGTTGAAGATGAGTGTACGATAGGGGTACGATATGGTTCGACGTTGGTATGATAGGTTTGTGTTTTCTGATAACTTGAGGTTGAAGATGGAGGTACGATAGGGTACGATGTTAGGTACGATGTGTGCCCGATAGTGGGAACAAATGGTTGTGTTGTTATAATCCGATGGTGTACGATGTGAGGTACGATTGTGAACGATAATGTTATAGTTCCAGTTTTTCATTGGTGTCCGATATGGTGCGATAGTGTCCAATAGTTGCTCGATAGTCTATTGCAGAATATAAAATTTGATGTTTTTTTTTGTTATTCTATTTAATTGGGTATTTATTTGTTTTATGCAGAACTTAAGACCTCCACAACTGATAGTTCCAGTAGAGGAACATTTTACTAGACGTATCACTTGGCGCGGCAGTTGGTACTTTCCAAAGATTAAAGCAAAATTTATACAGTGTGGTTTATTGGATAGGGTGAAGGAATCCCCTTTCAAACAGTTCTTCATGGCAGAACCATTAAATTTTTCTGGTGCCTTAGTCCATCAGCTGTTGTTGCACAAATTCAGAGGGGAGAAGACTAATGAAGTCCAGTTTTATATTGGGAAAAAAAGATGTAGATTTAGCCAATTGGAGTTCGCTTTAGTTACTGGTTTAAATTTTGAGGCCGGACCGTCTGAAGCTGAGATTAAAGCGAAGAGAACTTCGGATCGATTGATTCTTGAGTACTTCAATGGTCATTCCCCAGTGAGCATAGGGCAACTGCGCAGAACTTTTGAGAGTTGTCAAATAGTTGATGATGTGTACAAGATGGGTTTGTGCTTATTAGTTGAGGGTGTTTTGAAAGGTCGAGAGGAGAAGTTGATGGTTTGGACTGACATGCTGAAGATGGTAGACGACGTTGACTTCTTTTTCCAGTACCCGTGGGGGAAGATATCATACCAGAAGTTGTTACAAACTTGTCAAAAAGACTTTGTTGAAATGAAGAAGCATTTACAGAAGAAGATTGAGAAAGGAAAGACTCAGAAGGAGGTCAAGTACTCTATTTATGGGTATGCTGCAGCATTGCAGTATTGGGCTTTTGAGTCCATCATTGAGTTGGGTCAGGATTATGGTGTGAGATTGGGCCAAGGCATTCCAAGAATGATCAACTAGCAGAGCAAGGAGAAAGTAGAGATACACAAAGAGCAACTTATTAAGTTGTTTGCCAAAAAGGTGAGCTTTTACTTTACTTTTGAATGTTCTATATTTTTTTCTAGATATGCAATTTTATGGGTACTGCACGATAGGAATACGATAGGGTACGATTATGGGGTTATTTTGTGGTTTTTTGTCAACTGTTTGAAAACTGGCTAAGGGGTACGATTTGGTACGATGATGGTCCGTTGGGGGTATGATATGCATTCTTTATTAATGTTGTTGTAGAGGTACGATATTGGTACGATGATGGTACGATAGTTAGCAAGTAATTCTCACTTACGGGTACGATATTGTTATGTTATGGGTACGATATGGGTACGATAATTGCATGATATGGGTACGATATGGTACGATTGGGGTACGATAGTGTACCATTTTTCACCGATGAAAATTACTTATTTTTTATATTGTTTTGCTTTCCAATCTAAATATGCATTGTTTTTTGTGGCAGTTGACAGTATACCCCTACCTGTGTGCCCGACCTGCTGAAGAACAGTATGTGAGGACCCTTACAGACAATGAAGCCCCATTGTATGTGGACATGGGGTTAGAGGAACTAGAGATGGGTCCCGATGGACAGCCTACACAGGAAGCCTTACAGAGCCAGGCTGAAAAGCTTGCTGAAAAGTTAGCTGAGCAAGCAGAAGCAGCAAATATTTTTAAGGAGGTTCCACCAGCTCAACCTGAGGCACCTGAGGTTCCCCCATCAACACCTCATGCCAGCACCTCCTCCCAAGCTGAGCAACCAGGCTACTCTATGATTTTGGCCAGGTTGGAAAAGGTTGAAGGGCAACAAAGTGCCCTTATTAAAGGTCAGTCCGAGATCTTGGGTCAATTGCAGAAGCTGATGACAATGATGGAAGATCTTAGTAGGCCAGCTCCAGATCCACACCCTCAGTCCACTGAAGAAGGCCCTCAGTCTCCTGTAGATGAAGATATTCTCCCTAACGATTACAGACCTGATGATGTAGATGATCACATTTTTCGCACACCAGAGGATATGCAAATTACTGTAATCGGAGATACTGAAGATTCTGAAGTATAATTCTTAAACATAGCTCCACCAGCACCGGAGAAGAGGAGAGAAAGAAAGAGGCCTAGGTGGTTCGATGAGTACACTGCAATGAGGAAAAGGAATAAGAAATCGAAGACAGCAGTGAATGTGGATCCATTGAGGGTTGTTGATGGTAAATTACTTATGACCTTTCACAAGTGGTTGCTTGGCACCATTGGGAATAAATATCTGAGGGAATGCTTCTCAGGGACACACGATGCTGCTTGGTTCCTGAAACTGCATACTCTGAGGACATGGCTTTCTGACTCTGTAAGTTTTCTATAACTTCATAATTAAATAATGTTGAAAATTTATTTAAATGTTTCTATATGT
This sequence comes from Humulus lupulus, assembly GCF_963169125.1. Classification (NCBI taxonomy): domain Eukaryota; kingdom Viridiplantae; phylum Streptophyta; class Magnoliopsida; order Rosales; family Cannabaceae; genus Humulus; species Humulus lupulus. Next base: position 94,204,563 of record NC_084800.1, read on the forward strand.
AGTGGTACGATATAGGTACGATTGGTGTACGATGGTAGTACGATAATTATAAGTGTCAAATTATAAACTGTTTATATGTCAATGGTACGATTGTGGTACGACATTAGCACGATAGGGGTACGATATAATTTGTTAAGTAGTTACTATTACCATCGTAATTTTAGAATTTGTAGTGGGATGATATAGGTACGATGGTAGTACGATGATGGTACGACAGTGGGACGCTAGTGGGTACGGTGTTGTATAATATTAGTTTTTTCCATAAAGGTACGATGATGGTACGACATTAGCACGATATGGGTACGATAGAAGGTTTTATTGTTGTTATTTTGTTACTATATTCATGTATGATTGGGATACGATTATGGTACGATTGGGGTACGATAGTTACTATATTCATGTCTGATAGTTTTTTGTTTATTTATTTTGGTACGATAATGTGGTTACTGACTTAATTTTCCTTTAATGTAGCATTTAGATGCAGCATTCCATCTCATGAGGAGGCGTCTAGAATTTTATCCTAACGTGTACCCTCAGAAATGTGTTGTTATGCCTACAATTTTTCCCGAATCATTGAAGGCTCGGTGGGACGCTTTTCCAGGTTCTGACTACTCTAGATTTAGTTGGGATGACAGTATATTGGACCTGGTTAGGGGTGATGTAGTCCAGTTCTTACCGAGTTGGCAGAACAAGGAGTTCATTTATTTTGCCCTCTTCTTGAAAGACCAATTGCATTGGGTAGCTGTAGAGGCAGACCTAAATGGGTGGATGCTCAACATCTTTGACTCTAGTATTGGATCAATTTCCGAAAACGATTTGATCAGCTTGATGGTTGACTGGTGTACCATTTTCCCGTCGGTCTTGCGACAGTCCGGTTTATTTGAGAACCATGACGTTATACTCGCGCCTCAGTTGACAGCATCAGAGAGCCAGGTCAGACCCTTCGATTGGAAACTCACTCCACGTGAATTCGTACCGCAAACAAAATCCAGGTGAACTTTATTAAATATCACATATTAATTATTATTTCTTAATTACAAAATTTATTAAATTATTGTTTATTTTCTAATGCAGGGGCGATTGCGGATGTTACGTAATTGAGCATATTGAACATAAGCTTCTACAACTACCATTTGATAATGTAACTGGCAATAATATGAAACTTTTTAGGCAAAGGTGGTGTGTAGACTTATTCTACCAAAACTTATGTTGAACGGTCTTAATTTTTTTGAATTGTATAATTTTTTTTATTGCTCTTTTTGTAATTACTACATTTTAATGTGCTTAATCTTTGCATCGTACTATCGTCGATCACTATCGTACTCTATCGTACCCTCACATGCCTCACAAATTTCACGAAACTGTACTGAAACCATACCATTGTACTATTATCGGACCAATATCGTACATTATCGTACCCTAATGTCGTACATTAACTATCGTACTACATCGAGCAACATCGTACCATATTGTAAGATACATTTAAATAATCATACAACAAACAATATCGTGCATTGTCGTACCGGCATCGTGCACTATCGAACCAACACTGGATTATTACATATTTAAGAGTTTCATAATGAAGAAAAAAACCTGCAAAATCCAGCACATAACAAATATTACTAGTTCAAGCAGAAATAAAACATAATAGGTCAACTAGAATAAAAACAAAACAATTTAACCTCGGTACTTGCAAGACGCTTTGTTGTGCCCTTTACCACCACACTTGCTACAACATCGTTGTATCACAACCTTGTCTCCATTAGAAGGATATCGATTTTTCCTAATTCGTCCGACCTTTTGCTTCTTCGGTCGGCCTACAGGTTTCTTCTCAATCGGTACTCCAACTTGGATGTTCTTAATGTCTTCAGGCAATTCCCAATCATCCTCATCACCAACTGGCATAATTGTCCCCTCATATGTGCTCTTCCAACTCTCTCTTGTGTAATATTGAGAGCACAATGCGTACATGCTAATATTTCGTTCTTGAGCAGCAGCACATGCATGTGGACAAGGAATCTTCATGATTAGGAATAGGCCGCAACTGCATGTTCGTGCCTCCAAATCAACTATACCACCGCTCTAAACTGTTCCTCCGGGGTGGACATTAAATGTATAAGGTCCAGCTCTGTTGACGCTTAAGAACCGAGATTTCTCAAATTGACATGACAAGTCCCCCTCCATAACTGGTGATAGAGTCGTGCTACACTTTTCAGCGTTTTCCTTTCGAGTAGCAAACCATGTTTGAATAGTAAACCTGATGAATTCAACAAAAGCAGTGATCGGGAAGGCTCTTGCGTCCTTAGTTTTGCTGTTGAAACTTTCAGCCCAATTACTTGTCATTACATTGTAACGGTCCCCTGGAAAGTACGCACGAACCCATCTTTCAAATCCAATGCCCTCAAGATATAGTGCAACTCGAACATCCATTGCTTTTATCTTCTCAAATTATCTTTCAAAATTTGTCTTCTTATACGAGTATGCACAACTGTAAATATGATCCGTGAAGCAATCAGTCTTGAACTTGCTAGCCACGTTCATAATAATGTGGCGGTAGCATGCGCCATGGGGTGCATCAGGGAAGACAAGTTCCAAAGCATGAACAATGCTTTGATGCCTATCCGATACGAATGCTAAGTTCTCAACATCACCAATCGCTTGTTTCAACTTCCTCATGAAATAGGTCCAAGAGTCGTGGTTCTCACTGTCAACTATTGCGAAAGTAATCGGAAATATGTGGCTGTCTGAATCCAATGCCACGGCACACAACATTTGGCCACCATACCTAGTTTTCAAGAAGGACCCATCAATACATATAACAGGTCGACAAAACTTGAATCCCCGCCTACAAGCACCCAGAGAAAAAAAGCAATACTTGAAGCGACCCTTGTCTACCTTGAAATCAGTAATGGAATCAGGATTGTTCAACTGCAGCATGTGCAAGTACGCAGGTAACTTCGAATATGAAGCTTCAGGCGTACCCCTAACTATGTGGAGTGCTTTCTCTCTGCATCTCCAAGCCTTCTCATAACTCATTTCGATCCCAAAAGAATTCTTCATATCTTCTCTTATTTTGGAGGCTAAATAATCTGAACCGTTAACTGAGAATTTATCCTTGATCAGTTCGGCAACTACCAAAGGTGATGCTTGACGGTTATCTTTTTTTCGAACATCGAGGGAACATGTGTGTTCATTTTCAAATGCTGTCACCTCGAACATGTTAGAAAGTTGCTTCTTCTTCCCTCTTAACCTCCACCCACAATCAGGATCCTTGCATGTAATGTACCAAACATCAGTACCAGACTTCTTAACTATAAAGTCGAATCCCTTCTTCATTGCAAACAAGCCATCAACCTTCTTTAAATGTTCCTTGTCTTTGAAAAACTTTCCTAAATGAATCTCCCCGCCCGATGTGCCACCCATAGATATATAGTGACTATTATCCTCAATGTCTTCTCTTGTAAACATCTGAGCTTTGAATTTACTATAATATGTCGAAGAAGGGAGTGGATCACTAAATTCTCTAGCATCATTTGTTCCGTCTGGACGACTACTACTAGTACCAGGTGTTTGGCGATCTTCTCTACGGGGTCTACTTCTACATGTTGTTTGCCTCGGTATTTGGTACGACAGTGGACTCAGGCTCAAAGCTTGAGAACGGACCTCTGTTTCTTGGTTGTCTCTTACATCTTCATTGCAATCAAAATCAGCATCAAGTTCAGGATAATCAAGAAAATCGTCATTGCCCTCAAAATCATTTTCAGGGTCAGGACAATCAGGAAAATCATCATGAAATGGCATCTGTGCTACATGATCAACTGTCGGTATGAAAGGGTTTGATTCAGGTACAGCAGTGGCTACCAGCACCTCCAGATTTGTTTCTGGAACATAAGTCCCAACCTCACTACGAGTACCCTTAACAGTACTTGGTGGAGGATTACGATCAACAATGATATTCTTCTCCACCAAAGTCACAAAAAGGAACAAATTCATCTGGCTTCTTCAAAAGCATTGACAAATATAAGCTTACACCCTTGTCATTCCTTATAAGTTCAGGCCGATACATTAACCATTTCATATACTTATAATTCACTTCTAATTTCAGGTCATACTGCACTTTGTCAACCTCTAGCTCTGAGTACAAAAGTTCAACAAGTTGTGAGTAAGTTATGTCCTTCTCCAACTCGAACGTTAAATTTTCGGCTCCATTAAAAACCCAATCTCTACCTTCACACTCCCAAACACCATTATACATTAAGTACGCGAACAAAGTTGACCCTATCATGTACAAAGAAAAAAAAAATCAGTAAATGGCAACAAAATGTCGAAATTTAGTTCAAATGTTTTGGCATCGTACTAGTATCGGCCCATATCGGGCGGTATCAGGCAAAGTTTTATTTATGTTTTTTATCACTTAAAACACTAATATCGGGCAAGTATCGGGTAACATCGTGTACCATCGTACTATTAGGTCCGCAGTAACTTAATAATAACAATCGGGCATATATCGGACTACTATCGATCCATTATCGTACTTAAAAGGGTGTATAGATTTAAAATAATAATCGGGCAACCATCGGGTAACATCGTGTACCATCGTACTATTAGGTCCGCAGTAACTTAATAATAACAATCGGGCATATATCGGACTACTATCGATCCATTATCGTACTTAAAAGGGTGTATAGATTTAAAATAATAATCGGGCAACCATCGGGTAGCCATCGTACCTTATTGACCATCGGGTAACCAAACATATCGGGCAAGCATCGGGTGGCCATCGGACCTTCATCCCTAACCTTGAAACTCAACAACTATCGTTCCTGTATCGGACCTCTATCGGACACTATCGGGCATTTAGAAAAAACTCAAGGAACAAAAAAAAACGCAGATTTTCACATAACACGATTTTCACCCAAAAAAACAGCAAAAAATACCAACAACCTACAGATCCAACATCTAAACAGCATTATGAATCATAAAAGGAACCAACAACAACAAGAATCAAAGAAAATCACTTACCCATTTAATCTCTTCACTAAGAGCAAAAATAACACAAAGCTTGGTGTTTCTCCTCAAACAATCCACAATGTCCGAATGTGTATCTTTCTTGCAAGATTTTAGTATAAAAATCTTGTGTGTAAAACGTATGGTGAAGAGAGAGTGAGAGAGAATGTATGGTGAAGAGAGGTAGAGAGGAAGAGGGAGAAAAGAGAGGAAAGGTTTTATGAGAGGGGTATTTTTGGTATTAAATGAAAGATGAGCATTGATATCATATGGTGGTTAACTTTGGCTCAAATTTTAATTATTAAGCTAATATAAGCATGATTTATCAAATTTCCCTATATAAAATTATGAAAATGCAATCCCATAACTTCAAACACTTTTCTTATATGTTTGAGTTTTAAAATTTGTAACTTTCCATAAATAAAAGACATAAACATAAACGTATATTTAGAAATAAATGAACAAATCAAACCATTAAAAAGTAATATATACAATAAATATGTAAAATAATTAATCATAATATATAACCAGGCGCCATTTTCAATTTTTTTGAATATATATCTTCAACAAATCTACATTTGTTGACAATATGGTGAGTAACGTAAAAAAAAATGTAAGCTGAAAGGAAAATAAATATTTTTATAATTTGATAGAGGAATTGAGGGTGTTGATCTAAAGTATAATGTTTATAATTTGATAGAGGAATCTGTCATTTTGAGACACCATTTTTTCCGACAATGTAAGCTTTTTATATGATTTATATCTCATTTTTGTTTTAAAGTGAATATAAATATATATGTTTGATTTAATATTGTGATGTGCATAACATATGTTTATGTACTTTTGTTGTAGAATCGACTAAGTTTAAAACTGAAATGTTTGAATAATAATGGGTACAATCAGCACATTTAAATATAATTATCAATTTAATTCGTTTTAAAAAATAAACTGATATGTTTATTTTGTAAGACATTCAAATTAACAAACAATTATATATGTTTTGTTGTATTATTAGGAATAAATATATGAACTTAAAAAACGATTTAAACAAAACACAAAAGAAAATAAACAATGATGTAGAAAGAAAATAAACAGTACTATTGTAAATCTTAACATAAAATTATTAAATATAAAATGACTCTTTGAACAAACAATTAACAAAAGCTTTTAATTTTATATAACTATAACCTGCTATTGATATGTTTTCATTTTAATTTATTTATTTAGAGATGTTTTTTTTTAAAGAAAAAGAATATGTGAAATTATAACACATCAGTGTAAATTAAAAACTTTTGTTTATTTTCGATATCTTGATGAAAGAGAATGAAATCGGTCAGTTATTAAAGGGATATTATCTAACATATAGGTTACTGCTTATTTTTTGGAAACATGATACATAAATATGACAACAGAGTGTATAACTCTGTTAAGGAAAAAAAATAAACAATGCTTTTGTAAATCTTAACATAAAAGTATTTTATATAAAATAAATCTTTGATAAAAAAATTAACAAAAAATTTTATACAACAAATAAACTGTTATTGTGCTTGTATTCTTTTTTCTTTATTTATTTATAAATTTTTGTATAAAAAATATGTAAAATTATAACACATCTGTATAAGTTAAATATATTTGTTTATTTTTCGATATCGTGTGAAAAATAAATGAAAAGAGTTAATAATACAAGGGTTATTGTCTAACATATTTCTTATTGTTTATTTTATGAAAATAAGATACACAAATATGACAATTGTTTACATTTACTACAATGGTATTTGGAAAAATTGTTATACTTATAAAGATTTTGAGGTAACTGGCCTCTTAATTCTTAGTGACTGTACTTTTCAACAATTGAGTACAATGATCACTAAAAAGAGATGAAGGTACAAAGTAAAAACATTGCTCTAGAAATTAAGTTTCAACCAAATCCAGTATTACCACCGATGATAATTGACAAAGTTCAAAGTTCCCAATCCTGTAAAAAAAATAAACCATAGAACAAATAAGACAAAAAAAACATTTCAGAAATAAAACAAAACATAAGAGGATGATTTAATAAAAAAAGGTTGCTATGAACAACATTTTAAAACCCAAAAAGTAAAACTAAATCAAAATATAAAACTTAAAAAATAAACAAATTTTTTTAACAAATGCAAAAAATGAAATAATAAACAAATGCAAAAAAATACAAAACAAAACCGCCTGTAAGAACTATACCAAAATAATACCAACAATATAACTGAAACCTGTATTAATAGCAACAAGGGATTCTTCTTTTTCAACACTATCACTTTCTATGATCATCAAATTCTTAAATAAAGAGAAAAAACATAAACAATAATTAGTTGTTCAAAAACAAACAAAAATAAACATAATAGAAAACCTGAAGAAAAGTTTAAGGTGTTTATTTAAGAAAAACAAATAAAAGCTATATAAAAAAAAAAAAGCAAACCTTTATCAATGGGGATTCGGAGATTGGATCGGAATCAGACACCGAGTCTTGAACAAGCTCGGCTTCATCAACGATTTTCATCTTCTTGTTAGTTCGCCGTTTAACAAAGGGGGGCGATCTAGTTTTCTTCTTCTTATGAGAAGCATGCATCTTCACACTCGGGGGTGACTCTCTTTCATCGTCGGTGGACTCGGTTTCAGACTCATCCTCCATCACTTCTTCCTTCTTCAGCGAATCAATAGACAGAGTGTCACCGACGCTCCCCGTTGAGACCATCGGAATGGAAGATGAAAAAAAATGGGTATGAGTGTATGAGTTTTCGGTTGGGAATGGAAAGAGGAAAATGTTTGAGCTTTTGTTTTTGAAATTGGGGAAAAAAACTAAGTTTGGGAAAACGGAAGTAGCTGCTGGTATATGGCAGACTAATTATGACATATGATTAGAAAAAATTTTGAATAAAAAAAATGAGAAAATATTTTGAAAATGAAAGTTTTAAATATATATCCTAAATCACGCAACTCATTTAATCAGGCAAAATTAATATAAGAAATAAAAAAAATAGTAATTAAAATAAGAAATCTGTTAAGATTTGTATATATAAATAAAAATATATTGATTGGTATTAATATAGTAATTAAAAAAAAATTGTAATGAATTGTGTAAAAATCCCATAAAGTTAAAATTATTACTTCATTCACCGATTCTTAATAATCATCTGATTAATCGTAGTGAGATTGAAATTATTACTTCATGTAAGTCTCCCTTCTTAACTTAAAATGACATTTGTCCTTGGTGTATTCCTTGAATAGTCATTGGGATTTCATTTTATTTGTAATTCCAATAGATTATGAGAATGGAGCTAGATTGGAGGCATAAGGACACTATCGTCCTTTTTTTTATTGAGAAAAAAAAAAACTTTATTTGGAAAAAAGAAATAGAAGAATATTACAATCTCCAAATTTTATTTAAAATCTTTTTTTCCGCATAAAAAATTTCTATGTACTTGGAGGAGTTTGTAATTTTTTAGAGAGATAATTTCATTGCCATTTCACTTTGGCCTCTTTGCTCCGACTGACAGTTTGTTTTTGCGACACTCAAACACAGACAATGTTCTAATTAGTATCTTTTTTTCCCACGTCTAGAGATGCACGAGGGACGGGGAATGCTCCTTCATCCCTGTCTTCATGAACCATTTTAACACTATCTTTGTTCTTATTCCCGCATATTTCCTGTTAGAGTAGGATAGAAAATCTTTACAAAGATCCATTTATGTAAAAAATAATATAAAATTTTAAATATAAGAAAAAGTGAATTACCATTTATGATTATACTAAGTAATATCCCAAATAAATTAAAACCCCTTAAAAAGTGACTATTATACTAAAAAACACACACAAAAAAAAAAGATGTAAAACAAATAAAAAGACTAAAAAAAAAAAACTAAACTGTGGCAGTAGTTTCAATGCCATCCCCAGCCTACCCATTTAACAATCAAACACAAGAAATTGTTCCATTCCCGCCCATTACCATGACCTATTCATATCCAAAATCTGCATTAGTGCATTTAGACAAAATCAAAAAGTATTTCATGGATCTTACAAAATGGGGTAGCTTCTCTCCTTGAGCTAAAACCGTTTATCAATCTAAAATCGTCTACAATAAGCTGAAAATCTATTGACATGGCAAACAATATCGGTAAAAACTATCAAATACATGTTTGTAGTCATTTCATTATCTAAAAGCATTTCCCAGTTAACAAACATCAAGTGTCCAAGTTCCAATTTGAATTGGTAACTTTACAATCATGCGCGCCAATAAAGGATTGAGAATAAGACCACTCAGTATGCCGAAGTAGGCTTAACCTTCTCTTGCAGGAACTGCAGAATATGTTCACGCTTCCAGTTGTCAATTCTGCAACAAAGCAAAAGATTTTCCACAGTAAGTTTGGGAGAATACCTCTTGATCAATAAAATTTGACTATATACTTGTTCCAAGAGGAAAACTTAGACAAGGCATGTATAATCAATTCCTTTATTCGAGTTACACATGCCTTGAGCTTAAAATGTTTACATTTCATTCTCACTTATCCATTTTCTTTTAATTTCAGAAAAGCCAACTTCTAAGGTTTCTCATTCTATTCCTTTTATATCATTTACTGTTTTTCTGTGCATTGGCACAATATAAAAGGATGAGGAGGAGAGTGGGGGTTCTCGCAAGCCAATGCAAATGTTTCTTTGAAGCCGATAGGAAAAGGGCCTTACCTTATAGTCTCCTTCTGTTGACCTGCATCATCAAGCATGTTCAGTTTGGGTGGTGAATTGAAAACGTATTGAACTTTAACAAAAGGAAAGCGGTCCTTCTCTTCTTCGATGAAACCAACAATTTCGGGATAGAAAACCAGTTTCCTCATGCACACTTCCAATATGGCACCAGAATAGGTTATCTGTATAGTTCAATATAGTTCCATAAACAATTCTTTCATTCTTGTAAAACACAGGAAAAAATAAAGTCCTAGTGAAACATGGGTATTGTAAAATGCTAATGAAAACCCTATTTATCTGCAGAACAAAACATGGTAAATATAAAAACTACTACCTACTTCCAAATTGTCATATTACAACATCAGATCATACGCGGAAGCCAGAAAACAAAGCAAGGGCAACCCTACACATTTATTATAAAATTAACAAGGAAGAAAACTTCAAAATTTTGAGTTGGGGCGCCTGACCCTGTCCACATAGTTTCACTTAATACCTACAGAGAAAAGATCATCAATCATACCTTGCTGGAAGAGTCATTAGAATCTTCCGTGCAACACTTCAGACATTCTGCTACCAGTTCTGCAATCAAATTTGAGCTTTTTAGCAATTTGCAAAATCACTCTAAAAGTATAGGACACAAGTCACATAAATCTCTATGCTGATGAGAACCCCTGGCTCGATATTCGAGTCAAAATGTCAAGTAATTAGGCATCCACAATATCTTTCAAGAATTATCCTCCAGACAAAGATTCTTGCAATTGATTACCTAACTTCTCAAATTTCAGTTCCATTGTCTTTCTGCAAGTCATGCTGATCCCACACCAAAATCAACCTTTATAAATCATAAGAACGTGAGTTCTTGCTAATTTACGATTGTCTTCTATAAAATATTCTCTCCTTTGTTTCACATGTCTTTCATTTTAATGTTAAATCCAATACTATCTGAAATGCGTTTAAAATCACTCATTTATAGTTTTTATCATGACAATTATCAATGTTTGGTTTATGAAGTGAGTAAATCTTAAGCATAGATTTGTGCCATAGATTTCATTTTAGTTAAATCAAATCTTAGGTAGTAATGTACCTAACTATAAATTATAAAGAAATAAGCATAATCCTGAATACACGAAAACTCTGACTCTAATCAAGTCAACATTTCTACCCCTAATCTTTAAAATCACAAAGAAGCCTGAAAAGTACTACACATATGAAACAAGTAATTGAATTGAAAAGGAAAAAAAAGTAGGAAGAAAGAAAATTGTAGAAAAGGGAAAGCTAACCTTGGTCCTTGACATACTCAGCAAGAGTGTTGCAATCAGAACACAAAGCGAGCCCTGTGAAACCCAGATTCTCACATTCTCTAGTACTCAATTGCTCTTTTGCTGTTGTGTCTAAAGGTAATACCACCAAAACCATAATCGCCATTAAATACGCATACCCATTGCTGAAATTCAACACCCCCATATTTCTATCTCCTTCGCTCTAAACTCTCCCTCTCTCTTCGATGGTCAAGGATCAGAGAAGAAATTTTCAAACAAGTCAAGATATCCTGAACATGAAATGGTTAATCAATTAATTTATTTCTAAGTTTAATTTAGGGATAAAGGAGCTACCTTTCGACCAACGAAAGGTTGGAAAAAGATGAGGTCGGCCGCGGGGTAGATCAAGGCCGTTGATTTCGCCGTTGAAGACCACGCCTGCCGCTGATTCTACGAACGCCCACGCAACCCTCTCCGTCTGATTCCCTGGGTCCTCCCTTGGGCACAGCGTGGAATTTGGTTGGAGTTAGTACAAACCGTAAAATGGAAATAAATGCAATAAAAATGGTAAAATGATTATATTGCTTGGTTTGGTTTATGGAACGAGCAACTCAATAATTGGTTAATTGTACTGTAAAAATGAAATAAGGGAAGAAGTCCTCCACTTTACTTTTTGTAATACAGTATAATTATTTTCGAACATATCAGTGATATACTCTAAAAAAATAAAAAATCTTTGCAACATAATATTAATATTTATTATCACAAATACCTTTTAAATAATTCAAAATTTTATAAAATAAATTTTGATTTATTAGAAAAAATTAAGGAATTTTACAGTAACGCCCTGGTTAGCCAAGACCGTTACACTGTCTATTTTAAACAGTGTTAAACTCGTTAAATGAGTTATTTGGCCATAAACGTGCAACTAAATATAATTAACGGTCCAATGTTAAAAATTTCGCTAAAAAAAGATAGATATTTCATTAAAACGTTAAGTCGTACATGAGATCTCATAATAAACGTTTACAAAGTTGTTTACAATTTCAAAAGGGTAATTACAACTCAAAAGTTACAACTCGCCGACTTAAGCGGTAAAAATAGGGTTTAACCCTAGTTCTTCGGAGAAACCTTGGCCGTAGTGGTCAAGCAGCCCAACTTATGGCGGGTCCAGCTTCCCTTTCCCCTTACCTGCACCACATAGCACCCGTGAGCCAAAGCCCAGCAAGAAAACTTAAACATGCTCATAAGCAGTTAATAATACATTACCAAACCATAATAAGCATGTCTAGCAGTAATAACCCTACTCATGCATGCATACTATTCATATAAATGACTACAACGTCATATGGGGCTAGTTGCCCTAATTAAATGATTAATGAATCATATTGGGTCCCAACGCCCAAACCACATGATTAATAAATCATACCGGGCTCAACGCCCTAGGATATGGGACTAATAAGTCACCCCGGGGCTCATTGCCCTATCCTCTGTATAACCAACCTTGGAGCTGGCCCAGCGTACTTGGCGCCTAATTTTCCACGACCATTGGGTCGGACAAGCGTATGATGCACTCGTGATTAGGCCTAACCATATCGACCAGTGCTCAGCACGCTATTGCCACCCTTGATGATAAGTCAATGCTTTTCGACCAGCGCTATTGCCATCCTTGACTGATAAGTCAATGCTTTTCGACCAGCGCTATTGCTGTCCTTGACTCATAAATCAAGCCGTTCTCAATAAGATAATGCAGACATGCATTACAAAGCACACATCATGCTTTAATTAATCAATCACAGGCATAATAATCACGCGCACTTACAAGGGTCCAAGCCCTAATCAAGTCTATATTCAACATTCAGGCCAAGCCCTAATCATGTTCATCATGTATTGGGTGCAGTTTTCTTACCTCAGGTCCGAGTGTAATGTAAAATAAGAATGACCATCGAGCACGGTCTTGATTCTGAGCCCCTAGCAATAACCTAGTTACAACGAAGTATAGAATCTTGTCAGTAACGAGTAAATAAAGGCTTTTGGACCAAGTCCTAGCCTTCGGGACGTCGAATCCTACTAAACTGGGGAGTATGATCGATCCTGAGCCCTTAGGTTTGAGTTCCCACACTCAAAACCTCCCCAAGGCCCAAAATCCCTTAAGTGTCATGGCCCCCAAGCATTTGAGTCGTGGCCCGCTCAAGTCAAAGGCCCAAGGCTCCTCCATGACTGCACCTGCGCCGCGGCACGCCAAAACAGGTGTCGCGACTCAAAAGGCCCAAAGGCACCAGTTTCTCCCTCGCCCAAGAGAGTCGCAGCGCCCCAAGAACAGGGTTGCGGCTCGACCTGTAAACTCTGTTTTTTCTTTGTTTTTCTCATGCCAAATCCCTCCATAAACCTATCCAAACATAGCCAAATCCCAAAACAAAGTTCCCAATCAACTCAGCAATCCAAAACCAAGAAAACCACAGTTTCAAACAAATAAATAACTCATCAAAATCATAAAATCCAATCAAAGCTTCAGAACTTAAAGCTTGGATTACCTCTGATTAAGTCATTTTCCAGCTAAATCCTCCGGTTATCAAGCCTCTAATCTTCCCTATAATCATTATGATTCTAACCTTGCTTGAATTTGAGCCTTAAAACTCGAGTTTCCTTCGAAAATGCTATCAAGCGTCAAAAAGGAGAAAGAGAGAGAGAGTTTGAATGTGTTTCTATTTCTGTCAGGTTACTTCAAGCTCAAGTAACCTTAAGCAAATCCCAAGGCTCGGGGTACCCCAAAAACGTCCCCGAGGGTAAAATAGTCAAAATTCTCATAACTCTCTCCTAATCTCACTAACTTCAAATATATCCTCGATTATTCAATCACATTACACAATAACCCAGTAATGTGCTAAAACCCAAAGTACCCCTTGACTCACCCCAAGTCAAGAATTGGTCTCGTTGTGACTTTCCCGCTAACTTGCTCCCTAGGATCGCCTCGTGCCGAGTAACCCAAATATATCCACATAATAATGTGGTCCAACACATATATCACATATATGCACATATACTCCAAATATACCCATAACAGGCCAAATTACGAAAATTTCCCTTCTGATAAGAAACAAGTCCACATGCATATTTAATACACCTAAACATGCATATTAAGTCATATTATAATATAACTCACATAACCATACAATGATACACATAAATATCACATAAACACATAATTTTCCATAATTTTCCATCTTGGCCCCCTAATCAAGGTCCTAAGCCTTATTAGGTAATTTAGGACGTTATAACTATCCCCACTTACAGGAATTTCGTCCTCAAAATTTTACCTGAACATGTCGGGATATTGATTCTACATATCTGGCTCCAGCTCCCAGGTCGCTTCCTTGACCTTGTTTTCCCTCCATAATACCTTAACTGAAGGTATAGTCTTGTTCCTCAGGACCTTGTCCTTCCTGTCTAGTATCTGGACTGGTTGTTCCTCATAGGAGAGATCTGCCCCAAGCTCTAGATCCTCGTAACTGAATACATGAGTCACGTCTGATACATATTTCTGAAGGACCAAAATATGAAATTCATTGTGTACGACCGACAATGCCGAAAGTAAGGTCAATCTATAGGCCACCTGACCGACCCTCTCCAGGATCTCAAATGGTCCCACAAACCTAAGGCTCAGCTTGCCCTTCTTCCCAAATCTCCTCACCCATTTCCATGGTGAAACTCTAAGGAATACATAGTCTCCCACTTGGAACTCCACGTTCCTGCGTTTGGGATCAACATAACTTTTCTGCCTGCTTTGAGAAGCGAGCATCCGAGCTCTAATCTGTGCCATAGCCTCATTGGTCCTCTTAACTTCCTTAGAACCCCCAAGTATTTCCTTTCTCCTATCTCATCCCAATGAATGGGTGATCTACATTTCCTACCGTACAACATCTCATAAGGAGTCACTCCAATGGTTGACTGATAGCTGTTATTATAGGAAAATTTTATCAAAGGAAAATACTTACTCCAGGACCCTTCAAAGTCCAGCACACATGCTCACAGCATGTCCTCTAATATTTGTATTGTCCTCTCAGATTGTCCATCTGTCTAAGGATGATAAGCAATACTAAACTTTAGCTGTGTACCCATAGCCTTCTGCAAACTTCCACAAAACTTAGAAGTAAATGTGGGGTCCCGATCTGACACGATCAACCTCGAAACCCCATGAAGGCACACTATCTCTCACACATAGAGATCTGCATACTGATCAACTGTATATGTCAACCTTATTGGTATGTAGTGAGTTGATTTGGTGTATCGATCCATGATAACCCACACCGAATTATGTTGACCCACGGTCTTGGGTAATCCCACCACAAAATCCATCGTGATGTACTCCCATTCCTACTCTGGGATGTCCAGAGGTTGTAGTAGCCCTGCTGGTCTCTGATGCTCAACCTTGACCTGTTGACATGTCAAGCACTTAGCCACATATTCTGTCACATCTCTTTTCATCCCAGACCACCAATATAGTGACCTCACACCCTAATAGGATGCAAAGAGTAAGGGGTGGTATGATATTCATCCAGAATCTCCCGTCTGATAATAGTGTCCATCGAAACACATATCCGACCCTTGTACCTTAGCAAATCTATATCTGACACTGTATAGTCCCTAGCCACTCCAGCTAGGACGTCTCCTCTAATCTTTGTCAGTTTTGGATCACCTAACTGACCTTCTTTTATTCTCTCCATCAGCGTAGACTGTAGCGTGATATTGGCCATCTGGCCCACTAGTAACTCTATTCCATCTCTGTTCATATCCTCTGCCAACTGCCTGGGTATTTGTCTAGCACTGTGTATCTTTCTCGGACCCTTCCGGCTTAAGGCATCTGCCACCACGTTGGCCTTCCCTGGGTGATACAGGATTTCACAATCATAATCCTTCACCAACTCCAGCCAACGCCTATGTATCATGTTCAGGTTTTTCTGGGTAAAGAAGTACTTCAGGCTCTTGTGGCCAGTGTCTATCTCACACTTCTCCCCATAAAGGTAATGCTGCCATACCTTTAATGCAAAGACCACTGCGGCCAACTCTAGATCATGAGTGGGGTATCTATGTTCATACTCTTTCAACTGACATGATGCATAGGCAATCACCTTCCCCGACTGCATAAGAACACAACCCAAACCCTGTTGTGAGGCATTACAGTATACTACAAACTTTTCTTGATCTGTTGGAAGACTAAGAACTGGAGCTGTAATCAATCGTTGCTTCAGATCCTGGAAGTTGTTCTCACACTTATCTGACCACGCAAACTTCTAATTCATACGTGTCAGTTCAGTCAATGAAGTCGCAATCCTTGAGAACCCTTCCACAAAACTCCTGCAATAACTTGCCAATCCAAGGAAACTTCTTATCTTAGAGGCGTTCATTGGCCTTAGCCAGTCTCTGACTGCCTCAATCTTGGCTGGGTCTAACTTGATCCCAGCCATACTGACTATATGACCAAGGAAAGTTACCTGAGGTAACCAGAATTCACATTTCTTGAAATTTGCAAACAGTCTATGTTCCCTTAGTCTTTGTTGAACCAACCTGAGATGTTGCTTATGTTCTGACTCTGACTGAGAATAAACTAGAATATCATTGAGGAAGACGATCACAAATCAATCTAAATAGTCTTTGAACTATTAGGAAAACTTATACAGGCTCTTTATTTATTTTCATGTATATCTAATATTAAACAAATTAATACGAGATAGCCTAAAACATGTTTCTAAAATTGAATTCAAAGAGAGACAAAGAATATAATACTTACATTATACGCAACGGAATGAAACAGTCATTCCTTCAGTTTTTCTAACTCTTGTATCCTCTCTGTTGCAGAGTATTATCAAGAAACTGAACTGATCTTCTATTTTCTTCACAATCTTCCAATGTATCCTTAGAACCACCTAGACTAGTGTGGGCAATTATCAACAAATGAGATAGATATAGAGAGAAGAAGATAAAATAACAAAGAGGCTTAGAAAAGGACTTGTGTTCAGAGAGAATCTAAAACTATCAGAAAATCTGACTTGTGACTTATATTTTGACTTCTCTCTAAGCACTCATTTTATAGACTCAATTAGGCCATTCAATTTAATTAAAAAATCAATAAAATAATAGCAATTTTAAAGCCCTAGGTCGAAATTATCATGGGCTTTAGGCCCGTGAAATTTCCCATTTGATTATAAGCCCATTGGACTTAAAATCAAGGCCTGTATTATTTTCTATCGATTTAATTAATTAAATAATTATTTAAATTCTTTATCAAATTAATTATTTATAATTTGAACATTGATTTAAACTTATTTATTAATTTAGATACCAATTTATCTTAATTAATAAATCTACCATAATTTCTCTTTTCTTATCAAAATTACACAACTCTGTGAAATTATCCAAAATTGACCTGGTCAACTTTGATAATTCTAATTGATGATTAAATCAATTAATTGAGACTATCTAGAAGATTTTATCCAAGGTACAATGGGGACCATGGGCCTATGAAATCAAGCTCCAATAAGTTATCATAAATCTAACAAATAAATTTACTAACTTATTAATTCCTCGTGACTCCACTATAGACTCGGAATTGCACTCTTGAATTCATAGAACGCTCTATAAAAAAATATAGATACGCTATTAATTATCCATTGTTACAACCATAATTTTCACTCAATCCTCTATAGACGGTCTACAATGAGATATGACTAAAATACCATTTTACCCCTCATTGTATTTTATCCTTAAAACACTTAGTTCCTTGTAAATGATATTTCAGTAAACTAATTTAATTACTGAAATGAGATCTCTATTATTTAACACCTTGAACCAAACTAAAAGGAAACCATCGTTTCACTTCTTCATCAGAAGCTATAGATGTTCATATCTATGATTAACACTCCCACTCAATTATACTACCGAGTTCCCAAGATGTAAGTATGGGCTAGTCCGTAGGGTAAGCTGGTAGTGAACAAGTCAAAGAACTCAAATAATACAATCAGTTAGAATAATAACCACTCATAATTGAGATTGAATTGACCTATGGTCAACTATATGATATGACTAGAATAGATAATAACGGTATGTTTACTTATCTTATCAACTGTCAATATCGGTCCAGTCCGATGTAACAAATACATTCGATCTTATCTACTTTGCTAATGTTCTGGAAAGAACATAACACCGTAATGTGTAAGTAGATCATATCGTAGATTGGCAAGTCAGTGTAAATCAGGTGCACTGACTAATCTTAGGACTAACTTATTTTGAACATATAATCATATTTATATTCCACTGTGATTACGTCACTATAAATAAGATTAACAATATGCTCGGGATTTAATAGAAATTTATATTAAACAAATAATCATGAAAATAAAACATGTGAGCAAAGTGATTAACCAAGTCAAAAAATGATTTCTATTCTTTTATTGATAATAAAATGAGATTACAAAGAAATTGGGTTTTAATTAGGGCATAAAACCCCAACAAACTCCCACTTGCACTAATTGAAACAAATGCCTTAATTCTACTAATCCCATCTCCTTGATATGCTTATCAAATGTAGCTTCTGGTAGTGTCTTTGTAAACGAATCTGTAAGATTGTCTTCAGTTGCAATCTTCATAACCTTCACATCTCCCCTGGCCACATATTCTCGAATAATGTGATACTTCCTTTCTATATGCTTACTCCTCTTGTGACTTCGAGGTTTTTTCGAGTTGGATGTCGCTCCTGTATTGTCACAAAACAACACAAGAGGTTTATCCATTTCTGGAATAATTCAAAGATCTAAATAGAACTTCTTTAGCCAGACTATTTCCTTAGCTGCTTCTGACGCGGCTATGTACTCAGCCTCCATGGTGGAATCTGAGATTGTAGACTGCTTTACGCTTCTCCAAATCACAGCCCCACCCCTAAGAGTAAATGCCATTCCAGAAGTAGACTTCCTGTCATCGACATCAGTCTGAAAATCTGAATCGGTGTAGCCTACAGGGTTCAGAACACCACCCTTGTAGACTAACATATAATTCTTAGTCCGTCTCAAATACTTCAAAATATGCTTAACTGCTATCCAATGTTCCGGTCCTGGGTTTGAATGATACCTGCTCACTACTCCCACTGCATAGCAGATATCTGGTCTAGTACACAACATGGCATACATCAGACTTCCAACTGCAGATGCGTAAGGAACTTTTCTCATTGCATCTTCCTTTTCAGGAGTCTGGGGAGACTGCTTCTTTGAAAGATGAATTCCATGGCAAGACGGTAAACGCCCTTTCTTGAAATTTGTCATTGAGAAACGTTCAAGCACTTTATCTATGTAAGCTGCTTGAGATGGAGCTAAGAGTATGTTCTTTCTATCCCTGATGATCTGGATACCTAGAACATAACTTGCTTCACCCAAATCCTTTATCTAGAATTGAGTGCTCAGCCAATTCTTCACATCTGATAATTTCTTAGCATTGTTTCCAATGAGTAAGATATCATCTACATAAAGAACCAGGAATACCACTATTTGATTTGCCTTCAGTTGGTAAACACAGGGCTCATCAATATTTTGTTCAAAGCCATAGGTTTTGATTATTTCATCAAACCTAAGATTCCAGGAACGAGAAGCTTGCTTAAGTCCATAGATGGACCTATTCAACTTGCAAACTTTTCCTTCTTGTCCAGATACTTTAAATCATTCTGGCTGATCCATATAAATGACTTCGTCAAGCTTTCCATTAAGAAAATCTGTCTTGACGTCCATTTTCCAGATCTCATAGTCGAGAGTGGCTGCTATGGATAGAAGGATGCGAATGGATTTTAGCATGGCTACCGGACTAAAAGTTTCCTCATAGTCCACACCTTCTCTTTGGGTATAGCCCTTTGCCACTAATTGAGCTTTATAAGTCTCGATATTTCCATCAACACCTCATTTCTTCTTGTAGATCCACTTGCACCCAATGGCCCTAAAGTCACTAGGTGCTTCCACAAGATCCCAGACTGAATTTGAGTACATGGACTCCATTTCCTTTTTCATGGCTTCGAGCCATAGTTCCTTTTCAGGGCTAGCCATTGCCTGTTTGAAAGACAACGGATCATCATCACTAGTGTCAACAACAATCATATTGGTTTCACCATCCAAACCATAGTGAACTGGGCTCCTAGAAACTCTCCCACTACGACGAGGCTCCGTGATTGTTTTCTCAGGAACAGTGGTACTTTCTTCATTTAAACCGACTTGCGTCGGTTGGACGTGAAGAGTGGGAATTTAATCATCAACTTGCATTGATGACGATGGAACATTGGTTAGAGTCAATTCTTTAACCATCTCCTCTAAAACTACTTTGCTGCGAGGTTTAAAGTTCTGGACATAGTCATTTTCCAAAAAAGTAGCATTTGTAGAAGTAAACACTTTATTTTCTGAATGACTATAGAAAAGTCCACCTCGAGTACCTTTAGGATAGCCAAAAAACATGCAAACTTTAGTTCGCGGTTCTAGCTTTCCCTCCTTTTTCCTCATGACGTGAGCGGGACACCCCCAGATTCTATAATGGTGTAAACTAGGTTTACGACCATTCTAGCGTTCTAAAGGTGTTTTGGGGATTGATTTTGACGGCACGACATTGAGAATGTCATTCGCGGTTTCAATTGCATGTCCCCTAAACGAAGTTGGTAGAGTTGAGTAACTAAGCATGCATCTAACCATTTCCAATAAAGTTCTGTTTCGGCGTTCCGCTACACCATTTTGTTGCGGAGTACGTGGGGCAGTAAGTTGTGATAAAATCCCAAGTTCAGTTAAATGATCTTGGAACTGCATATCCAAATATTCTCCACTCCTATCAGATCGCAAGATCTTTAACGTTTTACCTAATTGGTTCTGAGCCATTGCTAGGAATTCCTGAAACTTTGAAAATGTTTATGATTTCCTATGCATTAGGTAAAGACATGAGTATCTAGAGTAATCGTCAATGAAAGTGACGAAATACTCAAAACCACCTTGGCTTGTACATTCAAAGGTCCGCAAACATCTGAATGCACAAGACCAAGTGGTTCTTTGGCCCTATCACCCTTTGCAAAGAATGGACGCTTGGTCAGTTTGCCTTCTAGACAAGATTCACATACAGGTAATTCACCTAAGGTGAGTTCCCTCAAAGGTCCGTCCTTTGTAAGTCTTTGAATCCTATCATAGCCAATGTGACCTAGTCTCAAGTGCCATAAATACGTCATATTATTGTTATCGGTCTTTTGACGTTTATTGGTCCTAGGTTTTGCTACTTTGAATAAATCATTATTAAGAGTGAGGGGTTCCTAGGTCGCAGAATATAATGCCCGTTTTCCAAACATGCAATACACAATTGTGATCCATTGAAAGAAATAGATATATTAAAACTTGTGAAAGTCATAACAAATTGTTCTAATTGCAACATGGAAACTGAAATTAAATTTCTACTAAAATCCGAAATAAAAAATACATCTTTTAAAATTAAAAATTTATTTCCAAACTTTAGACGAGCTCTTCCTCTAGCTTGGACCGCAAACGAATGCTACGTTCCCAACTCTAAGCTTTAAGCCACCTTCGTTCACTTCCTCCCACGATTCAAGAAGCTGTAAAGAGTTACAAACATGGTTAGTAGATTCAGAATCAATAATCCAAACAGATTTATCATTCTCTAAAACACATGTTTCCAAGATAAATGAACTATAATCATTACCTTTGTTTTTTGCTGCTAGAAACTTAGGGCAATCTCATTTCCAATGCCCCTTCTCTTTGCAGTGAAAGCACCTATCTTTACCTTTCTTGTTTTTCTTGTTCTTCCCCTTAGGCGTTTGTGCACTTGGTTGTGCACTCGTCTTTGCAGCCTTTGCAGGCTTGGGGTTGTTTATTTGTCCACCTTTCCTCTTTTTTCTAGCTTTCGAAGAGGAAGCTTGGCTAGCTTCAGCCTTAGCTAGATCAGTAGCAACAGCAGTAGTTTTATTTTCTCCTCCTTTACTAGGTCCACCCATGATAGGCTCAATAATCTGAAGCTCATTCATGAGCTACGTGTAACCATAGTTGAGTTGAGTATGAACGTGCAGACACGGTGCCATCCGAGAATTTACGGTGCCATCACGAACGTGCAGAGACGGTGCTATCCAAGCATTTACGGTGCAATCACTAATGTGCGGACACGGTGCTCGTTCTGGGGATTCCTCAATCATGATGAATTCAGAGTTGTCACCAATAAACTCTATGTTGATGTTTAGCTTCAAATTAAGGAAGTTTTCTCCAGTGAGTTTCTTCATCGAAAGTTGAGAAAGGATGGGAGTAGACATAGACACTACTTAGCTTAAAACTACAAATTATCAATAAAATAGAAATCAATCACATTTGCTCAATAAAACTTCGACAACTTGTGCATAGGTAGTCACTCCTAGCATGGTAGTGATACGAACATCCTAGGCTATCATAGGTTGTAGCCCCTGGAGAAACCTCTCCCTTCGGGTCCCATCAGTGGGCACCAGTTCCTCGGCAAACTTTGCCAATCTATCAAACTTCAAGGCATAATCGGTCACTGACATGTTTCCCTAAAGTAAGATGCTAAACTCTTCACCTTTTGCAGCCTTAATGGAGTCATTGTAATACTTTTCATTAAACAGAGTTCGAAACTCTTCCCAATCCAGGGTATTGACGTTTCTGGTCAGGGATATCACCTCCCACCAAATTCGGGCATCCTCTCCAAACATGTATGTGGCACAAGCTACCCTCTTATTACCAAACACGTTTCTGGTCAGGGATATCACCTCCCACCAAACTCGGGATGGTGGTAACCATACTCATTCACTGTTCGGCCTTAGACGGATCTGCACTGCCCTAAAAAACTAGAGGGTGTTGTTTCCTGAACCTTTCATAAAGAGGTTCCCATCTATTGCCAGCCTCTGGCGGCTGCTCAACTGCTGGCACCATCACAGGTGGTGCCTCTGGAAGAATGTTCCCTGCAGGAACATGTTGTTGTCTTAAGAGGTGGATCTCTTCTTCCTGCCTCAATATCCTGGCTTGCAAATCAGCAAGCACTTGCTGCCAGTTCTCACGAGCTGGTGAAGGGGTCTGACCCTGATTGTCCTTCTAACCTTGTCTATCATTTTGGCCTTGATCTTCCTGGCCAGCTGATGACTCTATCTACCTTGGAAGCGTACTTCCAAGCTTATACCTTGCTGCAATAATCAATTCGGCCAGTTAGGTAGTGATAACTAAACCTCTTGCTGCCTCACGGTCCAAGACCAAGCAAATAATCATTCACATTCAACAATCATGCTAATAAGCATGTCGATTCATATTCATATCAAAGCATGGTGCTAATAACCACATGTAATGACCCAACTTATTCTAAACTTTGAACCAATAATAACCACTATACATAGATACTAATCTTAAGGAAACATACATGTGAAACATTCATAACTTTATAAAAAAAAAACTGTAAGGCAAAGGTTGAAATACATAAAGATTCGGTTAGGATATGGGATCCCATTATTTGAAAATAAAATATAACTTAAATCTTAAAATTCATTACAAAACAAAGTGCGGAAAATACATAGAAACATAATAAAATGACTAAAAGCAACTTCATCCTCGAATCGTTCATACAGTCCACCGAATCCATTCTCCCTCAATACACAATCCCAAGCTGCCAAGAATCTTACTGCTACCATAACTATTTTCCTGCACATATAAAACAAAGGAATGAGCCTAATGCCCAGCAAGGAAAATCTACTAAAAGCATGCAACATAAACATAAACATAAACTATAAACATATAAACATTCACTATAAACATATATCATAATTCTAACCCATGTACATGGTAATCATTGGGGTTTGCTAACTAAGCAACTATAAGCCTCATACTACAATGAGATTTGCTAGCTAAGCAACTATAAGCCCCAATAACATAAAAGTATTGGGGTTCGCTATTTAAGCAACTATAAGCCCCAAAACATACATATATCATAACATATATAAAACATACTATAGCATAATCATATAAGCATATAATAACTATCTTATTTTCCTTACCAAATACCGGGATGTGAGAACAAGGACGGGATTTTGGAACACTCCTAAAAACCATTAATAGAAATGAGAGTATTCTAAAAGAAATAGATGAAAATGAATGAACTAAACCACCCCAGAAGGTACTTACCGACAAGAAACCTCAAGTTCAAAGAACTTAGATGCCTAATCACGAATGAAAACAGCGAGTTAGGAATTGAGTAGAGAAAAACTATAAAAACTAATAAAACATACAGAAATGAACTAGGAATAGAAATACCTTTGAATGCACTATGACCGTACTACACCTCGAAATCGAAATACACACTATGAACCTTACTTCCCAAGTGTTTAATAAGCTTAAAATGATAAAGCTTATAACCCCAACCCAAGTGTTTAACACTCTAAAGTAAACCTAGCTGCTTGAAGGCTCTAAACTCAGCTTGAAGAATGAAAGAAATGGCTGGGTACTAGGTCCTATTTATAGAGTTCAAGAATGAAAAGATCTTCTTTTAGCTTGAATAAAAATAATGACTTTTTAATTGAAAAATATTTGAATATTCGTTCAGCAGAGGCTTAAGACTTTGTAACACCCCAATTTACTAATAAGGTTTAGGACCTTGATTAGCGTGCCAGGAGGGCAATAAATGAGTTAACATGTTAATATATGAATTTGAATGAATATGTGATTAGAATGCATGTTTAGGTGGTATAAATATGCATGTGGACCCCGTTTGTATGTTAGGGGTAAATTGGTAATCTTAGCCCGCTGAGGGCATAAATGTGTTAATGATATTACGTGATTTGTACCACGTGAGTGTGGTGTTATTAATGTGATGCACATGCCGAGACGGTCCTAGAGAGCTAGATAACTCAAAAGTCACAACGGGATTTGATACCCGGCTCGGGAGGAGCCTAGGGGTACTTTGGGGAATTTCATGAGTTGTGTTGTGAATTTGTGGTTAATGGTTATTGGTGATTGGGTAACCTGCGTAACCATTAGTAACCGCTGAGAGTAACAAGTTTAGATGGAAAAATGGTAGAATTGTAATATAAGTGAAAGGACAAGAGTGCCCTTGAGGTTTAGTTACGAGAGGATAACTATGGGAGGATAGGATAGTAATTTGGCAGGGATTTAGATTACTTTAGCTGAAGGAAAAAGGGAATAGGTATTATACTTAGGCATATGCTTTGTTTGTGCTGAAATCGGGAGAAACCTAGAGGAAAAGAGAAGAAAAGGAAGAAAGGAAGGGAGTTGGGAATTCTGAGATTTAGGAGAGGAATTAAGGTGGTTTGAAGTAATTGAAGCCAAACAAGAATCAAGATTTGTTCTGAGGTAAGAATTGCTCCTATTTTACTGAGTTTTAAGCTTGATTTTAGAAAGTAAGAATGGAAATTTAAGGATAGCTATGGCTGGTTTTTATGAGAATTCAGCTTGATAATCAAGAGGAGTTGGTCTAAAGCTGGGATTGGGGGAAGCTCAAGCTGAGTTATTGATCAAGGTAAGAGTTTTTGTCACCTTTGAATTTTCGTTTCTGGTGTAGTTTGAGTATATTGAAGCATGGGTTAAGTTTTTCAAGTCTTGGTGGATTTTGGGTGTGATTTTTTATGATTGAGCTGGTTTATGGTGTTTATAGGTTGTTAAATTGTTTATTTGGGGTTTTAAACTGATTTTGGGGTTTAGGTATGTGTTGGGGTTGAATTGGGAGTGTTTTGGCTCAGGGAAAATGCAGAGGAAAACCCAGATTTCTAGGTTCGAGAAGGAGGGCTGCGGCCCTGTTCTTGGGCGCCGCCGCGGAAGGCTTTCTGACTTGCTGGTCACCGCGGCCCTCTAGGGTAGTGCCGCGGCGCTAGGCTATTTTCAGAACATGGAATTTTGCAATTTTGAGCTTTTGCTCCGGGGGTTCGGGGGATGTTTCCGATGTATTGTTTTAGGAATTTGGGGATTCCGAGAGTGTGGGATTGGTCCCGGGAAGTGGTTTTGGATTGGTTAGTATTAAAGGATGTTTTTATGTGTTGTGACTAGGTCTTCGGAGAGGCTCGGGTTAGAGGACCGTGCTTGCAGCCTTGGTGCATCGGAAAGCTCGGGATACAGGTAAGAAAACTGTAGCACCCGTAGAGTAGGGCTTGGGCCCATAGTATTGTTGCAGGGCGCGGCCCTAGATTGTATCATTGCTAAGATGTAGCTTAAAATGAATGATTATATATTTGATTGCTATTTGAGAATGCTAAATGTGGTAATGGCAGAGTGAACGGCAAAGGGGCCGGGAACGGCGAAGGGCCGAGAACGGCAGTGGGGCCGGGAATACCACTTAGCACATGGAGTGCTTGTGATTCGGGTGAGACCCCAATGGATACATGGGATATCCTTACGGTGTAGACCGGGATCCCAGACTTTGGTAACGCTTCTGGGTTGGCATGGCCATGTATGTGTGTTTAAATCTTATGGACTGTCTGACTAGATATGAGTTATCTGCTATAATGATTGCATGATATGCATATGTTGTGTGCTGTATGAGTTTTCTTGCTGGGCTTCGGCTCACGGGTGCTCTGTGTTTCAAGTAAGGGCAAAGAGAAGGTCAACCAGCCATGAGTACGGAGAGCGTGGGGGCGGCGCGTACATGTTTGGCCTGCCAGGCTGCTTTGGTTGGGGGCATTTTGAGAAATGGCTGTATTAAGCTATGTTTTTGGTAATTAGTCACCTGTAAACCTATTTTGGAATGTAAATATTTTACAAACCTCGTTTTGGGATCCCGAATGTTAAACTCTTGAATTTTAATGAAATTGAGTACTTTTAAAGATTACAGCCTTGACTTTCTGTTTAATCACACTTTTATTCTAAAAACCTCGCTTAGCGAGTTAATTGCACTTTATAAACTCACTTAGTAACGGCTCTAAGGTAGTAGGGCATTACAGACTTGGTCAAAAGATCCTGAGCTTATCAAGAGGTTATGGAATAAAATGAGCTCGGTTTCAAAACCAATAAAAAATAATGCCCTAGAGTCGATATATCGCCCACAGTAGGCGATATATCGCATGGGCTTATGTTCCCGAGGCTCGTCGAAGGGTTCGTGTGAAGTTACGTGTTTTTTCGTATTCCCCGAGTGGCGATATATAGGCATACGCTGAAATATTATACACGTAATTGCACTTTTTCAGCCTAATTTGAATTGAGTAAACAACTTTGACTGAGTTCTATGACGATTTCAAAGCTGCTGGCAGACTTTGGGATTTTCAAATATTACTCTTAATAAACTATTCCTCAAAAATACTTAATTTCTCAATAAACATGCACATGACAAGTGTCATAATCTTATTGGTTCTATCTAAACCTTATTGTATAATAAATATCATCTTCATAATCAGCTATATTAATCAAACCTTATGTTATAATTAATATTCTTAAACTATAGGTTTGTACGCCCTGATTTTCCCACGGGCTGATTAACGAGCTGAGATACGGCCTAATCATGACTACCACGTGGACATCCCCAACACCGGAGCTGCCTTCATAAGATCCTACCTCCTTAGCTCGAGGTAACCTAGGGGTTCGCCAAGGTTACTTAAGGACTGAGTCTGGACTCTGAAGGCCGCAGGTCAAGGGAAGCATCCAGCTCGTGGTGCGAGCTTGAGTTGGAGGCTGTGACCTTTTATAAAGTCAACCATGCAAGGTAAACATGCATATATCAGACATCACGTGGATATATCCCTGACTTCTCGGACACGCAGTAGGAACGTGCGTATTCAGACACCCACGACTGGGTTGGGCCATGCGGCCCATTATCCCCTTACCTATTGATTTGACCACACTAATGTGTCAGGTTTAGGAATTAATCATGAATGTCACAGAGTTGACATGATAGGTAAGAAGGTCACGGGATGACCTTCTTACCAACTCCCAGGTGCCTTCTCCTATAAATATGGAGACCTTGGGAGTTAATGGGGGTTGGATTCTCTATTGTAAGAAATACCCTGTAAAAGAATACCATGTATATAGCAATAATATTGACTGGTGGAGTAGAAGGATTTTAACCTTTGAACCACCTAAAAACGTATTTGGTGTCACCATTCCATTTCCAAGATCATATATCTATTTCGGTTCAACATAAGCACTAATCCCTTTCTCTTTCTTTTCTTAATTACCTGTGTCGGCGAAGAACCGCGTCAACAAGGTTAAACTTTTAAAATCTATAAGTGTTGCTACGAGTGTTCAATTAAGTCCCAACTTGAACCAAAATCCACAGTAATAAACATACTATAACTACTACTAGCTATTACTACTACTACTACTACTACTACTACTACTACTACTACTACTACTACTATCTAACTAGCTAAGTAAAGTTCTTGGACTCTACACCACATCCTGATATTTATAACCAATAGCGATGCTAATAAGAATTTATTTAAAAACAGTGCTTATAAGCATTTAGTAGCATTTATAACCAAATAACAATGTTAATAAACACTTCCTGGCATACATGTACCTATGACAGTGCTAATGAGCATGTCCTGACCTACATGTCCATATAATAATGCTAATGATCGTTTCCTTTGCATCCACGAGCAATATTAGTGCTAATAAACACATCCTTTTAAATCATGTAGCAATCAAGGGCCAGGACTTATCATAATATCTCATGCTACCTAATAAGGCATCCAGATAAGACATTTATATCCTATTTAAGCAGCTAAACACATAATCACATAAATAGTTACTAAACCCTGAGTCGAGCTCGTCTTTAGTGGCGAGTGTACATGCCCAGCCTGTCTTCAGGAACCCTTAATCTTGGCACACTCTTCTACCAAGTTGTAATGCCCTGGTTAGCCAAGACCATTACACTGTGTATTTTAAATAGTGCTAAACTCGCTAAACAAGTCATTTGGCCATAAACGTGCAACTAAATGTAATTAATTGACCAAGGTTAAAAATTTCGGTCAAAAGGGATAGATATTTCATTAAAACTTTAAGCCGCACATGAGATCCCGTAATAAACATTTACAAAGTTGTTTACAGTTTCAAAAGGGTAATTACAACTCAAAAGTTACAACCTGCCGACCTAAGCGGCGAAAATAGGGTGTAACCCTAGTTCCTCTGAGAAACCTTGGTCGTGGTGGTCAAGCGACCGCATATGTACACGTCGCCACGTAAGCTCTCCAACTCATGGCTGGTCTAACTTCGCTTTCCCATTCCCTGCACCACATAGCACTCATGAGCCAAGGCCCAGCAAGAAAACTTAAACATGCTCATAAGCAGTTAATAATACGTTACCAAACCATAATAAGCATGCCTAGCAGTTTCTCCCTGAAAATGCTGCCTACATAGCTCAACACCAATTGAGAAAGCTGAAACACACTGGAACAATCTGAGAATACGTGAAGAAATTCTCTGGGTCGATGCTTGATATCAAATACATGTCCGAAGTGGACAAGCTCTTTGCATTTTTGGAAGGTTTGAAGCCTTGGGCAAAGCAAGAGCTCGAGAGATAGCGAGTGGCTGACCTGGCCACTACTCAAGCTTCTGCTGAACGATTGATTGATTACTTATCAGGGAACATTCAATCGAAGAAGACTAATCATTAACCTTGCGGAAGCAATGTTGGGGGTAAAAAGTCGGGAAAGTCTTGGCAGAGCAAGAGTGTGGGAGGAGAGAAGAGGAGCATTGAGTCTGACTCTCCTAACAAAGGTAGTAGCCCCTTGTTCAAGAGGCCTCATACATGTTGGATCTGTACCAGATCGTATAAGTCGAAAAAATGTCCTCACAAATCCAAGATGAGTGCCCTTGAGGCATCATTTTCCCAAGGGGAGCAAGCCAATGAAGAGGAGGATGAGGAATATACGCACATGAGTGCCCTCTGAATGTTAAATGCTCTCAAGAAACATGGTGCGAAAGTGGAGAAACCCCCTGGAAAAGGACTAATGTATGTGGACGTCACTCTAAACAGTAAAATGGCTGGAAGCGTGATGATTGACACGGGCGCCACTCACAACTTCATTTCGGAGATTGAAGCTAAATATTTGGGATTGAAATAGGAGAAAGACTATGGCCACATGAAAGTGGTTAACTCAGAAGCCTTAGCCACAATCGACGTGGATAGGAAGGTGAACATGAAGATCAACTCGTGGGAGGGGCAAACTAACTTGGTGGTCGTACGAATGGACGACTTTGATGTGATATTGGGTATGGACTTTCTTACGAAGAACGGAGTCATTCCCATCCCAGCTGCAGGAAGTTTACTCATAATGGGAGAGACACCTGCAGTGGTGCCTGCTAAAATGGAGCAGCACCCAGAAACCAAGTAGTTGTCAGCCTTGCAATTGAAGAAGGGTGTGAAAAGACAAGAGCCCACATATGTTGCACTACCCACTGTATACGAGGATACAGTTGGTGAAGTCATTCCACTAGAGATTCGAATGGTCTTGAAGAAGTATGGAGATGTTATGCCGGATCAACTCCCCAAAGCCTTGCCATCTAGAAGAGGGATTGATCACCATATCGAACTAGTGCTGGGAGCGAAACCACCTATGAAGGAGGCCTATAGGATGGCACCCCCTAAAATAGAAGAACTGAGGAAGTAGTTGAAGGAATTGCTAGAGGCAAGCTTCATTAAACCATCGAAGGCACCGTTTGGTGCGCCTGTGCTATTTCAGAAGAAGCCCAATGGGAGCTTAAGATTGTGTATTGAGTTGACTATAGGGCTCTCAACAAGGTGACAATGCACAATGCGTACCCCATCCCCTTGATCGCAGACTTGTTCGACCAGTTAAGCGGAGCAAAATTCTTTACAAAACATGATTTGAGATCGGGCTACTATTAAGTGCGGATAGCAGAAGGGGATGAGCCAAAGACAACGTGTATGACTCGATATGGATCATTCGAGTTCCGAGTCATGTCGTTTAGGTTGACAAACGCACCAGCCACATTCTATACGTTGATGAACCAAGTTTTCCACGAGTACCCATATAAGTTTGCGGTAGTCTACTTGCATGACATTGTTGTTTATAGCACCACAATAGAAGAACATCAATGACACTTAGCTCATGTGTTTCAGAAGTTGAGAGAGAACCAACTCTACGTGAAGCGAGATAAGTGCTCCTTCGCACAAGAGAGAATCAAGTTCCTAGGCCACATTGTGGAGCATGGTTGGATCCGCATGGATCTATACAAGGTGCGGGCTATTCAAGAATGGAAGGCCCCCACCAATTTGAAGGAACTATGCTCTTTCCTTGCTTTAGCCAACTACTATCGAAAATTTGTGGAAGGCTATTCAAGAAGAGCGCCACCCTTGACCGAGTTTTTGAAGAATGGTGTAACTTGGACGTGGACCGATAAATGTGTCGAAGCATTTGAGAGTCTGAAGGAAGCCATGATGCGAGATCCTATCATCACCTTACCAGATGTCAGTAAACCCTTTAAAGTGCAGACAGATGCGTCTGATTATGCTTTGGGAGATGTACTTGTACAAGAGGGCCACCCCGTAGCTTATGAAAGCCGCAAACTTACAGAGGTACAGAGGCGATATACTGCGCAAGAGAATGAGCTTCTCGCAGTAATTCATTGTCTACGAGTGTGGAGGCACTATTTGTTGTGGTCGAAGTTTGTGGTGAAAACAGATAATGCCGCGGTGAGTCATTTCCTCACCCAGCCAAAGCTTACCCCCAAGCAAGATGGCAGGAGTTCGTAGCAGAATTTAAATTTCATTTTGAACACAAGGCAGGCCGTCTAAACCAGGCAGTTGATTCCCTGAGTCGCAAAGCTGAGTTAGCCGCTCTAAAATTGCTAGCAAACATGTCGACTAGTGCGGTGACTACTCCCATCCGAGAGTGCATTAAGGAGGACCTGGAGAAAGACCCTGTGGTGAAGACCATCATGAATCTCGCAAAAGAAGGAAAAACTCGC
This sequence comes from Humulus lupulus, assembly GCF_963169125.1. Taxonomy (NCBI): domain Eukaryota; kingdom Viridiplantae; phylum Streptophyta; class Magnoliopsida; order Rosales; family Cannabaceae; genus Humulus; species Humulus lupulus. The sequence goes on from NC_084800.1 coordinate 94,236,478, forward strand.
CAGCTTTGGGTGGAAGACGATCTTTTGTGGGCCAAGGGTGGCCGCTTATATGTTCAAAAGACGGGAGATTTGCGGAGGACACTAATGAGTGAGTGTCACGACACCTTGTGGGCGGGTCATCCAGGGTGGCAGAGAACGTATGTCCTATTGCATCAAGGGTACTGTTGGAAATGTGCCCTGAAAGCATATGTAGTAGACATTGTCTTAATGAAATAAATAAATAAATTGAATTTGTTATGCATATATTTTATGGACTATATTATTCTATGATAATATTATGTAAATATCAGGAAAATTCCTAAGTTCATATATGTGATCTCAAACACATATTGGTACGGGAGGATTGTGTTTGAGATAAATGAACTTGAATAGTTCGCAGTAAAATAAATTTATGGAATCTTTAGATTAATTACTGCAAGTACGGTCCACTAGTATTATGAATACATGTGATCTAGATCCGGATCACTAGTGTGGTAGGACACTTTAGTGGAGGTGCTTTATATATTAGAGAATATATAGAATTGGACCAGATATGTTTATTAATACTTAGTTAAATACCGTTTCGAAGTATTAATTAAATATATCAACTGATGATCATATACAAATAGATCTTAATCCTGAAGTTACTATGAACTCCTGTTTATGTTATATGAGTTCTTTGATTCACTTGTTAGGGTCTGTCAGAATGATCAGGCTAGACACTTTTGTTTTGGGAACTCATTAATATAGATGGCTGGGGACATAGTATACAGATATGGAATCTATACCTTCTCGCAAGAGATTGAATGATAGTTCTCTTAAGGGTTGACTTTTGGGACTGAAAGGTTATTGAGCTCAAATTCATAATTTAGTTATGAATTAACCTTCACTAGTAGAGTCAATGGTACTTAAGAAAACAAGAGATAATTAAAAGGGTAAAACGGTAATTTTATTCCCGATTAATTATGAACCATTATTAGAGGGTCAAGTTGTATGCAATGATTATATCAATGAACGCTTTATGATTATAAAGTACTCAGTAAATGAAATGTCTATAATTACAAGAGTGTAGTCTCATATTTATAGTGGAATAATCATGAGATTAATAAATTAAGATTATTTAATTAAAGATTTTAATTAATAATCTCAAATTTATTGGAACTTGGAATTATAGGTCCGTAGGTCCCCATAGCGGCTCTATCAACACTGTTCAAGGTAAGAGTTGATATGAAGGGAAAATAGTTTAAAGACATATTTAAGAAGAAATTTGTTCTTCAGGCCAAATATGCAATTATATGATAATAGTGATTAATTACTTAATTACAAATTAGTTGTAGTTAACAAAATTAATTAATATTTAATTATTGTATAATTTTCAAAATTATATTAAATAATTAAATTAATTTCGAAATTTAATTAAATAATTAATTAATTATAATTTTCGAAATTATAATAAATTAAATATTTATTTTCGAAAATTTTGAATTTAATTAATTGATAGAATTAATTAAATATCTTTATTTGAGTGGGAGATAATAATCTGATAAGTTCAAATTGGATTTGAATTTGAAAGATTAATATTTATTCAAATAATTAATTATATTTGATAATTAATTTGAATTCAAATTTGAATTAGTTATCAGGTTGTTAAATCTTATCTGACAAAGTAATTTGAATAAATAATTAAATAAAATTTGAAAAACCAATTTCCCTAAAAATTAGGAAGCTACACGTTCACACACAGTCCATGGACTGTGTGTGGCATGTAGTGCATTTTCAGAGATGGGATTTTCATTTTTATTTATTTAATTAATTAATTAAGGGATAATTCAAAATTTGGTTTTTGGATTTTTTCATTAATAGAATAATTAATTAATTAAAAAGTAAATTGTAAAATGGTTACAGATTTATTTTTTAAAATTTGAATATTTTATTTTAAGTATGACTAATCAGAAAAATATTCAGATATGTGTATGTGAAACAACTCTAAACATTCGCTCTGTGAAACATAGAACGATAGTTTTCTCTCCCTAAAAATAAAGAACCGATTCTCAGGCCTATTCTCTTGATCTCATGAGTTGAGTACATCAAGTAGAATCACAAATAAACTATCCTTCATTCTCTAAGTGCCCACACATTTCTTGAGGTGTAGAGAACGCTTTGGAAGATCTTGGTGTGAGTACGTGGGAGCGACTTGGATAGAAAGATCGTTCTAAATACGAAAAGATAGCAAGGATACTTGATAGGCTTCAAGAGGTATGAATTCTATCCTTATCTTGTTTATGATTAATGTATGTATATTAATGGATCCGCATATTTAAAGGTAGTTTAAATATGTTACAAAAATTTTGTTGTACACTGGGCCAACCACATCACCATTCCGCTGCGTATTAGGAAATTCGTTCCTAACAATTGGTACCAGAGCGGTCATTAATATCTGCATACATTAATTACTGTGTGGGCATAATATGCATTCTTATGTTATTGCAATATATGTGAATGGATGGATGTATGTATGATAATAGTTTATTCTTAAGGGTCGTTAATTATATGGTGTTTTGGGTTAAGGAAATGTTCTTAAAATTCTAGATGAAAAATGTAAGCCATTTTGGGGCATAGGAATTTTTGTAATTTTAATTTTCTCTGTTAAAATTATTTGAAAAATTATGTAAGGCCCGAGCCCCGGGTTCCGAGCCCCGAAGCCCGAGCCTCACCCAGTCGGAATGCTGCGTGCCCAGCCCTGGCGTGCTGCCTGCCCTGGCGTCCTGCCCAGCGCGCTCCCCTACGCCTTTGCCCAGCGTGTTCCCCTGCGCCCCTGCGTCTGCCGCACGCCAAGCTGATGTTGCTGCTCCCGTGCACCCCTGTGTGCCGCACCCAACAGCAGCCCAAGCACCCCAGCCACATGCCCCATGCCGAGCCACCATATCCAGCAGCCCCTAGGGTTTCTAAACCCTAGGGCTTGCATCCAATAATTGTCCATTTAAATTATGGGCTTAATTAAGTTAACCCATAATTAAAAATTGTTTTATTTTGAATTAATTGTATGAGCCCAAATTCAAATTTGGGCCTAATAACTTATCGGGCATTAAACCCAAGTTAATTATTCTTAAAATTTGTTTAAGATAATTAAAAGTTATTTTAATTCAAAATTAAATGGATAAATGGCTTAATGGATCAAGACTACTTGTGAAGGCCCTAAGTAATAGATAGAGATCTATTTAGGTCTTATTTTGTTTCTTACATTTTTGTGTATATTCTTGCAAGTGTTGTAATTTTTCTAGAAATACCCAAGACACCCGTCCCACATTTATTTATTTATTTAGCTAGTATTTATTTATTTAAATGTTTGAATGTGATTAAGTTGTTTAATACTTTATCATGCATTTTTTTTTACATTCCATACATATAACCCACACAGTATTTAAAATTGTGCATGCATCTCATATGAGTAGAAACATGCCTTAGGATTGTCCTATGTGATTATATGCTGGTCCATATAATAATAAATCTAGTTTTTAACTAGTTCAAGAGCGGAAATAGATTTTAAAAGTTGTTTAATTTCTAGTATTTAATAAATTTGTTTTATTAAATTATAAATGATATTCTTAGTAATTATAGAAAAATAAAATTGAACTAATTAGGGCATAGTTCTATAATTTTATTTTTTGCTTAATTTGATTAGTAATTATTAGAATATCATTTGGTAAAAATAGATCACTTTATTTTTACAACCAATTAAAAAGCATAGGATGTTTTGAGAAAACACATGTTCTAAAATAGTGAGTGGGAGAGGGAGTTATGACAATAAGTCCCATGGTCTCCATTATTAGTTAGCACCGAGGTAACATGGAGAGGGCCTCGCGGCACCATTGCTTGTGTCCCCCTAAGGAAGGCTTCTGAGTGTGTTATTCTCAAGGCAAACTTCTTTTTCAAGAATATGATTTAATGATGTATTTCAAGTTTGACTGACCCTAAGGCACACTCTTGAGTTAAGTCATTGATCTAAAATAATGGGTTACACTCACAAGGTACATTAGGCTTTCGAGCGGACTAGTGTATTCTTGACCAAACAAGCGGTTGTTTATAAGTCAAAAGAGAAATATTGATTTAAGTTTTAACTTATAAATTTGAGAGCTTGTCTCAAAATTAATTTGGAATTATTCTGACCTACCCTAAGGCTGGTCCATTAATGTTCAAATTAATTAATCGTGGAATTAGTAATTATTTTTTTGTGTTTTTTATTGCATTCATGCATCACGTTTACTATTCCGAAAATAACTGATATTTATTATATGCATATATTCATTTTGTTTATTTATTTATTTTCAGCAATTATGTCTAGCTCAAATCCTGTATCTTCTTTACTTGCTAATGAAAAGTTGACTGGTGAAAACTACATGAAATGGAAATCAAACTTGAACATTGCATTAATATGTGAGAAGCCTAAAAAGTCATACAAAAGCAAAGAGAACAAGAACACTAAAACCTCCAAAAGGAAGACCCCAAAAGGGACTTGCTTTTATTGTGGAGAAAATGGTCACTGGATGAGAAACTGTTCAAAGTATCTCGCTGACCTCAAAGAGAAAAATACAGGTAAATTTGATTTACTTGTGTTAGAAGCTTGTTTAGTGGAAGATAATTCCTCATCCTGGATAGTAGATTCAGGAGCCACTAACCATGCTGCTTTTCTCTTCCGATTCTTAGTTCAACGAGGAAGCTTGCTGATGGAGAGGTGACTATGAGGGTAGGCAGTGGTCAGATTGTCTCTGCAGTAGCAGTTGGAACAGCCCGTTTGGAATTTGAGAATAATAAATTTCTTGTTTTAGAAAATGTTTATTATATTCCTGGATTTTCTAGAAACTTAATTTCTGTTTCTATGTTGCATGAACAAAATTTGAAAATATCTTTTAATAATAATTCAATTGTTATTTCAAGATATGGTTTTAAGATATGTTCTGCAAAATCTATCGATGGGCTTTATAAACTGCAAGCTAAAGAGAAATCTGTTAATAATTCAGAATTATTTAAAACATCCAATCCTAGATCTATTAAACGACAAAAGATTGATTCCGATAGTGATACATATCTGTGGCACTTGAGATTGGGCCATATTGGTCTAGACAGAATAAATAGGCTTGTAAAGGATGGTCCTTTTAGAGAACTATCTATTGGATCTCTCCCTGTTTGTGAATCATGTCTAGAAGGCAAAATGACCAAAAGACCTTTCTCTGCCAAAGGCTCAAGAGCCACAGAACCACTTCAGCTAGTACATACGGATGTTTGCGGTCCACTTAATGTACAAGCAAGAGGAGGTTATGAATAATTCGTCACTTTTATTGACGATTATTCAAGATATGGTTACCTATATTTAATGCAAAGAAAATCTGAAACTTTTGGAAAGTTAAAAGAATTTCAAGCAGAAGTTGAAAAGCAATTAGGTAAGTCACTAAAAGCTCTTCGATCTGATCGAGGAGGAGAATACTTGGATTTTGAATTCAAGGACCATCTGTGTGAGCATGGCATTCAAAGCCAAAAAGAATATATTTATTCCTAGAACTCTATAAATAGGACTTATAACCCAGCCCTTCCATTCACTCTTCAGCTGTGATCAGACTCCAAGGTGCTAGTACTACCATAGAGTGATAAACACTTGGGTTGGGAAAAAGCTTTGCCATTCTTAAGCTTTATAAAACACTTGGGAAGTGAGGATTAGTGTATTTCGATATTGAAGTTAGACCAATCCTTAAGGTCAACTAAGGTAATCTTATTCTTTAAGTTCAGTTCTCTAAAACTCTTTAGTTTTCTTTAGTTCCTTTTATTCAGATCCTAACTTTTGATATTGGTTTTTGATTAGGTTCTTGAAACTTAAAGATCTTTCTTGGTAAGTTTCATCTTGAAGGTTTAGTTTCCACATTTATTCTTTACTCTTTAGAAATACTCACCATTCTATTGTTGGTTTTAGGAGTGTTCCAAGTCCCACATTTGTTCTCAATTATCCCAGTGTTGGTAAGGAAAATAGTTTAGTTTTTATATGCTTGTATGTTATGATTATTGTAACGCCCTACTGCCTTAGAGTCGTTACTAAGTGAGTTTAAAATGTGCAATGAACTCGCTAATCGAGGTTTTAGGACAAAAGTGTAATTAAACCATAATCAGAGTTATAAACTTGAGAATAAACCTTTCATTGAAAATTATAAAACGTTTAACATTTGGGATCCCAAAAGATTGTTTAGACATATTTACAACTCAGAAATATGACCAGAGTCGACTAAACAACAAAACTTAAGTTTAGTTCAAACATCCACCAAAAGTATCCCTGGCCGTGGCAGCCAGGCAGACCAGACATGTACGCGTCGCTCATCACGCTCACCATACTCAAGGTTGATCGACTTTCCCTTTGCCTTTACATGCACCATAGAGCACCCGTGAGCCGAAGCCTAGCAAGAAAACCCTCACAAGCAGATAATATATGCATATCAAACACTTAACATAGAATCAAGTCATCATCATGTTATACACGTACGGCCATGCCGTCCCAAGCGCATTACCAGCCCCTGGGTTCACTGTCTATACCGTAAGGATATCCCATGTATCCTTTAGGGTCTCGCCCTGGCAACTCACACTCCGTGTGCTAAACGCTGCTCCCGGCCCCTTGCTGTTCTCGGCCTTCGCTGTTCCCGGCCATCGCCGTTCCATTACTTATACACACACATAATATAACTAAACATATATCAAAACACATATAAATTCAATTAAAGGGCCACGCCCTGCAACACAGTCATATAGGGCCAAGCCCTGCAACTCAAACTCTATGGGGGACATTAGTTTTCTTACCCGTATCCTGAGCTTCCCAAGCACCGATGTCCCGAGCACAGTTCCCTAGCCTCGTCGAAACCCTAGTCACAACGCATTAAAAATTTCCACCCATCAAGTTCTAATCCATTAAATAGCTTTAGATTATGGTTCTAGTCTCCGGGACATTGAATTCTATCAATCCAGATGATAAAATCCATCCCGAGCCTTAACTATTGAATTCTCGAGCCTAAAACTTCTCTAGAACCCAAAAAAGCACTAAGCGTCGCAGCCCTAGGGACTCATGCCACGGCCCCTAGCTCAACCCGAGGCCCTGCCTCAAAACAGCCTACACGCGTCGCGGCACTTCCTGAAGGGCGCCGCGGCACGCCTTCAATTCCAGACGCCCCAAGTTCTAAGGGGCCGCAGCTCAGCAAGAACAGCGCCGCAGCCCGACCCCTCGAGCTCAGAAAAACTCACAATTTTCACCTCAAAAACCAGTCCAATTATTCCCAGAATCAAGCCAACAATCCAAACTAATCATCACAGAGGTCATACTATAGATTCAGCAACAAAACCCAACAAGAACTCAAGCCAAAAACCTCATCAAACTCAAATTCAATTCTTCACCCAACACACATGCATACTCTAAGAAAAACAGCAGAAATTTCAAACACAATCCTTATAATTTAAAACTTACCCTTGCTGAATTGAGTCTCTGAGTTGATCTCCTAAGCCCCAAGCTCCTAGCCTCCAAAGCTCTAGCTTCCAATTAGTTTTCACCAATAGAACCTCCAAGATATCACTAAGCCTCCAAGAGTATAAGAGAAACAGAGTGAGGGAGAGGGAGTGGGTCGGTTTAGAGAGTTCCAAATGATTCTATGTTTTGTTTTTCTTAACTTAAGTCAATAAGGTTACCTCAAGGTTCGGGGTACCAAAAACGTCCCCGAGGGAAAAATGGTAAATTTCCTCAATATTCCCTCCTAGGCATTCTAACCTCAAATATATCTCCGAACATTTATTTTCGTAACCTGATAACCCCACAAAATGTCTAATACCCAAAATACCCCTCGACTCTCCCGGAGTCGAATTTTCGTCCCTGTTGTGACTTTCTAGCTAACCAATCCCTAGAACTCTCTCGGATCGTGCAACACAGATATATCACAAATATATCACAATTATCATATTTATACCCTCAACGGGCTTAAATTACAATTATGACCCTAATAACCAGACGAGGCCCACATGCATATTTAATTCACCTAAACATGCATCACTAATCACATATTCACACAAATTCACATATTATAACAATAATTCACTTATTGCCCTCCAGGCACGCTAATCAATGCCCTAAGCCTTATTAGAAAATTTGGGTCATTACAACTATGCAATAATATGATATGTTATGATATGTTATAGTATATATGTTTTGGGGCTTATAGTTGCTTAAATAGCAAACCCCAACACTTTTATGTTCTTGGGGCTTATAGTTGCTTAGCTAGCAAACCTCATTGTATTTTGAGGCTTATAGTTGCTTAGCTAGCAAACCCCAATGTTTACCATGTACATGGGTTATAGTTGAGATATATGTTTTATAGTGTATGTTTTGTTATGATCTTATGTTTACGTTTGATGTTATATATGTTGGTAGATTTTCCTTGCTGGGCATTAGGCTCATTCCTTTTTCTTTTAGTGTGATGCAGGAAAATAGATACAAAGGCGAAAGGATTCTTGGAAGCTTGGTGTGTGTGTTGAGATGAATGGAGGGGATGGGCTGCGTGTCGATTCGAGGACGACGTTATTTTATTTAGTCTCTTTAAATTACATTTTTATGTATTTTTCGCATTTAGCTTTGTAAACAATTTCATTTAAAGTTATGTTTTATTTTAAAACAATGAGCCCATTTATGTATTACAAGTATTATTTTAAAGTTGTCAATAAAGTTATGAATTTTTCTCATGTATGTTCTCTTCAAAAGTAGTGGTTATGTCTAGTAGGTTTAATGGTTCAAAGTCTTAGAATAGTTGAGTCATTATAGTTGGTATCAGAGCAACGGTCCATTTACATGAAATTCTCCTTGATACACGCGCTCAAGCTCCGAATCTAACCGCCAATGTAAGTATTTATGTATTAGTTATTATGTTTATGTGTTTTAGCTAACATTTTAGTCTTATGTTTTCAGTTAAGATATGGATGGAGCTTTATCATATAATGATATCCGAGCCATTAAGGCCTTAAAAAGGATTAGAGAACCAAGAAATACAATAGGAATATTGGAGAGAATCACTTGGAGATTTCTTTTATTCCATAATCAAATAGTTCATCTCCAAACAACTAAGCAAATAATGATGAGAGCTACGGAGCAATATATTTTAGTAATTAGGCTTTTTAGAGATTTTCCTTTTGTAATTGCTGCTTTGGAAGAAATATGGGAGGCAATAGATGATGAAGATGAAATACCACCGGCTATGAGATATTATTTTCTCATAATTAGGTTTACCTCTAAGATGGAATTCCAATTCACACAAGAACAAAAGAATAGAATCTTTACAAATCTTCCCCAAGGAATTTTTGAGGCTCACGAAAATGATTACTATGAAGAAATAGATGATGATATGTTAGATGAAGGATTTGATGTAGAAGATCCCGATTTTTAGAATAGATTAGTTTCTTTATTTATTTTTTATTTTGCCTTTATGATTGTACTTAGTGAAAACTGTTTTTCCAAATTAATATCATTGTTATTTTGATGACATGTATGAGTTTGATTTTATTTTGTCATAATAAATAATAAATTTAATAAATAATGACTAAGTTCGGTGAGGGTGGATACAAATCAATGAACCAGGGTTCTATATTGAGAGTTAGGGGGCCATAGTAGTGGGAACGATTTTACTGATCCCAGCCCTCCCTCAATATGGTTAACTTTGGAACAACGATGATTTTTTAGCCTGAGAATTAAGTCATATAGGATAATTAGAAACACACTTAGAAAATAATAAAGATGGCTTATTTTTCTAAGTTTAGAAACACACCTTAATCATAAAGAAGGCTTACATAATTTTTCATAAGAAATCGTAATTAATAGGTCCGAGTTATGTTTGCTTAGATTAAGTTTTGCTTTAGAGCCTATTAAGGTAAGTTCTAACATGATTTTCTCAACTGTTAGAACTTTGCTAAAGATGTTGCTCATAATATATGCTCGCAACAATGCCTCCAACGTCGCTCCTGAGACGAATGAAGCCCCTTCAGTTCGAAGAAGGGGAAGGTGTGCAACCAATGCTACTGTTAATGAAGGTGCGCCGCCGCCGGTTGACAATGCTACAAAAATTGCCAGGCTACGGCAGCAAGTTGAGGATTTACTGCAACAACAGACTCAACCTCAGCCGCAACAGCAGCCTCAGCAAATGGCTCAAACACCCCATCAAGTAAGTCCTTATGGGGGATGGCCAATGGAGAACTATGCGGCCTACCCAGCTCAGCACATGGAGCCAATCTACGAGCGGTTTTGTAAGCAACACGCTCCAAACTTTGAAGGGAAAACCAACCCTTTCAAAGCTGAAGAATGGCTCAGAAATGTAGAGTCGATCCTAGTACACATGAACCTCGGCAACGCAGACCGCATATCCTGTGTTTCGTCTCTGCTTAAGAAGGATGCTAGAATATGGTGGGACTTAGTTAAGCAGACTCACGATGTCACCACCATGATATGGACCAGATTTGTGGAGTTGTTCCACAAGAAATACTAAAACTCAGCTGTCATCGCTTCAAGGGTCGAGGAGTTTGCTAGTCTAAAACATGGCAACTTGACGGTAGCAGAATATTCTCGGCAATTCGACCGATTAGCCAAGTTTGCACTAGAGATGGTTCCAACTGATTTTCTGAGGGTAAACAAGTTCGTTAGAGGACTTAGACCAAAGATTGAGCTAGGGGTTAAGCTAGCAAACCCAGGAAATACTACTTATGTCGATGTTATAGAAATGACAATAGAAATGGAAAGGCTTCAGGCGAATGTTAGTAAAGAGGAGGCCAGTCAGCCTGAGCCTAAATAGTCAAATCAACCTCAGAATGGTCGAAACAACAACAACAACCAGCAGTCCAACAATAGTAATGGTCAGAAAAGAAGGCATCCTGACAACAAGCAGTCCGACAATGATAAAAGGGCACGGACAAACAATGGAAGCAATAGGCCAGGTTATGTAGAATACCTGCAATGTGTTAAATGCCAAAAGAAACATCCGGGTGAGTGTCATGCAAACACTAAGGGATGCTACAACTGTGGTCAGGAAGGTCACCGGAAGAAAGAGTGTCCCTAGCTCAAGCTAGAGGGGAAAAGAGACGACAAGATGGTTCCTACCAGGGTTTTTGCCTTAACCCAAGGAGAAGCTGACGCTAGCAATAAAGTAGTTACAGGTCAAGTTTCTATCCTCCATAATATATGTTCTGTATTATTTGATTCGGGAGCCACTCATTTGTATATCTCGTTAGGAATGATAGAGAAATTAGACAAACCTTGTGAAAAATTTAGAACTAGGTTTGTAACCGAGTTGCCTTTGGGCGAAGTAGTCCTATCATCACTGATAGTATGAGGCATACCAATCAAGATAGAGGACATAGAACTAGAAGGAGACCTGATAGAACTATTGATTAAAGACTTTGATGTGATACTTGGAATTGATTGGCTAGTAAGGCATGGCGCAACCATCGACTGCAAACTTAAGAAAGTGACGTGACTCCTAATGGTGAGAAACTATGCTTTATGGGAAAGGTTTCAGGACTACACACACTGCTTATTTCATCTCTTAACGCTCAGAGGATGATATAAAAAGGATTTCACACAAATCTAGCCAGCGTCACGGATGTGGTAAAGGAGACACCACTGAAGGTTGGAGACGTCCATATTGTACAGGAATTTCTAGAAATATTTCCTGGTGACTTACCAGTGCTACCGCCAACTCGGGAAATTGACTTCACAATCAAGCTAGTACCGGGCACCAAGCCTATCTCCAAGGCATTATATCAGATGGTACCTACCAAACTCAAGGAGTTAAAGACGCAGCTACAAGAACTCCTAGAGTTGGGTTTCATTAGATTGAGCCCGCCATGGGAGCACTGGTTCTATTTGTGAAGAAGAAGGACGGGAGTATGCGTATGTGCATAGATTACCGCGAGTTAAATAAGGTGACGATTAAGAACAAGTACCCGCTACCCCGGATTGACGACTTTTTTGATCAATTCCAAGGAGCGACTGTGTTCTCAAAGATTGATTTACGGTCCGGGGATCATCAGCTCAAGGTACGGGAAGAGGATGTTCCCAAGACAGCTTTTAGAACTCGTTATGGGCATTATGAGTTTCTAGTCATGTCTTTCGGTCTTACCAATGCTCCAGCCGCGTTTATGGATTTAATGAATAGGGTCTTTAAGGACTACTTGGATAAATTCGTTGTAGTATTCATCGATGATATCTTGGTGTACTCAAAGGATAAAGTTGAGCATGAGAAACATTTAAGGTTAATCTTGTTGCGACTAAAGGAGCATCAACTATACTCCAAATTCAAAAGGTGCGAATTTTGGCTTTCACAGGTAGCATTTCTCAGCCATATAGTATCCAAGGACGGAATTGTTGTAGATCCATCTAAAGTAGAGGCTGTGAAGGATTGGCCAAGACCAAAGAATGCGTCTGAAGTAAGAAGATTTCTGGGATTAGCAGGTTATTATCGGAGGTTTGTAGAGGGTTTTTCTAAGATAGCCACTCCGCTTACCAACCTGACTCGGAAACAGCAAAGGTTCAATTGGACTGATAAGTGTGAAGAGAGCTTCTAGTTGCTTAAGGATAAGCTATGCTCAGCACCAGTACTTTGTGTACCGGCACCCAATGACCAGTTTGTAGTCTACTGTGATGCATTGAAGCAAGGATTGGGTTGTGTGTTGATGCAGAATGACAAGGTGATAGCCTACGCCTCAAGGAAATTGAAGGAATACGAGCAACGCTATCCAACACACAATACGGAGTTGGCAGCGGTGGTCTTTGCATTAAAAATCTGGTGCCATTATCTTTATGGAGAATGGTGTGAGAATTATACGGACCATAAAAGCCTAAAGTATTTCTTCACACAAAAGAAGCTTAACATGAGGCAGCGCAGGTGGTTAGAGCTAGTGAAAGATTATGACTGCAAAATTGTATACCACCCAGGAAAGGCAAACGTAGTTATTGATGCGCTAAGTAGGAAGAATTATGGAAGTCTAGCAGCGTTAGCTGGAATAGAAAAGTCGTTACAGCAGGAGCTGATCAATGCTAGAATAGAAGTAGTCATTGGTAAACTGGCTAACTTGTCTATTCAGTCAAGTCTGTTAGAAGATATACGGATTGGGTAAGTGCATGATGACACATTAGTAACACGTATGGATACAGTTAGAGAAGGGAAGGCCGCAAATTTCTCAATATCAAGTCAGGGGTTATTGAGATATAAAGATCGGGTATGCGTGCTGAATGATCAAGGGATTAAGATGAAGATTCTAGAAGAAGCGCACAATACCCCATACTCAGTTCACCCAGGGTCGACCAAGATGACTCACGATCTTAAGGCACTGTATTGGTGACCAGGAATGAAGAAGGATATAGCGGAGTATGTGTCTAACTGATTAGTATGCCAGCAAGTAAAAGCAGAGCATCAACGGCCTGCAGGCTTATTACAACCACTTAGCATTCCATAATGGAAATGGGATGACATAGCCATGGATTTCGTGACGGGTTTGCCTCGAACGAATAAGCAACACGACTCAGCTTGGGTAGTAGTAGATAGACTAACTAAGACAGCTCATTTTCTGCCTATCAAGACTTCATATACAGCAGAACAATACGCAGATATTTATGTTCAAGAGATAGTAAGATTGCATGGAATCCCTAAAACAATAGTGTCCGATAGAGGATCGGTGTTTACATCAAGATTTTGGGGAAGCTTGCAGCAAGCCATGGGTACCAGCACGACATTTCATCCACAGACCGATGGTCAGTCCGAGCGTACCATACAGATTTTAGAAGATATGTTGCACACTTGTGTACTTGATTTTCAAGGATCCTGGAGTAAGTATTTTCCACTGATAGAATTCTCCTACAACAATAGCTACCAGTCAACGATAGGGATGGCACCTTACGAGCTACTTTATGGAAGGAGGTGTCGATCGCCGTTACATTGGGATGAGGTAGGAGAAAGGCAACTACTTGGACCTGAAGCTGTTAGAGAATCTCAGGATGCAGTAGCGCTGATTAGAAAGCGTATGCTTGCTACTTAGAGTCATCATAAAAGTTATACGGATGCCAAGCGGTATGATGTGGAATTCAAAGTCGGAGATCAAGTCTTCTTAAGAATATCTCCTATGGGTGTGAAGCGGTTTGGGAAGAAAGGCAAGCTTAGTCCCAGGTTTATAGGTCCTTTTGAGATATTGGACAAAGTGGGAGCAGCTGCATATAGATTAGCCCTACCGCCAGCGCTAGCAGATAGTCACAATGTGTTCCACATCTCGATGCTGCGTAGATATGTGTCAGACCCATCTCACGCCCTCAAGTATGATACGATAGCACTCCAGAAAGACTTGGGTTACGAGGAACAGCCAGTTAGCATCCTAGATAGAGGGATGAAAGAATTATGGTCTAAGAGTATTCCGATAGTCAAAGTCCTATGGAGAAATAGTTCTGAACGGGAGGCAACGTGGGAGTTGGAGGAGGACATGCAAGCTTCGTATCCATAATTTTTTGGTAAGTAAATTTTGGGGACGAAATTCTTTGTAGTAGGGGAGAATTGTAGAGTCCCAGAATGTTTACTTAGTTAGCTAGTAGTTGTAGTATTCTAGATTTCGTGGATTTTGGTTCAAACCGAGACTTAGTTGGAAACTCCTAGAAACAGTTATGGATTTTATAAGTTTAACCTATAGTTTAAGAATATTGATTATAACATAAGGTTTGATTAATATTGTTGGTTCTAAATATATTTCTTATTATAACCTAAGGTTTAGATAGAACCAATAGGAATATGACACTTGTCATAGGCATGATTATTAAGGAATTAGTATTTTAATGATAAAATAAGGAAATATAAGCTTTAGTCTTCACCAGAAACTGTTAGGGTCGTAGTTTGACTCAGTCAAAGCAGTTATCAAAACTTAATTATGCTGAAAAAGTGCAATTATGTGTTTAAAATATTCACTTATGCCGATATATCGCAGCTAGGAGCCGATATATCGCCTGAAGAAGGATACGGAAAATACGTTGACGTTGCACGAATGGACGAACGAAGACTTGGGACTAGAGCAAAGCCGATATATCGCCACATAGGGGCGATATATTGCCCTTAGCAACATTTTTTTTTAATTTTTAAAACAAGCTTTGACTCCTTAGACCTACCTCTGAACGATTTGACCGAGTCTTAAGCCTTTGACTGACAAATATTCAAATATTTTCAATTAAATTCATTATTTTTATTCAAAGCCAAAAAGAAGATATTTATTCCTTGAACTCTATAAATAGGACTTAGAACCCAGCCCTTCCATTCACTCTTCAGTTGTGATCAGACTCCAAGGTTCTAGTACTACCATAGAGTAATAAACACTTGGGTTGGAAAAAAGCTTTGCCATTCTTAAGCTTTATAAAACACCTGGGAAGTGAGGATTAGTGTATTTTGATATTGAAGTTAGACCAATCCTTAAGGTCAACTAAGGTACTCTTATTCTTTAAGTTTAGTTCTCTAAAACTCTTTAGTTTTCTTTAGTTCCTTTTATTCAGATCCTAACTTTTGATATTGATTTTTGATTAGGTTCTTGAAACTTAAAGATCTTTCTTGGTAAGTTTCATCTTGAAGGTTTAGTTTCCAAATTTATTCTTTACTCTTTAGAAATACTCACCATTCTATTGTTGGTTTTAGGAGTGTTCCAAGTCCCGCATTTGTTCTCAATTATCTCGGTGTTGGTAAGGAAAATATGATAGTTTTTATATGTTTGTATGTTATGCTTATGCTATAATATGATATGTTATGTTATGTTATGTTATGTTATGTTATGTTATGTTATGTTATGTTATGTTATGTTATATATGTTTTGGGGCTTATAG
The DNA here is from genome assembly GCF_963169125.1 of Humulus lupulus. Taxonomy (NCBI): domain Eukaryota; kingdom Viridiplantae; phylum Streptophyta; class Magnoliopsida; order Rosales; family Cannabaceae; genus Humulus; species Humulus lupulus. Next base: position 94,252,355 of record NC_084800.1, read on the forward strand.
TTGCTTAAATAGCAAACCCCAACACTTTTATGTTCTTGGGGCTTATAGTTGCTTAGCTAGCAAACCTCATTGTATTTTGACGCTTATAGTTGCTTAGCTAGCAAACCCCAATGTTTACCATGTACATGGGTTATAGTTTAGATATATGTTTTATAGTGTATGTTTTGTTATGATCTTATGTTTACGTTTGATGTTATATATATGTTGGTAGATTTTCCTTTGTGGGCATTAGGCTCATTCCTTTTTCTTTTAGTGTGATGCAGGAAAATAGATACAAAGGCGGAAGGATTCTTGGAAGCTTGGTGTGTGTGTTGAGATGAATGGAGTGGATGGGTTGTAGAGTCCCAGAATGTTTACTTAGTTAGCTAGTTAGCAGTAGTTGTAGTATTCTAGATTTCATGGATTTTGGTTCAAACCGGGACTTAGTTGGAAACTCCTAGCAATAGTTATAGATTTTATAAGTTTATCCTATAGTTTAAGAATATTAATTATAACATAAGGTTTGATTAATATTGCTGGTCCTAAATATATTTCTTAATATAACCTAAGGTTTAGATGGAGCCAATAAGAATATGACACTTGTCATAAGCATGATTATTAATGAATTAGTATTTTAATGATAAAATAAGGAAATATATGCTTTGGTCTTCCCCAGAAACTGTTAGGGTCGTAGTTTGACTTAGTCAAAGCATTTATCCAACCTTAATTATGCTGAAAAAGTGCAATTACGTGTTTAAAATATTCACGTATGCCGATATATCGCCTGACGAAGGATACGGAAAACACGTTGACGTTGCACGAACGAACGAACGATGACTCAGGACTAGGGTAGAGTCGATATATCGCCACATAGGGGCGATATATCGCCCTTAGCAACATATATATATATATATTTTTTTTCTTTTAATTTTAAAAATCTAGCTTTGACTCGATAGACCTACCTCTAAACAATTTGACCAAGTCCTAAGCCTTTGACTGACGTTTCAATTATATTCATTATTTTTATTCAAAGCCAAAAAGAAGATATTTATTCCTAGAACTCTATAAATAGAACTCTTATAGTATATGTTTATGATATAACTTTATGTATATGTTTATGTTGTTAGTAGTTTTTCCTTGTTGGGCATTAGGCTCATTCCTTTTTCTTTTAGTGTGATGCAGGAAACTAGATACAAAGGCGGAAGGATTCTTGGAAACTTGGTGTGTGTGTTGAGGGCGAATGGAAATGAATGGGCTGCGTGTCGATTCAAGGACGACGTTATTTTCTTTAGTCTCTTTAAATTACATTTTTATGTATTTTCTGCATTTAGCTTTGTAAACAATTTCATTTAAAGTTATGTTTTATTTTAAAACAATGAGCCCATTTATGTATTACAAGTATTATTTTAAAGTTATCAATAAAGTTATGAATTTTTCTCATGTATGTTCTCTTCAAAAGTAGTGGTTATGTCTAGTAGGTTTAATGGTCCAAAGTCTTAGAATAGTTGGGTCATTACAGACTTAGTGATGATCAAGCTGAGACCCGAACAACTAAGATTTTGAGGGAATAAGGACATCAGACTCGTTCGCAAATACGAGGGTCATGTTCCAATCATCTCGAAAGTGGGCCTAACCTCCTACAAAGTCAGCTTACCAAAATGGATGAAGATACACCCGGTCTTGCACGTCAGCACCCTCAAATCGTATCATGAAGATCCATCTCACAACCAATCTACCAGAGAAAGAGTCAGCGTCAAGTCACGAAGCAGCAGACAACCTGAAGAAATCCTAGCAGAGAGGACCGTGGTGGTGGACAGAAAGAAGAAGAAATAGTTTCTGGTGAAGTAGAAAGGGCTCGGAGATGAAGAAATTTGCTGGGAAAGGGTGGAGGACTTGCACAAACTTATGCAGAAGATTGAAGATCAGCAAGGAGCAAGTTCGTCGAGGACACTGAAGATTTAAGTGGAGGAGAGTGTGACGTGTTGCGACATGACACACCTCCAGGGGGCCATTTTGTATGTATGAGTGTTATCCAATAAATTAGCATTTGTGACGCGGCGAATAATCTCTTGACACGTGGCTGACACCTAGAGCGTCTGCTAGAGTATCGACCAGGAGACACACCAGAAGCAGGACAGACCTGTCTTTACCATGACCAGACTGGTCGGTGGTTCCGCTGGCAAAACAACATTTATGGAAAGATCTTATGAATCCCGAATTTATCTCATGCAATCTTCTGAATATCCCATGATTCAGGGGATAATATCTGTAACAATATTGGGCAACCCTCCATGAGCCTATAAATAGCAGGAGATGGCTCATGGGAAGGGACTTTTGGAGCCCGGAAATCATAGAGATTATAGAAATTATCTGAGTAAACTTGTATTGTTGATGAGGAGTGTTGAAACTCATTGAACCCAAGTTCTCTAATCACACTTTTGATCCCATAACAATATTATTCTAAGTGGACGTAGGTCATTACCAGATCCTGGGGCCGAACCACTATAAATTACTGTGTTTTCTTTACTTTTGTCATTACGTTATTATCTATATATATTCGTCTATATCATTCATATTTTGACTCCGTGTCAGTTGGCTAAATCGTGGGTCAACATTCTGGTGCTTTCATTGAGAGGGCAATTCATCATTGTTGATAAAACTAATGGCGAAAGCAGAGAAGAAAGCTGCTCAGACCGCCGCCGCTGCACCGTCGAATCCGCCACCTCCTCCTCCCCCTGCAAGCATGGCGGAAGATGAGCCGCAGCTAGATTTTGAAGAGGAGGAAATGGACGATGCGACTTTGAGGAGCACCTTGGGCACGTTGCAGGAAGAGTTGGCTAGTCTGAGAGCCAATCAAGAGACTGTCGCAGAAGCTATGGCAAGGCAGCAGCACGAACTTGATCGTCAGCGGGTGGAGTTAAGCGAGAGACAAGCGGAGGTGGATCGCCGCCAGACCGAGGCCATGGCAGCCCTTGAAGCGGCCTTGCTGTTGGCCAGAAATCAGGCCGCGCCTGCCTCGCAGCCTAATCAACCTGAAACTGGGCCACCCCAGGGAGGTCCCAATCCTAGCCCACCGGTCCATCCTTCAAGTCCGCAAAGGCTTGAACAGCCCCAGATGCCTCATGACGATGTTCCACTGGACCCCGAGGCAGATCCTCCATCCCACGCTACTCGAGGTAATCCCCCACAGCAAAGGCAGAATAGGGCCGAGCGACAGCCTCGTAGTCCTAGACGCCGCGAGAATGATGGGCCACACCAAGCGAACAGGGGTCACTACCCTCCTAGTAACAGGAGAGACTCGGAGTTAGGCTCTGCGGTCCGTGAATCCCAACGGCATGATAATGCACGGGGACATCGCGACCAGTGCAGGCCACCCTCTAACACTCGGGGTGTTTCTGCCAGAGACGGGAATAGAGGGAACAACCAGTCTTACCACAGCCAGTCAAAGTTCAAAGATGGCCACGGCTACAATGAGGCTGACTCAGGCAAGGACAATGCTGATGGGAGGAACGGAAATAGAGGTAAGAGCAGGAGCCAAATACCTCAAGATGATCAACCAAATAGACAAGATGCTGGGGAGCAACCCAGGCAAAATAATGTCTTCAACCGGCTCGGAGGTAGCGAGCAACGGAGAAGAGAGTAAGATCTAAGAGACATACTCAATGATCGTCGAGAGAAGCATGGTGAGAACATCCCCCCAGCAGCAGAGACCTTAGCTATTCCTACTGCGTTGCAAGCCCAGATAGACGCGCTAAATCAGGCTGTGCAACAGCTGGTCGGAGGAAGGACCTCTTACATCGACCACAATAGAAGAAAAGGCACTCCATTTATCCAAAGAATAGCCAACGCAGAGACTCCCGGCAAGTTCAAGATGCCTACGCTCCCAAACTTTGATGGATACGGGGATCCCGTCTCGCATGTGAATAAGTTTGAAATCCAGATGGACATTCAGAAAGTGTCCGAAGACGCTCGGTGCAGGATCTTTCCTGCAACACTTTCTGAAGCCGCACAGGAATGGTTCTTTAAGTTCCCACCTGCAAGCATAGTTTCCTGGGAAATGTTCGCAAGGGAGTTCTACGGACAGTTCTACGCAGGTCGTGTCCACCCGACCGAAGCAAACCAACTGGTTGAGATCCGCCAGCAAGATGGAGAATCACTAAAGGATTACATCCAGCGCTTTATGCGAGCAGCAGCCGGAGCAAAGACAGTCGGAGACGAAGGAAAAATGATGGCTATAACCGCGGGAGTGAGGCGCCGTTCGCCCCTATGGAAAAGTCTTCGTAAGGATGGGGTTAGAACCACCCAGGAGTTCTTAGACCGAGCTGATCGGTATATCAAGCTCGAAGAAGCCATTGCCGATGATGGAAAACCCTCGAACAAGGGTAAGAAGGCTGCCGAACCCGCCAAAGCCGCCAATGGCACCAAACCAAATGGCAACGGCAAGGGCAACGGAAACGGCAACGGTAATGGCAAGAATGGTGGGAAACGGCCACACAATGAGCCTTCCACCTCCGACAATAAACGAGCCAAGGGTAATCGTTATGAACCTAGGTTCACTAACTACACTGCCCTCGTTGAGTCTCGAGGAGAGGTTTACCAGGCCACAAGCTCTAGTGTGCCCTACAAGAAACCTGGGCCCATTCGAAAAGACATTTCAAAAAGAGACACTACCAAATTCTGTCGTTACCATAACGACTACGGACATGACACTAATGAATGCAACCAGCTAAAAGATGAAATTGAGTTCCTCATTAGACAAGGACACTTGAGAAGGTACGTACGGGCCTCGGGAACTTCCCAACGAGAAGCTCCAGGTGGCAACGAGCAGACGTCCACACGCCAACGCTCGCCACCGTTACAGCCTGCCCTCGTAGCCGGAACACTCTTAACCATCTGTGGAGGCCCGCACCTCGCAGGAAATAGCGGAAAGGCTAGAGAACGATATGCTCGAACTCTACGCCACGACCAGGACATCGAGATGATGACTGTGGAGGACCGAGCGCCGAAAAAGGCCCGCTCAGAGGAGTGCGGGATAACCTTCTCTGAGGGCGATGCCCAACACGTCCGATTCCCACATTCCGATCCGCTGGTCGTGGATATCCAAATGGCCAATATGATGGTAAAAAGAGTACTGGTCGATACAGAAAGTTCAGTGAACATCCTGTATAAATCAACGCTGGAACGCATGAAGCTGTCCGTGAAGGACTTGGAGCCCTGCAATCAAACCATATACGGCTTCTCTGGAGAAGGACTCGCACCAGCCGGAATGATCAAACTCCCAGTGACAACGGGTACAGCACCTGCCTCAAGGACATTACTCGCCACTTTTGTAGTGGTCGATTGTCCTTCAGCGTATAACGCCGTTATTGGAAGACCCATACTGGTTGAACTGAGGGCCATCATCTCCATGTGGCATCTAGCCATGAAATTCCCAACGGACGCAGGGGTAGGATGCATTCTGGGAAACCAAAGGGAAGCCAGGGAGTGCTATAACGCCTCGATCACAAAGGCAAAAAGTGGAGCATCGAGGAGCGCTACCCCAGAACGATTGCAGATGAAGGAAGACAGACAAACCCAATCAGGTGGAAAGGTCACCAAATAGGGTGTTGCCCAAAGTGAGGATATAGATTTGGATCCTCGCTTTGGGGATTTTGAAGAAAATGTTGGACCCATCGAGGACCTGGAGGAGGTCCAGCTCGATGAAAAAGACCCGACCCGAATCGTAAGGGTTGGGAAGAATTTAGAACCTACCGCAAAGCAGGCGCTGGTGGAATTCTTGCAAGAGAACCAGGAAGTTTTCACCTGGTCGCATAAAGACATGGTCGGAATAGATCCTGCAGTAATCAGCCATGTCCTGAACGTGAACAAAGTCTTTCCACCGGTGCAACAAAAAAGAAGGCTGCTCGATAAAGACAGATCGAGAGCCTTGAAAGAGGAAGTCGAAAGACTTAAAGAAAATGGGTTCATCAGGGTGGCGTTTTATCCATCATGGGTCTCCAATCCGGTGCTAGTCCCCAAGCCTAACGGCAAATGGCGGACCTGTGTGGATTTTACAGACCTCAATAAAGCCTGCCCAAAAGACTGCTTCCCACTCCCGAGGATCGACCAGCTAGTCGATGCAACTGCTGGGCATGAGATCCTTTCGTTCATGGATGCGTATTCAGGCTACAATCAGATCAGCATGCATCCCCCTGATGAGGATCATACCAGCTTTCGGACCGATACGGGCTTATATTGTTACAAGGTAATGCCTTTTGGACTAAAAAACGCAGGTGCGACTTACCAACGACTGGTCAACCACATGTTCAAGGAGCTGATCGGAGTAAGCATTGAGGTATATGTGGATGACATGCTGGTAAAGTCCGAGAAGGCTGAAGGACATGTGAAGGATTTGCGAAGGTGCTTTGATGTGTTAAACAAGTACCATATGAAGTTGAATCCCCTCAAATGTTCCTTTGGAGTCGGGTCAGGAAATTTTTTGGGGTTTATAGTGAATTCAAGGGGAATCGAGGCCAACCCCGACAAGATAAAAGCCCTGATCGATATGAAGTCGCCAGGAAAGATCAAGGATGTCCAAAGCCTGACCAGAAGGATAGCTGCCCTTAGTAGATTCATCTCAAAATCAACTGACAAGTGCGTTCCATTCTTCAATCTACTTAGGGGAAATAAGAAGTTTGAATGGACGGAAGACTGCGAGCAAGCATTCCAGACAATAAAGGCTCATATGTCGCAACCTCCCATCCTATCAAAACCAATCGAAGGAGAGACTTTGTATATTTATCTGGCGATTACCGAAGTTGCTGCTAGTGCAGTACTGATACGGGAGGAAGAAGGTGTGCAGAAAGCTGTTTACTACGTCAGCAAAAGGCTTATCGGTGCAGAATTGAAATATTCACCGATCTAAATATTAGCATATTGCCTAATTCTAGCCTCCCGAAAGTTGCGACCGTACTTCCAAGCCCATCCTATCACGGTTCTGACCGACCAGCCCCTTCGGCAAGTCCTCCAAAAACCCGAGGCGGCTGGACGACTGTTAAAATGGGCGGTCGAATTGGGACAGTTCGACGTAACTTATTCACCGCGAGCAGCAATAAAAGGGCAAGCCTTAGCCGATTTTATTGCGGAGTTCACCGAACTCCCCAGTAACGAGCTGTGCAAACAGCCTGAAGCGCCCATGCCTCAAGACAAGACTCCTTCGTGGAAACTATTCACAGATGGATCATCTAATGAATCTCACGCTGGAGCGGGAGTGATATTGATAACGCCCGATGGGCATCGATTTCACTGCGCAATCAGGTTTGACTTCGCAGCGTCAAACAATGAAGCGGAATACGAAGCACTCCTCGCTGGACTGAGAATGGCCAGGGATATGAACATAAAAACGCTCGATATTTACAGCGACTCTCAGCTGGTCGTGAATCAAGTCCTGGGATAATATCAAGCGCGAGGGTTAAAAATGATGGCCTACCTTAATAAAACAAAAGATTTGCTAGCACAGTTTACAAAATACACCCTCCAGCAGATTCCGCGAGACCAAAATTCGAATGCAGACGCCTTGGCCAAACTTGCAAGTGCTAAAGACGCTGACACCTTGAACATAGTCCCAGTAGAGAGATTAAGCGAACCAAGCATTGATGCGACCGAAGTCAGCATGGAAATTCGAATAGAAGATACATGGATGGCGCCTTACCTGGAATATCTGACAAATGGGACATTGCCAGCAGATAGAAACAAGGCCAGAACTCTGCAAAGACAAGCTGCTAGGTACATACTGCTCGACGGTGTTATGTACCGTAGAGGATATTCAATGCCACTGCTCAGGTGCATTACATCAGAAAAAGCTAAGGAACTCATGAAAGAGGTGCATGAAGGCTTTTGCGGAGACCACGCTGGGGGGCAGAGTTTGGCGAAAAAAATTCTCCGACAGGGCTATTTTTGGCCAACGATGAACGAGGATTCAATGGAGTACGTACGAAGGTGTGATAAATGTCAGAGGTTCTCCAAAATCCCACGAGTAGCTCCAAACGAGCTAAAGCAGATGCAGAGCCCGTGGCCTTTCGCAATATGGGGAATAGATTTAATTGGATCCCTGCCAACAGGAAAAGGAGGCGTAAAGTACGCAGTTGTGGCAATTGATTACTTCACAAAATGGGTCGAAGCTGAACCACTCGCAACCATCACAACCAAGAAAGTTCTCGACTTTGTCATCAAGAACATTGTGTGCCGGTATGGTTTGCCCAGAAAAATAGTATCAGACAACGGAACCCAATTTGACAGCGACCTGTTCACCGATTTCTGCGAAAGGCATGGGGTAATTAAGAGCTTTTCTTCAGTCGCACACCCCCAAGCGAATGGGCAAGTCGAAGCTGTAAACAAAACCCTCAAGGACACCCTGAAGAAAAGACTCGAAGAAGCTAAAGGAGCATGGCCAGAACAACTACCTGAAGTCCTCTGGTCGTATAGAACATCTCATCGAACAGCCACAGGACGTACCCCATTTTCCTTAGCTTATGGGTATGAGGCCATGTTACCCGTTGAGACAGATCCCCCCTCACATCGGCGTTTAACGTACAATCAAGAGCAAAACAGCCAGCTAATGCTGGAGTCCTTAGACTCAATTGATGAGATACGAGAAAAATCTCAACTCCGAGTTGCTGCTTATCAGCAAAAAGTCGCCCGGTACTTTAACTCCAAAGTTAAAGAAAGAAGATTCAACGTCGGAGACTTGGTGTTACGACGAGTTTTCTTGAATACCTGCGACCCCACTGCTGGCGTGCTCGGACCTAACTGGGAAGGACCTTACCAGATTGAAGAAGTCCTTCACCCAGGCACCTACAAACTTGCACGCTTAAACGGAGATCTCGTTCCACGTTACTGGAATGGAGAACACCTGCTAAGTATTATCAATAAACATCCCTTCTTAAAGGACTGGCTTGTTCAAATTTTTCTATTAATTTTTACAAGTTTTGCGAAGAGGGTTAGCCACGGTGTATGGCTAACTGCTCGTATATGTAAGATTCTATTTCAGAATCATTCGTAAAGACATGATTAGTCTATTTTTAATACGAAATTATAAGGGACTGTGCTCAGCCAGTCGTTCTTGCCAACCTTTGTGAATTTACATTTACAAGTATTTGTTCATTACGTGTGTTGTTTTGCTGTATTATAAGTAGCATTTTTTCGCACGAACAGGAATGTTCGGACAGGCCATGGTCAAGGCAAGTGACCAAGGACCTAAAGCTCCTCGATCACTTGGGGGGCATATAAGGCACATCGATAGCAAAGCATACTCTCAAGGTATGTAAACACATGAACAAAATGAGTGAAAGCATGCTTCAAGTACTTAGAGTATTTTTTCAAAATATATGTTTTGATAAATCATGCCAAAGTACTATGCTAAGTTCGGTCATACGGACAAACGTTATAATAAGTAAAAATATTATAGCACCAAGAGTTAAGCTTTTACACCGCAAGCATTGCTGCTTGAATGTAATTGTTCAAACAAAAAGATTTACTGCCCGTGCAGCAAAGGTTAAAAAGAAACTGTTGTTTTTACATTGCGACCCGTGGGTCGCATGTTCGAAAAGAAAGAAAGACAGTTAAATAAATTAAGAGGCATGGGGGGCAGGAGGATCCTGGGCAACAACCTGGTCAGTCTCTTCCTCGATGGTTTCTTCGTCCAAACCAACGACGCTTGGGGTTACAGGAATCGCGGCTCTTGCCTCCTCTTCAGCCAGTTGAGCAGCGCACCGAGCCAACTCCGCAACTCTGACTTCCTCTGAAAGGTAGCTGAAGTCAGCACCCTGATTGTGTTTCCAGAAGTTATAGAAACATCGGAGTGTCGTCCTTTTGTACTTTTCCAGATTCTTGGAGTTGTCAAGCTTCGACTGCTGCACCTTGCCCTCGAGAGTGGCAATAGTCTCGTCCTTAGACTTGACTACCCCCTCCAGATGCTTGATTTCGCGGAGATGAGTTTTGTTGTACGACCGGTACTCTTCCCTCAGCTTAACCGCTGCATCTTTTGCAGCTTCAGCCGCGGACAATTTGGTCACCGCTGCATCCCTCTCTCGGACCACCGTCTCCAACTCCTTAGCATGTTTGGCCTCAGCAGCCGAAAGCTCCTGAGCCGCCTTCACCTGATGTTTCTCGAGAACTTTAGCCTCAATCTGCTCAAAGTAGGCCTGGGCTCGGGTACGAGCAGTAATAGCAGAAAGTAAGGCCTATAAACGAAAGAAAAAGAAGTCAAGACTTATCACGAGGGCTGAAAAAACAAAGACTCAAGGAATAAAGAAATACTTACGCTGGAGATCTCGTTCAGAGCCCTGTTCAGGATCTGATCGACTGGTAGCTCTTCAGCTTGGATCATAGCGGCCCCAACACGCTCACCTTTGCCTATGCGGTCAATTCGATCCTTAGCAGATCGGATGGTACGGCTCACAAGCCTGGCCTCATGAGCCTCTTCGCGAGAAAGATGCTCCCTAGCAGGCGCAGGTGGAGGGTTGGACCGAGCAGGGGTGTTTTGCTGTTCAGAAGGAGCTGGAGGAGGGGTAGGAGTTCGCCCAGTTGGCGCAGGACTTTGCCCAGTTGGTGTGCCCTGAGGAAGGTCTTCTGGTCGACTCTTCTTGGCTGAAGGGCCTTGACTGGTTTCACCAGCTCGTTTCTTTGACCTCCGTTGAAGTTGAGGGACTTCCTCTTCCTCTTCGGCCTGGTACATGTCAAAGATATTGGGAGTCGACATATCTACATGAAAATAAACACAAGAGGTTAGTAAGGGAAGAAAAAGGTGAAAGTAAGTAATACAACAGAAAGAAGATAATAAAGTGAATACCCGAGCTACAACTACTGGTCGCTACACTAGTGACTCTATTAATCATATACTCATTTTCTGGCATGAAGAAGTTTGGCCCTAGATTTGGAGCATATGAAAAGTTACCATCCCCGTCAAACATGTGACAGGGGATTGGCAGACCATTTAAAAGCGAAATAACGTTACCATTGTCATCAGAAGACTCTTCCAAGTCAACAACTGGTTCTGTGGCCTTTTCTTTCCCCTTGCCTTGGGGAGCAGAAGGCCTTTCTGCAGAAGGGCTGCCCGTGGGTTCCCTGATCGTAACTCCTGTTGGCCTCCTCCTTGGAGAGGGCACAGGAGGTTGCTGCTCGGGAACCCCCCCGGCAGTGGGTTCGTCCGTTTCGGACCCTCTATTGTCATGGCGAGGAGCCAGAAGGCCAGACGACCTCAAATTCTTTTCTAGTGTCAAGGTCTTGACACATTTGGTTGCGGCAGACATCTTGGCCAGAGTTTCAGACCTCGACACCATGTCTTGTGTTGGGGTCGGGCGCAACCAGGGGCCTGAAAGGCAAATCAAGTTTGAGAAATGACGAAAGGAAATACTCTATGATAAAGTATCGACCAAGGCAAAGACAAATTTGTACCTCCTCTCGCGAAGGCCAAGTTGTTACTGGATATATCCGGAGTAAAGAAGTACTCCTTGTTGTAATGTCCCACGTTTGATATGTGGGTGGTGCCACTCAAAAACGTCCGGCCAGTTTCCTGATGGCAGAAGTGAAAAAAGCCCGTCCCGTTGTGTTGAGGATTGGACTTGAGGTCAAAGAGGTAGTTAACCTCATGAGGTGAAGGTTCTGGCCATTTGTTAAGTTTGTACAGGACATAGAGTGCAGCCAACATCCTATATCCGTTAGGGGTTATTTGAAAGAGAGCGACGCCGAAATAATTGGCCACCCCCACAAAGAAAGGATGAAGAGGGAGATAAGCCCCCGCTTCAATGTGATACCGGGACCAGGCGCTGTTTGCTCCTCCTGGACGATTAGCCCTCTGCTCCGCAGTAGGACATGTAATGGTTACCCCCGTTAGGGGGTATTTTCTGAAACAGTTGGCGACCATCCGAAGGGTCATCGAACTGGCTGGAGGAGTGTACCACTCGACATCAGGCGGATTGCGATGACGAGGACGAGCCCTAGTTTGGATATTGGGGTCAGGAACAAGATTCTCTCGGCCACTGGTCGAGGGAGCCCCCGCCTGCGAATCAGGCTGGGCAGAAGAAGAAGGGTTACTTTCAGATTCGGGCCTTTTCTTGCCAGAGGATTTTGAACGGGCCATTGAAGGAGAAGGGTGCGGTCTGGAAGAGGCTCGTGAGAAAGGTATCTGGTGGATACGATCGGCTGGTTGTTCTTCTCCCTCGAGCAGTTGGGCGAGGAGGTCGTCGTCGATGGGTCTCTCACCTCCCCACAAATCTGGCATCAAAATCTGCAAACAGAAGAATGGGGAGGCGAGGTCAGAGGAATCTAGGAGATTATTAAAGTAACGCTGGTCGAGTAAAGCTAAGCCTTTATATAACAGCATTCTAACTAAGTCTCTCTGTGCAAACAGTTTAAAAAACGGACCAAAAGGGTGAAAGTGAAAAGTTTTCCTGAAAAGCTTTTTCGACTCCCCTTACGACGGGAAAAAATTATTTCCAACTGGTTTAAAAAATCGAAATGCTACTTCGATCCTACGTCCTAAAAAGCACTAATCCTGGGTTTTAAACCTACCCAAAAGCCTACTTTGCCTACAAAAACATCTTATCTACAGGCGTTCAAAAAATCAGAAACCAAGAGATTCAAACAGTACACCATTTAAAAGCATGCACCACGAAAGGTTAGAAGCATGGAGTTTCAAAGTAACTTACCAAGGAAAGTGGTCGTGAAGATGGAAGTGAGAGTTTCGGGAGTCAATGAGCCCACCGTCTGATCCTACAGCACAAAGGAAGGTTCGCCGGAGAGAGTAAAGCTCTGGTTTTTAGGGTTTTCGACAGAGAGGTGGCGTGCGTAAAAAGGAAAGAAGTGGCTCAAGTAACCTTATATAAGTTTGTCTTTGGTATTCAAAAGGCGTTATCATTAGTTTTCCATTTTCGAAGTATGGGGAAGCGTAATGGCCGTCAAAATTGTTTCTGGGAAACTGAAAAGCCTTGATTAGACAGGAGTGGTTTGCTTTTTTCAAGAACGCACGAAGGGCTCTGACACGTCAGGAGGGGTTACCGAAGGGTCGTTCGCTCAAAGTTTATTTACTGTTCGTGGTAAATAAACTTTGGGGGGCAAATGTTATCCAATAAATTAGCATTTGTGACGTGGCGAATAATCTCTTGACACGTGGCTGACACCTGGAGCGTCTGCTAGAGTATCGACCAGGAGACACACCAGAAGCAGGACAGACCCGTCTTTACCACGACCAGACTGGTCGGTGGTTCCGCTGGCAAAACAACATTTATGGAAAGATCTTATGAATCCCGAATTTATCTCATGCAATCTTCTGAATATCCCATGATTCAGGGGATAATATCTGTAACAATATTGGGCAACCCTCCATGAGCCTATAAATAGCAGGAGATGGCTCATGGGAAGGGACTTTTGGAGCCCGGAAATCATAGAGATTATAGAAATTATCTGAGTAAACTTGTATTGTTGATGAGGAGTGTTGAAACTCATTGAACCCAAGTTCTCTGATCACACTTTTGATCCCATATCAATATTATTCTAAGTGGACGTAGGTCATTACCAGATCCTGGGGCCGAACCACTATAAATTACTGTGTTTTCTTTACTTTTGTCATTACGTTATTATCTATATATATTCGTCTATATCATTCATATTTTGACTCCGTGTCAGTTGGCTAAATCGTGGGTCAACAATGAGCATGCCTTGGTGCTTGATCATTAGTCAAGTCTTGCACCAAGTAACATCAGGGGTAGAGGATGCCACTTTTGTAATTACGCATATGTCTCCCAGGAGAAAAACATATATGTTCCTGGGAATAATTTATTTCCTTAGCATCCTCCTTAGGGGGAGGTGACCTGGTGACTTAGGGAATCACCATGGCCACCAACAGATATGAGCTTAAGTTGTGTACTCCCTTGCCTTATCGAGGCCTGATTAATGATAAAAATGCCAAATTATTTGTTTTAAAGTGTAAAATAAATTAAGTTTTAATTAATATTTTCATGGAGTTATTGTAATATATTTTATAATTGAAAATATCAATTTTAATTTAATTTGTGGTTAATTTTCAAGAGATAAATGGTGTTTGGACATTAATAAAAAGAAAAGAGAAAGAATGAGCTTAACATTAAAAAAGAAAGAAAGGAAATGTGACATTGTTGAAAGAAGGAAGCCCAAATAGCACACTAGGCCCGCCTGTTTTCCTCTCAGCCCAGCGCGCCAAGTGGCGCTTCTCCCTCGCGCCACGCATCCCAGCCAGCGACTCGCGCCCCACCTGGTGACCCGCCTCTCTCCAGCCTTCTCTTCCACCAGCCAGCGCCCACATGGAACCTCTCCATTGGCTGCGGATTGGGTCAAACTTCTAGCTGCAATAGTCATTCTAGCCCAACCTTTTATGCACTTTGGGCCATGAACCTCCTATTTTGAGCTTCAAAACTCTTTTTTTTTTGGTGTTTTAGAAAAAAGAAAAATTGAACATTCACCAAAATAGCTAGGTTAATATTAATAATAAGATTTGATTTTTTAAAATCATATTTTATTATTAATATTTCAGATTTATTGTGTAACCCCCATTTGTTGTTTAATTTTTTTTTTAGTCATTTTCCCCCTCTATAAATAGGGACTCGTTCTTTCACATTAATATGTAATTTTTAGAGTAAAGAAACTATAGCAAAATTTCTACTCACTTTCTTCTCATATTTTCTTCTTCGAATTTTGTGAGATTCATGAGCATAATGGCCTAATCTTCCTAGGAAGGTTAGGGATGATTCCATATGCTAGTGGTGTTATTTTGCTACTTTGATTTACTATGTTCTTAATATAATGTATTTGAGTTATTTATGTTCTGTCATTCTCATCTCTATTTTGTTATATTTATTTACTTGTGCTAATAGTATATAGGATTAGTCATGCTCTTTCTATGTGCTTCTAATTAGTAAAAGTAATATTGGTACATAATTCTATGTCTAATCTTCTATTGCATTATTGCCCTTGGGTATTTTGACATTTTTAGATTTTTCATAAGATTAACATTGTGTTTTTAAAGTAAATAACTTTATAACTAAAATTGACTTTTGTTAGAAAAGAATATGGACTTTAATGTTAGATTTTCCAAGTAAATGTTGTGATGTGAACTATTTACTTGTGCATTTTTGTAAATCAAGTAACTAAGTAACTAAACAAGCATATGGATGATTATTGAAACATTTCTATTTCTCAAACTCTTGATTACACCTTACTTTTATTTATTTTACTTATCTCATTTTATCATTTCATCAAAAAGACAACACCAAAATCACAAATCTCTTTTCATCTCAATTTTTATTTATTTCATGTTACTAACTTTTTGTGTTATTTTATACTAATATTTTGGTTTTAGGTTACCTCCTTGTGGATCGACCGCCCAATTTTACTACAACTACCGCTTAGTGGTAGTCACATTTTGGGCGTTAAACAAGGCCATATATGAATAAAATGATGTTTATCCATGTCCTGTTGTGTATGCTTTCTTTATGGTGCATGTGTTGTGTAGCGTCTCGGAATTTTACTTAGTTAGCTAGATAGTAGTAGTTGTAGTATTTTAGATTCCGTGGATTTTGGTTCAAACTGGGACTTAGTTAGAAACTCATAGCAATAGTTATGAATTTTATAAGTTTAACCTATAGTTTAAGAATATTAATTATAACATAAGGTTTGATTAATATTGCTGGTCCTAGGTGTATTATTTATTATAACCTAAGGTTTAGATAGAGCCAATAAGAATATGACACGTGTCATAAGCATGATTATTAGGGAATTAGAGTTTGTTATTTTATGGTTAGTTAAGAAATTTGTAGATTAGGTTGTTATTTAGATAATTAAATAGATTTTCCTGTAACTTTAGGGTACTGTAACTTCCGATCTATTTTTGACCTAGTTATATTATGAATTTCGAAAAATAGTATTTCTAGAAAGTTGTAGATAATTGAATTAGCTTTCTAACAGTATAAAGATGATCTAAATTGGAGTCCTACAGCTCCAATTATATTGATTTTACTACAGGTGAGTTTAGAGTTACGAGATTTAGGAAGTTAGAATATAGGATTCTATTTTTTTTTAATTTTTAAAACAAGCTTTGACTCCTTAGACCTACCTTTGAACGATTTGACCGAGTCCTAAACCTTTGACTGAAGAATATTCAAATATTTGCAATTAAATTCATTATTTTTATTCAAAGCCAAAAAGAAGATCTTTATTCCTAGAACTCTATAAATAGGACTTAGAACATAGCCCTTCCATTCACTCTTCAGCTGTGATCAGACTCCAAGGTGCTAGTGAGACCGTAAGAGTGATAAACACTTGGGTTGGGAAAAAGCTTTGCCATTCTTAAGCTTTATCAAACACTTGGGAAGTGAGGATTAGAGTGTTTCGGTATTGGAGTTAGACCAATCCATGAGGTCAACTGAGGTACCCTTATTCTTAAGTTCAATTCTTTTTGATTCCTTAGTTTCTTTAGTTTTCATTCAGGTTCTAACTTTTGTTATGGTTTTGTGGTTAGGTTTTTAAGTTCTTTGAACTTAAGTTGTCTTTTCGGTAAGTTTCCTCTTGGTGGTTTAGTTCTATTCCTTTCATCTCTTTCCTTTAGAAATACTCACCATTTTTATTGCTGGTTTTAAGAGTGTTCCAAGTCCCGCATTTGTTCTCAATTATCTCGATGTTGGTAAGGAAAATTAGATAATTTAGTATTATGATCTAGTTTATGATATAGTTTATGTTTGTATGACCTAACATTTCAGGTGCAATAAAGGGGTAAGTGTGTCTGGACCTAAGGTGTCCAATGATGTATGACAGACTATGTCCGGTAGGCTCGGTTGCCAAAACTTTATGACGGACCTATATTTGGTGTATGACGGACTTTTGTCTGAGGCTTAATTGCCACTCCTGTATAAGCACTTATCTTTTTATTATATCTAACTTGTTATTTTTAGTTATAATTATGATATATGACCTATAGTTATGATTTATGATCTATGAATTATGACCTATGACTTATGACTTAGAGTATGACCTGTGATCTATGACTTAGATTTATGATTTAGAATTATGACTTAAGATATGATATGATCTAGATGTTTGTGTTTGTATGACTTTGGTGAATATATGTTATGTTTGATTATATGACTAACCCTTGTTTGTATTTTCCTTACTGATCTTAGAAGCTCACTCCTTATGATGTTGTTATTTCAGGAAATTAAGGATAGAAAGGCCGGTGGCGAGTGGGACCTAAGAGCTTCGTGATGTATTCGTTGGGGACCATATAGTCGAGCAAGATCAAGCAGGCCAAATTATTTATTTATTTTAAAGTTTGTTTTATTTAAATGTTGCTCACTTTTATGTTAAAGACAAGTATTTTATTTTTATAAAACCATGGATCCATGTATTTATTTTGTTAAGTTTTTATTAAATAAAAGAGCAATATTTACGATTATGACCCAACGTTATGTTCTCGGTAGTCTATGGGAAATTAGGGCGTTACAAGTGGTATCAAAGCCCACAGCTATATTGGTCCTGAACGTTCCCACGAAGTACACACGATAGCTACAAAGGTCCTACTCATTACCAAGTAAGTATATACATTGTTTTCCAAATATGTTTGTAATACTTTTCTTGTGTTATTTTCATAAATTAGCCCAATGGACAAAGGTTAAAGCTATAAGAAAAATACCAAATCCTAAGTATGATGATGGATCCGATGTGGAAGATTAGACGCATATAAGAATACATCGTTAAATTTTATTATATGTTGTTTTAGAATATTTTCATTAGTTGTTTTTTTTTACATGTTATTTGCTTTTATTGTTGTTTCATTGTTTAGTAAGTGTTAAGAAAATTTTGGATTCAATTGAAAGTGTAAAGTTTAAATTCCTCTCTTATGTGTTAGCCCATTTGTAAAGGCCCATTTGCTTTGCATTATTAGATTGGATCCAATTTCAAATAAATAACTATTAATAAAGCCAGGGTTCAAATTCCTGTCTTTTGGGTCCAAGTGGAAGTTAGGGGGCCTTAGTAGTGGGTACGATATACTGAACCCAATCCTTCTCCATGGAAGATTCAATTGTTAAGGCCCATTTACCCGAGTTGGACTTAATTGTAATAGGGTAGTTTTTTATAGATAGATGGACCTAATAGACAGTAGTGCAATAGGCTAAGTTGTACCTTCTTTTGTTTTGTTTGTCTTAGTTTTTCAATTCTTTTCTCTTTTGGGGAAGCAGAGAAGACACATGGAGCAGGAACCAAGAAGATCTGAAAGACTAAATGGCCAAGGTAGAGGCCAAGGTAGGGGTCGAGCTCGAGGAAGGGGGCGAGGAAGAAGAGTAGCCGCCACCCCTACCTATGAAGAATTCCCAGCAGCCCCGGGAGTGCTAGAGGCACCCAATGTAGTGGAGGATCCGATAGCTGCTGCTACTCGAGAAAATTTGGAAAGAGAGAATGCCCGTCTTAGTGCAGAGCTAAGGAGAAGGGAAGAAGGGTTTCAAATAAACTCAAGGCAACAACAACAAGTGGCACAACAAGTTGTTCCTCTAGCGCAATTGCTATAGCTGGCCGAACCTCGCTACGAGGCAGTATATGAACACTTTAGGAAGCAGCAACCACCGAACTTCGATGGCGGGACAGACCTAATAGAAGCAGAAGAATGACTTCGATTAGTGGAGTCCATTCTAGAACATATGCGGCTATGATACGAAGATCGAGTCTCATGTGCTTCAAGCTTGCAAAAGAAGGACGCCCGCATCTGGTGGGATATAGTGAAGCAAACTAGAGATGTGAACGTTATGACTTGGGATGAGTTTATCCAAGTGTTCAACAAGAAGTATTACAGTCCTACGATTCTAGCCACAAGGGTGAATGAATTTGTCGCGCTTACTCAAGGGAATTCGTCTGTGACAGATTATGCCAGGAAGTTTGATAGGCTGGCTAAGTTCGCGGCGGACATGGTACCCACTGAGACGCTAAGAATTCAAAGATTCGTGAAGGGACTGAAACCTATGATAGCCCATGATGTGAAGCTGATTCGGGGAATAACCACTTATGCGGAAACTTTAGAGGTAGCCTTGGAAGCTGAGCAGGCTGAAGAAAGGATCTGGAAGGAAGGCGCGGCCAGAAGGGACGCCAAAAGGAATAACAATGACCAGAACGACCACAAACGAAAATACGACGGTGGTTAAAATCAAAAGGCCGATAAAAAGAATAAGATTGCGTCAGAAAGTAATGGGAATAAGAAGCCATACATGGAATATCCCCAGTGCCCTATCTACAAGAGGAAGCATTTAGGAGAATGCAGATATAAGACGAAAGGTTGTTTCAACTGCAGAGAAGAAGGACACATTAAAAAGGATTGCCCAAAGTTGAAGGATCAAAAGAAAGATGACAAGCTCATAGCAGCCAGAGTTTTTGCTCTTACTAGAGGTGAAGCAGAAACGAGTAATACTGTGGTAACAGGTCAAGTCACTATCTTTGGTAAATTATGCAATGTGTTATTCGATTCAGGAGCTACGCATTCTTTTGTCTCTAAAAATATGATCGATAGCTTAGATAGACCATGTGAATTTTTTAGAGATAAGTTTGTCACGGAGTTACCCTCGGGGGAAAGAATGCTATCTAGTAGGGGGTGCATAACGTTGTAGTTAGAATCGAAGGAAAAGAATTACCAGTAGATTTGATCAAGTTAGACCTTAAGGATTATGATGTG
The DNA here is from genome assembly GCF_963169125.1 of Humulus lupulus. Lineage (NCBI taxonomy): Eukaryota > Viridiplantae > Streptophyta > Magnoliopsida > Rosales > Cannabaceae > Humulus > Humulus lupulus. Next base: position 94,272,054 of record NC_084800.1, read on the forward strand.
ATTTTAGGCATGGATTGGTTAGCAAAACATGGGGCAACAATAGACTATAAGGGTAAGACAGTCAACTTTCAACCAGAAGGCGGAGAGCAGTTCACTTTCAAAGGAGAAGTTTCTCGAACTCGCATAACGATAGTCTCAGCTCTCAAAGCTCAGCGATTAATCAATAGTGGTTGCCAGGAATTTCTAGCTAGTGTGGTGGACAAGTCACGAGAGACGCAGCTCGAACCAAAGGATGTACCTATTGCATGCGAATTTTCCGAGGTGTTTCCAGAAGATCTACCGGGATTACCTCTGAGTAGGGAAATCGAGTTTGAAATAGAATTGGCACCTGAGACGGCACCAATCTCGAAAGCTCCCTATAGAATGGCGCCTACTGAGCTAAAGGAGTTAAAGATACAACTGCAGGAGCTTTTAGACAAGGGTTTCATCCGACTGAGCTATTCGCCTTGGGGAGCACCAGTGCTTTTTTTCAAAAATAAGGACGGGAGTATGAGGATGTGCATCGACTATCGAGAACTTAATAAAGTGACGATCAAGAACAAATATCCTTTACCTCGAATAGACGATCTTTTTGATCAACTACAAGGATATACAGTATTCTTGAAGATAGATTTGAGGTCGGGGTATCATCAGCTAAGAGTACGAAAAGAAGATATCCCAAAGATGGCTTTTCGGACTAGATATGGACACTACGAGTTTCTGGTAATGTCTTTTGGATTAACAAACGCACCAGCAGCGTTCATGGATCTTATGAACCTTGTATTTAAGGACTACCTGGATAAGTTTGTTGTGGTATTTATAGACAACATATTGATCTACTCAAAAATGAAAGCCGAGCATGAAGAGCACTTGCGACTGACGTTGGGACGACTCAAAGGTCATCAATTATACGCTAAGTTTAAGAAATGCGAATTCTGGTTAGAGAAGGTGGCATTTCTAGGATACATTGTGTCTAAAGATGGAGTGGAAGTAGATCCAGCTAAGATCGAAGTAGTGAAGGACTGGCCCAAACCTAAGAATGCAACGGAGGTGCGAAGTTTTCTGGGATTGGTAGGATACTATAGACGATTTGTTGAAGGGTTCTCCAGAATAGCTAAACCCTTAACAAATTTCACAAGGAAGCAACAGAAATTTGAATGGACGGAGAAATGTGAAGAAAGCTTCCAGACGTTAAAGGATAAGCTCATAACAGCCCCAGTTCTGTGCGTTCCAAATGATAAGGGAAAGTTTGTAGTGTATTGCGATGCGTCGAAGCAGGGACTTGGATGCGTTTTGATGCAAGACGAAAGAGTGGTCGCCTATGCCTCGAGAAAGCTTAAGGAGTACGAACAGTGGTATCTGACTCATGACTTAGAATTAGCAGCGGTGGTTTTCGCTCTAAAGATTTGGAGGCACTATCTGTGCGGAGAAAAGTGCAAAATCTATACGGATCCCAAAAGTCTAAAGTACTTCTTTACGCAGAAGGAGCTTAATATGAGGCAACGAAGGTGGCTGGAGTTAGTAAAGGACTATGATTGTGAGATCTTATATCATCCAGGAAAGGCTAACGTCATGGCAGACGCACTTAGTAGGCGGAGTTGCAGAAGCTTGTCAACACTTAAGTGGATAGCTCAACACTTACAAGATGATATTAAGAGGTCCGGAATTGAGCTAATAACTGGACAACTAGCTGACCTCACAATCAAGTCAACTCTAATGGAGGAAATAAAGGAGAAACAACAAGTGGACGAGTTTCTTCTTAAGATAAAGGCAGCATTACAAAGTTCAGAGAATGCTGATTTCTCCTTGACAAAAGAAGGCATACTACGATATAGAAACCGAGTATGTGTGCCAGAAAGTGGAGGATTAAGAGAAAGTATTATGAAGGAAGTGCACACTACTCCGTATTCACTTCACTCAGGATCGACCAAGATGTACAACAATGTCAAGACAATGTACTGGTGGGCGGGGATGAAGAAAGACATAGCAGAATTTGTAGCGAAATGCCTTACATGTCAACAAGTTAAAGCTGAACATCAAAGACTCGTTGGAACTTTGCAACCATTAGATATTCCAGACTGGAAATGGGAAGATATAGCGATGGACTTCGTGATGGGATTACCAAGGACCACCAAGCAGCATGACTCTGTTTGGGTAATAGTAGATCGACTCACAAAATATGCTCACTTCTTACCAGTAAGAACAGTTTATAATGTTGAGCAGTACACAGAGCTTTACGTGGCGGAGATAGTAAGACTACATGGAGTTCCAAAGATGATAGTCTCTGATAGAGGATTTGTTTTCACATCAAAGTTCTGGGAAGGTTTACATTGTGCAATGGGCACTAAGTTAAAACTAAGTTCGGCATTTCACCCTCAAACCGATGGTCAATCAGAACACACCATACAAATATTAGAAGATATGATGGGAGCGTGTGCTTTAGACTTCTTAGGATCATGGAGCAAGTATCTTCCAATAATAGAATTCTCTTACAACAATAGTTATCAAGCGGCGATAGACATGGCACCTTATGAGATGCTATATGGACGGAAGTGCCGATCACCACTTCATTGGGATGAGGTGGGTGAAAGATGATACTTAGGACCCGAGGCTGTAAGAGAAGCAGCAGAGGCAGTAGAAAAGATAAGACAACTAATGGTTGCCGCTCAAAGTCGCCAGAAAAGCTATGCCGACGCGAAGAGACGAAATGTTAAGTTTTCAGTAGGCGACCAAGGGGAATTATGCGTTTCAGAAAGAAAGGAAAGTTAAGCCCGAGGTTTATAGGTCCTTTTGAGATATTGGAAAAAGTAGGGCATGTAGCATATTGGTTGGCTTTTCCGCCATCATTAGCTGAAACGCATAACGTTTTTCATGTATCGATGTTGAGAAAATACATATCAAATCCATCCCATGTGCTCGATTACCAGGCTTTAGAGCTAAAACAAGATTTTGGTTATGAAGAACGACCAGTACGCGTTCCAAAAGTGTCCAATGGTTAAAATCTTGTGGAGTAATATCCAGAAAGAGAGGGCACATGGGAATTGGAGGAATGTGTAAGGGAGCGGTATCCCGAGATGTTTGGTAAGTAAATTTTGAGGATGAAATTCTTTTAAGTATGGGAGAATTGTAGCGTCCCGGAATTTTACTTAGTTAGCTAGATAGTAGTAGTTGTAGTATTTTAGATTCGTGGATTTTGGTTCAAACCAGGACTTAGTTGGAAACTCATAGCAATAGTTATGAATTTTATAAGTTTAACCTATAGTTTAAGAATATTAATTATAACATAAGGTTTGATTAATATTGCTGATCCTAGGTGTATTATTTATTATAACCTAAGGTTTAGATAGAGCCAATAAGAATATGACACTTGTCATAAGCATGATTATTAGGGAATTAGAGTTTGTTATTTTATGGTTAGTTAAGAAATTTGTAGATTAGGTTGTTATTTAGATAATTAAATAGATTTTCCCGTAACTTTAGGGTATTGTAACTTCTGACCTATTTTTGACCCAGTTATATTATGAATTTCGAAAAATAGTATTTCTAGAGAGTTGTAGATGATTGAATTATCTTTCTAACAATATAAAGATGGCCTAAATTGGAGTCCTACAGCTCCAGTTATGTTGATTTTACTACAGGTGAGTTTAGAGTTACGAGATTTAGGAAGTTAGAAGTTAGGATTCTATTTTTTTTTTAATTTTTAAAACAAGTTTTGAATCCTTAGATCTACCTTTGAACAATTTGACCGAGTCCTAAGCCTTTGACTGAAGAATATTCAAATATTTGCAATTCAATTCATTATTTTTATTCAAAGCCAAAAAGAAGATCTTTATTCCTAGAACTCCATAAATAGGACTTAGAACCCAGCCCTTCCATTCACTCTTCAGCTATGATCAGACTCCAAGGTGCTAGTGAGACCGTAAGAGTGATAAACACTTGGGTTGGGAAAAAGCTTTGCCATTCTTAAGCTTTATCAAACACTTGGGAAGTGAGGATTATAGTGTTTCGGTATTGGAGTTAGACCAATCCATAAGGTCAATTGAGGTACCCTTATTCTTAAGTTCAATTCTGTTTGATTCCTTAGTTTCTTTAGTTTTCATTCAGGTTCTAACTTTTGTTATGGTTTTGTGGTTAGGTTTTTAAGTTCTTTGAACTTAAGTTGTCTTTTCGGTAAGTTTCCTCTTGGTGGTTTAGTTCTATTCCTTTCATCTCTTTCCTTTAGAAATACTCACCATTTTTATTGCTGGTTTTAAGAGTGTTCAAAGTCTCGCATTTGTTCTCAATTATTTCGGTGTTGGTAAGGAAAATTAGATAGTTTAGTATTATGATCTAGTTTATGATATAGTTTATGTTTGTATGACCTAACATTCCAGGTGCAATAAAGGGGTATGTGTCTGAACCTAAGGTGTCCAATGATGTATGACGGACTATGTCCGGTAGGCTCGATTGCCAAAACTTTATGACGGACCTATGTCCGGTGTATGACGGACTTTTGTCCGGGGCTTAATTGCCACCCCTGTATAATCACTTATCTTTTTATTATATATGACTTGTTATTTTTAGTTATAATTATGATATATGACCTATAGTTATGATTTATGACCTATGATTTATGATCTATGACCTATGACCTATGACTTATGACTTAGAGTATGACCTGTGATCTATGACTTAGATTTATGATTTAGAATTATGACTTAAGATATGATATGATCTAGATGTTTGTGTTTGTATGACTTTGGTGAATATATGTTATGTTTGATTATATGACTAACCCTTGTTTGTATTTTCCTTACTGGGCTTAGAAGCTCATTCATTATGATGTTGTTATTTTAGGAAATTAAGGATAGAAAGGACGGTGGCAAGTGGGACCTAAGAGCTTCGTGATGTATTCGTTGGGGACCATATAGTCGAGCAAGATCAAGCGGGCCAAATTATTTATTTATTTATTTAATTTAAAGTTTGATTTATTTAAATGTTGCTCACTAGAATTATGAAAGATAAGAGAGCTAAAAAGAAAGGATTTAAAATATGCAAGCAAGGATTTTATGTGGTTGGGGCGTTAATGAGCCTTAGTCCACGGTCAGTTGTGTTAGAGCTTAGAGAGCTTTTGACAATGGAGTTTTCTGCAAGTTTGAGCAGAGTAATTGTTTACAAGAGAAAATCTGGGGATCCCTGCTACAGTGCACAACTGGTCCTACTTATAGGCAGTTTAGGTGTGATGGGCTTGGGCCGGACTAATCCGGGCCCAATAGGGATGTAATCATTGTGTGCTTGCTAATGGAGGCTTAATACAAAGGATGTTGCTAAATAATACATATTAATCATGGCCTATTGGGCTGGCTTGGGCGTGGCCAAGCTGTACAGCTGTCAATAGTACATAACCTCAAACTGGTCTGCGTGGGCTTCTAAGGGGATCCTGGGGACAGGATCTGTCAGAGTAGTGGCAGTACTGTTTCTAGTAGCAGTGTACATTCTGTATGTAACCTCTTCTGCATGTTAGTTGAGGAGACCAACTTCCGTGTTTCTTGGGAATGTGTCAACGTCAGGGAAGATCAATCCTGCCCTATTCGAACGTCAGGTCCAGTTTCCTTTACCAACGTCCTGGTCCATTCATCGGGACCCTGGTTCGTTTACTAGGGATCGGGTTCATTCTTGACAAGGTTGCATTCCCAAACTGTTGGGTCTGCCACCTCTTCCCGCATCCTGGAGGATACGGATAGGTTGGGACCAGGAAGATGAGTTAGGCATGCATCTTAGTCCCGGTTCCCTTGTCATGGTCGCGCCTATCAGACGTAGTTGGGCCAACTAATGACTGGGCCTTTAGAACTTTCTTCTTCCCCATTCTTTGGGCTCAGGATGGGCCTTCAATCTCTTTGGGAGAGCACACGAGCCCATTATATCATGCCACGTGTCCAGGGGAAAATAGGGATAACATTTACCCCCCAAGTCTTCATTCGTGTTTGCATGATGGAGACTTGCCTCATTTTCCCGGTTCAAATCCAAATATCCCGGTTTGTTTCCTAGAAGACAGGTTCATTTACTTGGGGGTCGCTTGGGCAATTTTGCATGGCAGTGACTTGCCTCATTCTCCCAAACCAAATCCAAATAGCCTGGTTTGTTTCCTATGAGACAGGTTTATTTACTTAGGGGCCACTTAGGTGATCCCCGTCCTTTCGAATTCATCACGGTTTACACACGCGTCCCCCAGTGATTGGTGCGTCTGCACCACTCGCGCCTTACAGATTTGGAAAGAATCTTTTGATTGTCACAGTGACCGATGGGTGTCAGCGTGATTTCTAAGGTGTCCCGTCTGCACGAGAGATGTTGATAGGGTACTCAAGTGGGTTGTTTATTACCTCTGCACCATCTGGGACCGTTTTATGGTGATAATCTTGAAAATTTCAATGTAGATCGTTGGATCAGGTGGGCGTGGATCGTGGCTTGACGAATCCACAATATGGCGCTCGATTAGGCTAATTAAAGCCTCTGCGTTATCCAGGATCATTGGATGGGGATAGTCTTGAGATCCCATTTTTGAACCGTTGGATCATACAGTGGGTTTGCCCTATAAATACCCCCATAGTTTCATTTCCAACTTTACACATTCTAAACAATCAGAGTCAAAACGAGAGTTTTTATGTCCCAACTTGCCAACGAACTTTTCTGGCAATTAGTACATCTCCGCACCTATTTATTTCCAAACCGACCTCTTTCCGCTCAGCCATCAGACGGTCTGGCCTCAGTCCAACCAGTAGACAACCTGCTGCACCGTCTTCTCCGATTCAAGGTTGAGATCCTACTGACCCTGTCACCGGAGACTTTACAGCTTTTAGACCCAGCACCTCACAGTATGTTTTATGGTCTTTTTCCTCTGCTTATTCCTTCTCTTTTTTTTTTGTTCTGTAATGTTACGTCTGTGACCGTAGGACTATTAGGGCCATGACCGTAGGATTGTTATGGTCGTGACCGCCATGTTGGGCGGTTCTGGGTAGAATGGTGTAGATTTGAAATAAGATTGTATAGGTAATACCTCTGGTATGGTTGTCCCGGATCGCTTCGGACGCTCCAAAGTTGATTTGGGAAAGTTAGAGAAAAACCTCTTATTCCTAGTTCCCGACCAGGGTTCTTGGGATCTTCATTGATCCCGGATCTGGGTTCGAAGGGGACTTCTCCAAGCAGTTTTAGGAGAACCCCCATACCTTAACCAATTTTTTTGGGTTTTGGTGCTAACTGCTTGGTTTTTGTTTCCTTTGTTGCTCCCATGTCCCTGATCATGAGTCGCGGTGTCACCCTTCACTTGGAAGACTTCATGTAGTCGGGCCCCATTGTCCTGGAAGGGCATAAGCTTCCCACGGGCAACACATGGGAGATGGACGGGGAGAGGAATGAGTTCCAGAACTACCGGATGCTGGATGCTCTAGAGAAACATTTAGGAGTGGAATCGACTCTCGGAATCTTCAACAACTGGTTGGCCCGGAAGGAAGAGAAGGCCCATACCAGCGTGGGCGAGTTTAGGGCCTGGAGCGTAGGCCATATCAGTGTGGGAGCTATGCTCCCGCTTCAGAACTATTTCGTGCGATTCCTAAAGTTCGTGGGGATCGCGCCATTCCAACTCCTACCCTAGGCGTATAAGCTGCTTGCGGGATGGCGCATCTTCTACGTGTCGAAGGAGATCAGGGCGCCCACCCCCACAGAGGTGTTATACTTTTACAAGCTGGAGCCGTAACTTAATGAAAAAGACAAGACCCTGGACAGATTCTACAGATTAAAGCCTCGTGGTAATTATCCAACTCCATTTAGCACCTGGAAACACCCCCCAGATGTTAGACACTACTAGTTTATGACATCCGGATTCCTCTTGGAGAAGAACCCCACATTGGTGCTGGACTTTCAGTACGTGGGTAAGTTACTTTTCTTCCTGTCTCGTTTAGTTTTTTAGTTTTGTCTGTTCTCCACTCATGTTCTTGGAAAACAGGACCGTACACCCGGACCTTCCTCACCAAATCCCTCATGAACCGCAAGAAGTACTACGCCACCTTTAGTGCTGAGGAGCTGCACGTGGGGGGCTTCGTCACCACGGACAATCTTCGATTGGTTGGGATGCTTGCCGCCAACCAAACGATAGATGCCCCTAGCTTCTGGGGGCTGCAATGTGAGAGGGATCCTGTCCTGAGGGAGGAGTTGGTCCTCGTGCACATTGAGGCTGTGGTGGCCACAGCCAGTGCGAACGCGGAGAATAAGAAGAAGAAGAAGGAGCAGGCCCGCCAAGCGGAGAAGGTTGCGTCCGAAGAGCTGGACGCCTTATCGAGGGGGCTCAGCCAAATACTTGGGCTCCCAGAGCTAGCATCTCGGGGCAAGGCAACTCGCCTATGCTTTTAACTTATGCTCCTCATTTTGAGGACTTAGTTAAGGATAGGCAACAGTATTGAGATTACCTAACCGGGGCCGTTAGAGAAGTAGGGCTCCCTTGCCCCATTGTCTTGGATATGTTAACCCACATGTACTCGTCCGGTTTCTTACAATACGGTAACTTTTTGGACCTGGACGACATAGGGGACCGTTCATTCTTTCGCCCTAAGGGAGTTGAGTCATGCTTGTTCTTTAGATAAGGGTTCGTCCCGAAGGACTTTTGTAACGCCCTGGATAGCCAAGACCGTTACACTGTGTGTTTATAAAGGTGCAAGACTTACTAATCAAGTCATTTAACTCAAAACGTGTTATTGAAACTATAGTTGAACTAGGGTTAAAAGATTTTGGTCTCAAAAGCTGCATTTCTTATAAATAATCATTTTCTTTTTACATGGGATCCCAAAAGTAATAAGTTTAAGATTGTCTACAAAATATTCAAGATTTAAATACAGTGATTAGCCATACTAAGGCAAAACAGACAGTTAAGCATATCCCATCATGTTCCACTCCTCGGCCGTGGCGGCCGAACAGCTGACTATGTACATTCAGTCCCGCAGCCCTCCATCTCAGGATTGGTCCAATTTTCCTTTGCCTTTACCTGCACCACGAAGCACCCGTGAGCCAAGGCCCAGCAAGAAAACACAATAACAAAGCACAATCATTCAATAGACAATCAGATAACTCATATCACATAAGCATGTACTCAACAGTTTAAGCATCATGATAATAAAGTATTCATCATACCAAGTATATCATTTCATATCAATAATCAACCCACATATGATAACTAGGGTTAATGCCCTTAGGCCGCACCCTCTATTTATCTCACTGACTCCGACCCGCTTAAAACGAGCTCAGTGAATATTAAGCTGTCCTCGGCTACCGGTGGCCGAGCCGCGCCCTGTGCGCAAGTATAATTTATGACACCCTTAGGCCGTTTATCACATGTCCCATGGTGTAATACCATCTATGACATTATACAGATATCGGGAGCACTTAGTCCCATCACAAACACATAACCGGGTGCAGTTTTCTTACCTTTAGATTCGCTAGCTCTGTTGAATTGATCCTCAAGCATGATCCCTCTCAAGCCCTAGCGCACACCTAGTCACAACCATAGATCAGAATCATCACCAAACCTCAAATCCAAAACCTAGCCTCAGGACCAATTCTGACCCCTCGGGAAGCCCTAATTCCACCAAACGGGGTGGTGGAATCAAACCCCGAACCCCCGGGCAAAAACCCTTGAAAATAACTCAAAAACCCCTTTTTGGAAAAAGGGTAGCGCTACAACGCTTTAAGGAGAGCGCTACAGCACTACAAACAGAGACTAAAGCGCCCCAGACCACTCAGCCTAGCGCTACAGCGCTAGCGCTGTAGCGCTAGTCACAGCACAACAAACCCTGTATTTTCCTCCTTCGATTTTCCCCGAGCCAAACCTTACCAAAACTCTTCCAAACTTCAACCAAACATAAAAACAAGCCTACCAAAATCCTCCACTCATCCCAAACATCCCAACCACACATAACTCAATCACATGCATCCCTAAACAAAGAATTCACCATAGCTTAACCTAAAGATCAGAAACTTAACAAAACAACAGCTGAAACCACAGAACTTGAACTAGAATTCCTTACCTTTGTTGTTATATTATTTTATAATATAATGTAAAATTATATTATATTATAATATAATGTTTTAGATTAAATAAATGTGACAAAGTGTGTCACATATTGTAACATATAATAGAGAGTTACAATATTTAGATATATGAGATATATCCAAATAATGTAACATATTTGGTGTTACAAATTTTTAACTTCCAAATATTACCCTTTATTGTGTAAAATTGTTGTTACACAATATTGAGATGAATTTCATAAAGCCATATGTTATATGGCTGTTAGAGATATGATTTTAACCCCAATAATGTGTTTTGGGAGTTACAAAATCATTTGGGAGGGTTTGGAACCGTTTATAAAAACAACACAATTTTTTGTGCTGAAATTGGTCAGTGGCCGCGGCCTGTGGGACAAAGACCAGTGGCCGTGGCCACCATTGTCTCTGGCCGCGGCCACAGGCCAAAAAACTGACCAATTCTCAGTTTTTTCAATATTTGTTGAACGGCTCAAAAAACCCAAATAACTCCCAAATCTCTTTTTTAATTCCATATTAATCAAATTAAACATTGGTAACAGCCATGGGGGTTGGTGGAATTTGAAATTCAAAGGGTGTCTCTAAACTCAATAAATAGGAGCCTATAGCTCACTTGTAAGACACAACTTCTCTATCCACTAGAGCACTTGGCTAGAAACACCTTGAGGCTTGATAATTCCAGAAAGCTTTTCCAATATCTGAGAGAGATCCCTTAGTGCTTGAGTTAGGGGGAAATAAGCTTTTGGACAAAGGTTTTAAACCTTGTTCAATTTGGTGATCCTCAATCCTCTTCACTTAGGTTGTGTAAGTGAGAGTTTGATTGTGTTTCTGTTCTTCTTTTTATTCTATTGCTTTTCTTCTTATTCTCTTGTTCTATTTACTTGTATATTTTGTTTAAGAGTTGTAATCTTTTCATTTGGTCTAAACACTTTATTTTACTTGTAATCTTTTGCTGAGAGTTGTATTCTCACTGCTCTCTCCTTCATCATCATCTTCTTCCTTTCTTTAGTTTATTTGTATTTTCAGTTATAGAGTTGCAACCTTATTTAATCAATCTATATTTACTTGTAATATTATTGCATAGAGTTGTAATATTATAATCATTTCCATTGAGGCAAAACAATATTTTCCTAACATTTGCTGGATGAGCTTAGCCTAGGTTATCCTCCTCACTATCTTGGCCTTCACCTCCTCAAAGCTCAGCTTCAATTGCCCTAGAATTCCCCACCAAAACTCAGCTCAAAATCCACAACAACACCAAGAACTAGAAACTGAAAACTACCTTGAACCTTACCTCAAATGATGAGTATCCCCTGCCAATTCCTCAAACCAAACCAAAGACCTTAGCCTCAAGCTCCTGCCTAGACTCCCTCTGATTTTTGCTCCAAGAAACCTCAAGAAATAGAGAAGAGACCTCCAACCGAATGAGAGAGAAAAAAACTCCCAATTTCCCTTTTTCCTTCTCTTCTTTCTTTTCTTTCCTTTCTTTCCTTCAGAATTCCAGCCCTTTCTACCCAATCCACTAAGTATAAAGCCTAATAACATTTATCCTTTATAAGCCAAATGACCACAATACCCTCCCATAATTCCTAAGCCTTTTAGTCCACCTAGGGGCATTTTGGTCATTTCACCCAATTCCCGCTAATTCCTCGAGTGTCTCTAATATTTACCACTTACTTCCCAACACCTAACTAATCACCAATTATATTCCTTAATGTCAAGATAGACTCCAATATATTCTCTAAATTCCCATAAATACCCCCAGGCTCGCCCCGAGCTGGGTTTAAATCCCCGCCGTGACTTTTTCAAATAGTCATATAACATGCTTTTAAATCATTAAATCACATATAATCCAATTATGCCCTCCCGGCACACTAATCAAGGCCCTTAGGCCTTATTAGTAAATTTGGGTTGTTACAACTTTAGACCTTAATATTTGCCTTGACTTTTGACTTCCGTCCCCATTCATATATTTTGTTGATTAGTTTCTGTTTTTTTTAGGTGATCGGGAAAATTCTAACCTCGTGGCCAAGATGAAGGAGATGATCGAGGCCAGGGCGGCTGTGACCAAGGCTTCTGCGAAGAAAACCGCCAAGGGCCCGACCAAGAAAAAGGTCGTGGAGCTATTGCTCGGGGGTTCTAGGCCAATCCTGGATGTTTCTGAAGGGGTTCCAGCTGCGAGTTCCTCCCCGGTAGCGCCTGTTGTGTAAAATTGATACACAAGTATACGTAATCAACACAAGTAATAAAATGATAAATAAATATCGTTCCCACGGAGATTGATTTACTAATTACCAACAAATTGATTTTCTATTTCTATTTGGTCAACAATAAATTGGTTCCAAAAATAGTAAAATAACAATAGCAATAAACATAAAATAACACTATGAAAGAAAGCAAATATTTGTAAAAACTTCAAAAATAAAGAACTAGGGATTTTAATTTCATCAACTTTTCACTTTATTATTTTGCTAATCAGACTTCACAATTCCTCTTCCTAAAATAATAGCGGATTAACAAAAACAATTCTTACACTTTTTCAAGAAACAAAGAACTCAATTTACATGTGAATTTTCTACATTCCTGTGATAAATTCCAACATATAAAAGGCATTGAACACAATAACCCTAAAACTATACAATTCATATAGGTATTTTCATCCAATATAAAAATTGTGATTATTCAATCATAGCATAATCAATTCTCACTTTTCAGATACCGAATCAAAATCATAAATCATGCAAATGGTGATCAAGCATTCACAAGCATTAAGAACATATAAAATAATTTAGAATAGAAGTGAAGAAAGAATCATGAAATCCTCATAGAAAATAACAAAGATCCAAGTGATTACATTAAAAACCCTAGAAAATAAAATTAGTTATTTTCATCATTAAGAAATCCATAAACAAGAAATTAACATAAAGTAAAGATAAAAAGAAAAGAAAAGAAAAAAACTCTATGCCGATCCAAGCTCTTCTCCAAAGTGATCCTAATCCTCTTTTCCCAGTCTAGGTATGCAAAAAGTCCCCCTTTTTCTCTCCAAAATCGTGATTTAAACATGATTAGCATTTCTCCTAAACATAAAATGACCAAAACACCATTCATTAAAAATCTACGTTTTTCACATTTCTGGACATATCCTACGGTCGCAAGATGTCATTCTTGCGGTCGCATGAATACCCTGGAAATTCCCAACTTTTCTGGAATTGTGGCCGCAGAATCATATTCCTGCGGTCGCAGAAAGTGCTCTGAAATACTGTTTTCCACCAATTTTTGTCCTTTTGTCGGTTTTTCCACCATGTTTCTACACCTAAGTCACATAAGCCCTTCCATACCTGAAAACACACAAAAACAAGCGTAAAATAGAACAAAATAAACTAAACACCTAATACTCTACCTAAAAACACATAGATAAACAAGTCTAAAACTCGTTTATATCAAACTTCCCCAAACTTAACATTTGCTCGCCCTCGAGCAAAGAAAACAAGACTCAAGACAAACTAAACAAATAAATACAGACACTAAACAAATGAATCAAGATAACCACAATTTTTAAGCCTCAAAATTAATGAATTACAAGCATATAATTTTCGAAAAATAATTGACAAGTAATCTAGATTTTCAATCCAACCACTTCTTCAACTTACCTTAACCCATTGATCATTTTTGTCTACTCAACCATGAACAGTAAATAACACACATTTAAAATGATTTGCACGTGTTTAATTCTCACCATCAATCCATCAAGTCCAATAATTCCATATGCTTGCTAACTCACTATTCTACACTAATATAAACCAATGTGTGTTCAAGAATCAAAAGGTCTTTTAAAGCTTGTATTGAAAGGCTTAGGTAATGGTGGATAAGATAGTCATTTAGGCTTATATATACCATAAGCATACAATCCAAACAAACCACACTTGATATTCACATCATAGTCCAACACAACCCTAAATTTCTCTTTATTTTCTAAGATTGAGAAAAATTCACATTAGATATATCTTTTTTTTTCTTATTTATTTAACTACACTTCCCCAAACTTATGTTTTTCAATGTGAGCAAACATAAGAAGTGTAGTTTATTTTCAATCTCAAATATTTTTTTCTTCGAACTTTTCAATCTTTCCTTTTATTTTTCTATTGTCACAACCAAATCACAAAATAACACCCATTACAAATCAATTCCCATTTATATATTTATATGCTTATGGTATAAATCAAGGGAATGGAAAATAATAAAGTGTTCAATTAAGCTCAAAATAAGTGTTTAACAATAAAAAAAAAATTATTCTTTTAGGCTCAAAAAGGGTAACAAGGGATAAATTAATCAAGGTTGGCTTGAAAGGCTCAAACGTTCCAAAAAAAATCGCCTAAATCATTTTCCTAACACATGCATTGTATATAATTTCGCCTCAAATAAAAAGAAAGCAAGTTCTAGAATTGTTCATACATTCTTTCCATATTCAAAATTGAGCAAGTGTACATACATTTAATTGCAAGAATTTACCAATCATGATCAAATATTCAGTTTTACAATGAATTAAAGTAACCCAAAGAAGTGGTCAAACCAAGCACACATATTTTTTTTACAATCAAATATATTTATCTCGAATTATATTACAAGTCATTCACGTATTCTCATCGGCTAATCATTGTTATCTTGATTCGACAGACTCTCTAGATACCCTAACACGCAACACAATTAACAAACAAAACCAAACACAATTTAACAAAACACCAAACTAAACAAAAACTTGACTCAACTAACCTGATACAAATAACTAAAATAAAACCACCTTCCCCAAACTTAATAAAAACATTGTCCCCAATGTTTAAATAAAAGCTAAGGAAAGGAACCTTACCTGACTCGACTCATGATGAAGGACCTGCGTCGTCATCCCCCTCAGGTGGAGGATACCCAATGTTAGGTTGTTGTGGATATGGTGGAAATCCACTAGTGTCAATGCCAAAATGAGTGGCAAAGGCTTAGTTGTAGGCATATTGGTTCTGTGCTACATTGACACTCCATAAGTGGTGCTGCTGGAATTGAGACACCAAAGTGTCCATCCTTTGGTTTATGTTCTGGGCTTCGTTTTTTTGAATTTTAAAAAAGAAAAAAACGTGATCCTGCGACCGCAGGACACCCTTCCCGTGGTCGCAACATTGAACCCCTAGGCGGTTTTTCAACGGTGTCATGTGCGGTCGCAAGGTACCTGATGCGGTCGTACAAAGCTGACCAAGAGGCCTAGACTACTGGTGTTGCGGCCACAGGAAGTGATTCATGCGGTCTCAGGTTTGCTCCATAAACCACAATTTCTTTCTTTCTTTATTTCATCATTTTTTTTAAAAATCACATATTTCACAATTTTAGAATCAATAATATTTCCAAGAAAATTAAAATTAAACAAAAACTAACTAAAAAAACGTCTCGACTAAAATAGCTTAAAAACTTAATGAACTTAAATAAATTTAAATGAACTTGGGATGCCTCCCAATGGCGCTTTATTTAACGTCTCCAGCTGGACGCTCACTTCCTTCATTAAACTTCAACTCGGGTCAAGTCCACCCCGCTCATCCTGTAGAGCCATAGTGTCATAAGCAAAAACTCGTCTTTTGATGTTGCTAATCGTCGGAGCCTTCCACCGCTCGTGTAGCCTTCGAGCCTTCCCACTGTAGAACTGTTTCAAACAATGTCGAACTGCTCGACTACAAATTTCAGCATTGGTTTTTCTCTTGGTGGTTTCCAAATTACTACCACCACTACATACCACATATACTCTACAACAAGTTGGAATATTAGTTTCTACAAAAACATTAAATGTTACCTCTTCGTTTTGCACTCACAACTTCAACTCCCCATTTTGTACATCAATTAGTGTTCTCCTTGTGGCTAAGAATGGTCTTCCCAAAATAATGGAAATCTTTGCATCTTCCTCCATATCTAGAATAATAAAATTAGTAGGGAGAATAAATTTACCAACCTTAACTAAGACATTCTCA
The DNA here is from genome assembly GCF_963169125.1 of Humulus lupulus. NCBI lineage: Eukaryota > Viridiplantae > Streptophyta > Magnoliopsida > Rosales > Cannabaceae > Humulus > Humulus lupulus. The sequence continues at coordinate 94,288,103 of NC_084800.1, forward strand.
ATTACTCCACGAGGTTTCTTAACAAAGCGGTCTACCATTTGTAATGACATAGTAGTGGGGCGAGCTTCTCCCAATTTCAGCTTCTGAAAAATAGATAAAGGCGTTAAATTTACACTAGCCCCTAAATCAAATAAGGCCTTGGTCATAACAGTATCTCCTATTGAGCAATGAATCGCGAAACTACCCGGATCTGTAAGCTTGGGAGGTAGTTTCTTCTGCATAATAGAACTACACTCCTCAGTAAGCGTCATTGTCTCATAATCCTCCAACTTCTTTTTCTTTGACAAGATTTCCTTCATAAACTTCACATAGCTTGGCATTTATTCAAATGCCTCGGCAAAAGGTATGTTAATGTGAAGTTTTCGAAACATGTCTAGAAACTTCGAAAACTGCTTGTCAAGTTTCTTCTTTTGAAGTCGCTGAGGATATGGAATCTTGATGTGGTGCTCATAGCTCACTGGTGACTGCTTCTTCTTAAGGTCGTCAATAACCTCTTCTTCCACCTTACCCTCATTCTCAACTTTAACTATTGGTGCAGGAATAGACTTCTTGATTGACTCTTCCAACTTCTTCCCACTCCTCAAAGAGATTGCATTGCACTGCTCTTTAGGATTCACCTCTGTATTACTTGGAAAATTTCCTTGAGGCCCACTTTGCAACATATTTGTCAACTAACCAACTTGCATCTCAAGATTGCCGATGGATGAGCGAGTTTCTGTCATAAATTGAGATTGAGAGTTGGTCAGCGTTAACAATGCAGCTTGTAACTCATTTTTCTTCTCTTGAGAAACAGGTAGTACCGGTAGTTGTAACAGTGCCTGAGGTGGAGCTTGAAGCATAGGCTGTTGAATTTGTTGAGGACCTTGATTATTTCTCCATGCAAAATTAGGTTGATTTCTTCGCCCTTGATTGAACGGGTTAGAGAATGGATTATTAGCTTGCCTATTGAAATTTCCCATCATATTCACCTGTTCCATGGGAATGGAGTTGTTCATCTCAACTACCATGCACTGCTTAAATGGGTGAGGACCACCATAATTATGACATACCGCTTTGATTTGCATGACTTGAGTGGCCATAGAATTTTGTTGCAGTTGCTTGGTCAATGATGCAACCTGAGCAATGAGAGTGGTAATAGCATCCAACTCATGCATACCAGCTAGCTTCTTATTTCTATCCCATTCACTTGGCCATTGATAGATATTCATGGCCATTTCTTCAAGAAATTCATAAGCCTCATTAGCACTCTTGCTCATAAAAGCACCACCTGCTGCAGCGTCAATAATGGTGCGAGTCGTCCCACACAAACTATAGTAAAAATTATGGACTAGCATCCATTTTCAATCCCATGATGAGGACACTTCCTCAAAAGCTCCTTAAACCTCTCTCATGCATCATAAAGAGACTCTCCATCAGATTGAGAGAAGTTATTAATTTCCCCTCTTAACTTTGCAGCCTTGCATGGAGGGAAAAATTTAGCAAGAAATTTCAGAGGTAATGCCTCCCATGTGGTAATTGAATTGGCTTGAAGAGAGTTCAACCAACTTTTAGCTCTATCTCGCAGTGAGAATGGGAACAATCTCAGTCTAATAGCATCGTCGGTGACCCCATTATATTTAAAAGAGTCACACAGCTCCAGGAATTTGGCTATGTGTGTATTGGGATCCTCAGTATGGTGTCCACCAAACTGGATAGTAGACTGGACCATTTGCAGAATCGTCGGCTTAATTTCAAAATTATTGGCTACAATTTCTGGCGGTTGGATGCATGATTGTACTCCAGTAATAGCAGGGAGTACATAGTCTCTGAGTATGCGAACTGCTGGCTCAGCAACATCCCTATTCAACCCATTGCCCTGATATTGGGCCATCTTTACTAACCGTTTCTGTTTTATGTTCTGTCTGCAAGTCCTCTCAATTTCAGTATTAATGGGCAAAAGATTGTTAGTCCCTTGATGTCGCATATACCAATTGGCACCTGAAATTAAGATTCTCAAACACAACAGTTATAGACAATTAACATGGAAAAATCAAATTAGAATAAAAAATAATTTTATTGATATTAATAAAAATCAATCGACGGCAACGGCGCAAAAATCTTGTTGTGTAAAACCGATACACAAGTATACATAATTGACACAAATAATAAAATGATAAATAAAGATTGTACCCACGGAGATTGATATACTAATTACCAACAAATTAATTTTCTATTTCTATTTGGTCAACAATAAATTAGTTCCAAAAATATTAAAATAACAAAAGCAATAAACATAAAATAACACTATGAAAGAAAGCAAATAATTGTAAAAACTTCAAAAATAAAGAACTAGGGATTTTAATTTCATCAACTTTTCACTTTATTATTTTGCTAATCAGACTTCACAATTCTTCTTCCTAAACTAATAGCGAATTAACGAAAACGATTCTTACTCTTTTTCAAGAAACAAAGAACTCAATTTACATGTGAATTTTCTACATTCTTGTGATAAATTCCAACACATAAAAGGCATTGAACACAATAATCCTAAAACTACACAATTCATATAGGTATTTTCATCCAATATGAAAATTTTGATTATTCAATCATAGCATAATCAATTCTCACTTTTCAGATTTCAAATCAAAATCATAAATCATGCAAATGGTGATCAAGCATTCACAAGCATTAAGAACAGATCAAATAATTTTGAATAGAAGTGAAGAAAGAATCATGAAATCATCATAGAAAATAACAAAGATCCAAGTGATTACATTAAAAACCCTAGAAAATAAAATTAGTTCATGTTCATCATTACGAAATCCATAAACAAGAAATTAACATAAAGTAAAGATTAAAAAAAAAAAAAAGAACTCTATGCCGATCCAAGCTCTTCTCCAAAGTGATCCCAATCTAGGTCTGCAAAAAGTCCCTTGTTTTCTCTCAAAAATCGTGATTTAAACCTAATTACCGTTTCTCCTAAACATGAAATGACCAAAACATCCTTCATTAAAAATCTGTGTTTTTCACATTTCTGGACATATCCTACGGTCGCAAGATGTCATTCCTGCGGTCGCAGGAATACCCTGGAAATGGCCAACTTTTCTGGAATTGCGGCCGCATAATCATATTCCTGCGGTCACAGAAAGTGCTATGAAACACTGTTTTCCACCAATTTTTGTCATTTGGTTGGTTTTTCCACCATGTTTCCACACCCAAGTCACCGAAGCCCTTCGACAGCTGAAAAAACACAAAAACAAGCGTAAAATAGAACAAAACTAAACTAAACACCTAATACTCTACCTAAAAACACATAGATAAACGAGTTTATTTGGACATTTCATAATTGTATGTTTCACCATAGAAGCTGAAATGTAACAGCTACGAGCAGTTAAATAGGCTATTCGATTTAGTTGAGTTCTTTGTCATTCTGGAAAGGGTTTCAGACTTGAATAAACTACTAGTATTTCATTGCGAAAGCAATGGAGATATAACTATTCTAGAAGAACTAATAATCATGAGAGGGTAAAGCACATGAAATGAAGTATCATTTAATTCAAGACAATTTTACATAATTGGTGTAATGATCTTGAAGATAGCTTCAAAACAGTTTCTTACAAAATTGTTTACAAAGACTTTGTTAGACAAATTCGTTCAGGATAATGTGATTGGCACATTGAGAGAGATGCCTCAATTTTCTTTAGGGCAAGTGGGAGATTGTTGGGAATAGTGCCCTTAAAGCAATTGTAGTTGATAAATGTTTTAAATGAAATAAATAATTGAATTGAATTATTAAATATATATAGAATATGTCTGATATTATGTTAATAATATTAAATAAATATCATAAAATTCCAAAGTTTATCTATGTGATCTTAATCTCATATTGGTATGAGAGGATGGAGATTAAGATAATAAACTTGAAACAGTTCACAATAAAATAAAGTTATGGAATCTTTAGATTAATTACTGCTAGTACGGTTTACTAGTATTATGAACACAAGTGACCTAGATCTGTGACCTAGATCCGGGTCACTAGTATAGTAGAACACTTTAGTGAATGTATTTTATATATAGTGATATATAAAACTGGAGCAGATGTGATTTGTTAATACTAGTTTAAACATTGTTTCATAGGATTAATCAAACATATCAAACGATCATTATATACACGATGATCTTAATCCTGCGGTTACTATGAACTCCTATATGTGTCATATGATCATTTGATTCATGCGTTAAGGTTTGTCGGGATGATCAAGCTAAGAACAATTGCTTTCGAGACTCAATGATATATATGGCTAGGGACATAGTTTAACAGATATGGAATTTATACCTTCATATAGATTGAATAATTGTTCCCTATTGGGTTGACTTTTGGAACTGAAATGTTATGAGCGCTCACGTCGCAAACTTGTTGTGACACAACCTTCACTAGTAAAGTCAATGGTACACTAGGTACAAGATATAGTTAAAAGGGTAAAATGGTAATTTTATTCTTTTTTAATTATGAACCATTAATAGAGGATTAACGTTGTATGTAATTATTCTATCAATTGACACTTTATTCTTTTAATAAAGTACTCTATAAATATATGTCTATAATTATCAAGAGTTCAATCTCATATTTACAGTGGAGTATTCATGAGATTAATAAATATGATTATTAAATCAAATAGCTTTGATTGATAATATAATATTTATTTTAGTTTGATATTATAGGTCTATAGGTCCCCGGGTGACTCTATCAACACTATATCAAGGTAAGAGTTGATACAAGGGTAAAACTGTAATTTGGAAATTTGAGAAGAATTTTATTCTTCGGGTCAAATATACAATTATATGATAATTGAGGTTGAATAATTAATTTGAAATTAATTATTAAATTTTTGAAAATATATTTATTAATTTAAATATGAAATTTCGAAATATATATAAATTAATTAATTGATTTTTGAAATTAATTATTTTATTTGAGTGGGAGAAAATAAATTTGGTAAGTTAAAATAGTTTTTGATTTATTGAATTTTAAACGACGATGATAATGATGATCATCAATTTGAATTTTGAATTTTAAATTTTATATTTAAATATTGAAATATAGGTGTGTTCTTTTCCTTAAAAAGATGGTACCATATTTTGTGGAATTATTGATTTTAATTGAATAAATAAATAAAAGAAAAATGCAACATCTCTGAAAAGAAAGATGGTAAGACAGTGCAGATAAAGTATCTGTGTTGTTTTTACTTTATTTAATTAATTAATTAATAATTTGAAAATAGATTTTTTCAAATTTGGTTAGTTAGATATCACCTAAATCAATTCATATCATTATTATGATATTATTATTATATTACTATTATTATTAGGAATAATAAGGTAATATATACTCTCTAATATATATATATATATATTATATGATAAGAAGAAGAAAACAAGAGAGTAAGAATTCAAAAAAAGTTTCAGAATTTGTCAGACAAGAAATCGTCATCTTCTTCTTCTTTTATTCTAATCCTTCTCAAGCCATAATTCAAGTTCTCATGTGTTAAGATATACTTGTGATTTCTAAATTACAAACTATTGTTCTCTATGTGCCCACACACATCTTGAGGTGTAAAGAACAATCCGGAAGATCGTGGTTTGAGTACTCAAAGCGTTAGATAGGAATATCGTTATATATACGAAAAGACTCAATGACACTTGATAGGCTTCAAGAGGTAAATATTTTTGTTCTTGAATATTTATAAATGTGCATATGATATATATATATATGTATAAGTGAGTGTATAATTATATATATGTTGCATGATTAATGATATTGCATATTAATGTTTTTGTCTTGATGTTTTCTTGAACATATAAATTGTTTATATGAGAGATGAAAATTTTTTGTGTTTAAACACTAGGCCCACCACGCCAATTCTTTTGTACACTCTGATTATTTTTCCAACATCACAACCCGTAAACAACGTTCTCATTACCATTAAATTCCATAAATGAACCTCGGGACTAATTCCGTGCTCTCGGGATCTCCAATTCCCCCACACGGGGTGGTGAAATCGTCCCCCGAGCTCTTAGGCCTATGCCCTAAAAACTACAAAACTAAGGCCCCTGAAAATGGCCAGACGTTGCGGCACCCAGCCAAAGCCTCCTGCCCTGGACCACCCCAGCACCGTAGCTCAGAAGAACAGCGTCGCGGCGCCCCTGCGCGAACCCAGAAAATCTGGGCTTTTCCACCATTTTTCTCCGAGCCTAAACTCACAAAATCCCTTCCAATCATGAACCAAGACCAAAAATTGACTCCCAAACTAGTCTAGCATACCTCAAACAACACAATAACACCTCAACCTCTACCTCTTCCAAATCCCTCTTAAAACTCAAAATCATCACCTTGAGCTCAAAGCTCAAGAACACCCAAAACCAGTGAAAAATTCAGTGAGTTAGAGGAAGAAAATCATTACCTCAATTAGAATTCCACCTCCTAGCTGCACCTAATCCAATCCTTGCCTCCAAAACATCAAGCCACTCCAAATCTCCACTTGGAGCCAAAGCACAAGAACAAGAGAGAGAGAGAGTAATGAGAAAGAGGGAAAGTAAGTGAGCTGAGAGTGTTTCTATTGGTTCTACTAGGTTCTGAGTTTGTTGAGTATATCATTCCTCTAGGCAAGTAAATGACTAAAATTCCCCTCGCCCATTAGCTTACTCTCTAATGCCCTCAAGGGCAAAGCCGTCATTGCCACATTTCCTGTTAATCTCAATTTACGCCTCATAATTCTCGTTACTTCCAATATCCTCAAATAATCACTAAATAATTTTTCATTACCCGATAAATCCCAGTAATGTACTAAATTACCAAAATGCCCCCAGGCTCACCCCGAGCCGGATATTTAACCTCGATATGACTAAAGCGCTAATTTGCTCTCTTGGATCGTCTCGTGTCGAATAACCCAAATATATCCACATAATAATATGGTCTGAATCATATAACACACACACATATATATATATTTATATATTCAAGTATGCCTCAACATGCCAAAATTACGAAAATGTCATTCTAATAAGAAATAGGCTCACATGCATGTTTAATACACCTAAACATGGAAACATAGTCATATTATAATATAACTCACATAATTCATGTAATCATGCACATAATCACATAATAAATCAATTATTGTCATCCTGATCCCCTAATCAAGACACTAAACCTTATTAGGAAAATTCAGACGTTACAAAGAATATTGGAGGTTGAAGAAGAAGATGAATTTAAGTTTGATCCGGATTGTGGTTTTGGTTTTATGTTTGATGATTTTTTTTTGGTAGAAAGTTTGATGATTTTATTTAGGATTTAAATTTGATGTTTTAATTCAGGTTTATTTAGAATTGATTTGGGATAAATCTGGGTTTTATAGATTTAATTATTAATTTTGATTTTACTTTAGTTTTGTTTAAAATTATATTTAAGTTTTAATTAATTAATATATTTTTATTTTTAAATTAAAATTTACATTTTATAATTCAATTTTTATTTTTAATATTTAAAATTTATTAAGCAATAATTTAAAATTCAATATTCAATAAAACTCAAAGGTATTTTAGTCATATTAAAAAAATGGTTGACCAAAATGAGGCTCAGAGTACTATTTTGATCTATTTTGTAAAATACGAGGTCTGAAAAAAAAATTCACAAGTCAAACTAGTATTTTTCAAAAAAAAAATTCATTTGGTTCTTTGTTATTTCAATTTTGCTTCGTGTTTAGAAGAACCATTTGTATATTAAGTGTTTTCTTCCAATAATTGTATAGTTTCAGGTGTGGTGTTTTCTTTGAGTTCGTGCTATAAGTTTTGCTTGTTCATGCTAAATTCTAACCTTTATAATTATGAATTATAGGTTTGAAGAACTTGCCACATATTCATAGTTATGAAAGCATTGAAGCTCTTACTAAAAGCAGTAAAAGCTGGATAGGAAAAATGACAACTTTATTTGTAATTAAAGCAACTTCAAAAATCTCATATGCAAATTACGACAAATCTTGATATAACTAAATCAATTTAAACAATATCATTTTCAACTTGTTATGCAACCTAAATCAACTTTAACAATCTTATATTCAATTATAAAATTTAAACAACCTTCTTACCAACCAAAGCTACGTACCTTATAAGTAACATACGCAATTTATGAGTTTCATAAGATTATTGTATCTTAGGTTCCATGTAAAATTTATGAAGTTGATCCAAATATATATATATATATAAATTTATATTTTATTATTGTTTATCAAATCAACCTCAAAAAAATCCAAAACAACCTTATTTATTGTACAAGTTAAATGAGAATGCTAGAGCTTCAATTGCACAAGTTAATGAGACAGCATAAGAAGTTAAAGACCAAGACGTATTTTTGAAGGACAAAAAAATATGACATTATAATTAAAAAAAAAACTTCATAAACAAACTATATTTATGAAAAGAACCCAAAAACTAATTCATTTATAAAAAAACTTAACTAACCATTTTTTAAAAATTCAAATTAAAACCTAAAATCTGAATAAAATCCCCATGTTCAAAAGACACGGTAAAATAAAATAGTAAGTAAGTTGCCTTTAAATTTTAGTATAAAATAAAAACATTTTTTAAACTGTATATATACTCCTATTCTAAACAATAATTTTAATTGTTTAGATAGTTTGTGTTCACAAGGATAGCAAAAAATATTGCATCAGTTCTCATGTCACATTTGTCCTTTAAATTATCAAAATTTCCATTGAACTGAACCACCAAATAGCTCCCCTCCAAAAAAAGAAAAAAAATTCCACGAAATGGTGAAACGTTATCAGTATAATTTACACAGATAGCAAATATCAATTGGGAAACCATTCACTTGAGCCTCTCTCGTCGGAGCCTATCTAGTTCTTTCACCATCTGCCAATGCTCTAAAGAGAGAGATGTTTCCCCATAACTCATGGACATTAGACGAGCCATTGTCAACAATCTGTGACCATAATAAACTATATATAACCATACAGTGAATTATACTGAAAATTATAGCATGCATATTAAAAACTTGTACGTTTCTAACCTGCTAAAATCTTGGCTACCCAAGCTCCGATCTGCTTGCCTTGCTTCCACCAAGTCATTTTCTATCACCTGAAAAGTTTATAATAAAAATAAATTGCTTATTGAAGTTCCAATTTCAAGATTTTCAGTTTTGAAATGGACATGTCTTGCCGTAAATGAAGGCATGAAGGCAGGCATACCGTCTGCATTTCTGAATCTATAGAATGAGCCAATGTTCTAAGTGTAGCCAAGTACCATCTCCAAGCTTCTACTGCTTCTGTGGATGCTTGAGAAGAAGCAACTGAAGAAGGCCGGAAAGGTAAAACTAAATCAGCAGGACAAATGTTTGATTTCCCCTCAGAAAGTATAAGCAACTGGATATCTGCTGCCATATCCATTTTGTAGTACTTAAAGTCGTACTCCACCTGATAAACAAGTAATAAGGTCGTATCAATTTTATGATTGCAGTGAAGTAGTTAGTCGTTGTATCAAATATGTATGATTTGATTAAAAAAAATCTCAAGCAAAATCCTAGAAAATTAGAAGTGTACAAATCTCAATTTTGCTTATATAATATAATATTATATATAACATTTGACAGGATGAAAATCACCTTGTGCATCACCATTAAATGTTTAAGCAATCTTGCATTGTCAACCCCAACAGAGTTGAGGGTTCCTGCTTCCAATCGGGTCTCATCAACAATCAAGTGTGAGCCCTCTGCAATCTGCAGACTCCCGGTTATCAGTCTGGAAAAGAAAATGTTGGCTTAGCAAATATATGAAGTGAGCAATATCTTAAAATAAGAGTTGAGAACTCTTCTGCAAAATATAAAAAAAAGGTAAAAAACCACGTGAACTTGAATCATAATTTACAAATAGTAATTATCTATATACCTATTTGCCTCGTAATCCTTCTTGGGAGCAAGAGAAGCAGTATTGAGATACCCAACTGTTAGTGGCATATAATGAGTGAAAGGTAGGAGGTTCTTTATTGCAAGGCTAAGTTGAGTGCCAAACACAGAAACAGTTTCTTTGCTGAAACCGGTGAGATTTAGCGAAAGATTCCCCACAGCAACAATGTCATCCCTAGAATGAATCTGGAAAGAAAAGCAAGTTACACCATAAGCACATGGTTGAAATGAGACAAAAAAGGGCTCATAGTGACAAAGTTGATATATTTATAAAAAAAAATGAAAAGCTAGGAAAGTATGAAAGGCAACATGCAGGAAAATGACATTTAATACTGCACAAGGATCATTTACTTTTGACAGAAGATGCATTAGTATGAAATGAGCAGCTAAGCCATCATTGCCAAGAACATCTGTCAGATGTCTCAGGAGAGCTTCCCTCATCTCTTTAATGACCTGGGGCTTTGGCTGTAGAATAAAACAGTAATACAATTTTTAACAAAGCTACACAATGAATTAATGCTGGAAAAATATATATGCGAATTTAGATTCTAGAATTATAATTACAGGTAATGAAAATTTAACTAAAGTGAGCATAAAATCACCTCCAATGTAGGAGAACTCTGGATAAAGTCATGAACAGCAAGCTTCCGATGAATGAAACAGTGAAGGTACGGTACCTGCAACCAAAGGTAAAATGAGGCTGGGGGATAAGACATACGAGAGTATAAGAGGTATGACAACTAAACACTATTATGGAAGCCAGTTCAGGTTTCAAATTAACTTTTTTAAGTCATGCCACCTGTATATAATTCACCAAGTAAATTTTAGGAAATCACAATTCAAGTATGTGGAAATATTCCTTAGATAATAACTTGGAAGTACTAATTTTAATGTGTAGCCACATCTATCTTCTAGTGTCAAAAAGAAAATTAAATGGCATAAATAGATTCATGTCGATACTTAAAATAGAGAAAGAAAATTGATACCAGCAACATTCAAGTAAATACATTGAAAAAATAGAAGAAATGATAAGGAGTAAAAGTTAGATTTCCATGGAAATATATGAAGACTAAAAAGTGAAGGGCCAAAAGGTAGGAGACAATACCTTGCTTCGGGGTAAATGCACAAGGGCATCATCTTCCGTGAAGCCATTTTCAAATTCATCATGCTCAACTTTATCGACTTTATCATCTGAATCTGGTGTGAGGACACCAATAAACTCAAAAACCTCATTTAGCTTTATGTCAGACTCTGGCGTGTCATATATCTGACAATATAAATAAATTCCATAAGATTTGAAAAGAACACTTCAAATTGTAACATAACTAGCTTGGGAGATTTAATAACCAAAACATTACCTTGACAAGACAAGGAAGAGAACCTTTCTCATTATTAGGTATAACACTTGCACTGGAGCAGGTGCCCGCAATTAATTCTTGAGGCAGAGTATCCTGTGAAGGATGTCCATCTTCCCTCTAACAAATGATAAGATAATGAATTATGAATGTTTTATATATATATATATATTAAAAAAGAACCTTACAGCACAACATTTATCATTATTCTTCCCTAAACTCAACAACCCTCGAGTAATCAGAAAATAGATGCAAAAATAATATAGGAAATAAAATAAACAAATGAAATCTGGTTCCACTCATTTGTACTTACCATCTTTTTGGTGCTAGGAGAACCCTCAATCACATCACCAGAGTCCTGTCATGAAAGAAAAATCAAACATTTCCATCAAAAGCATAACTAAAAAACTATATAAATGATCACAAAACAGCAATGGGAACAAAATTATTAACTAAAATCAATAAAGAGCATATCAGTGATGAAACAATTTGCCAACCAGATTCAGAAAATTTTCGTAAATCATGCTCACTAATTCATGTGTGTTGGTATACACATATACATAAACAGCTATTTTGGAGCCTGACAAAAACAAGATTGAATGAACGATCTGCACTAGTTTCAGCTATACTACACTTGTCTACTTCGTTGTCCTAGACTTGTAAGATGAATTGAAAAAGAAACAGTAAATGCATATAAATGACTAAGAAATTACAAGTGTATCCATGATATCAAGAGATTCCTCGTCCAATCTCGGGCGCTTCTCTCTTTGTGGAGATGCCCAGTCCATGCTTCTATACACGTTTGCATCAGAAGAAGATTCAGCCCATGAATTCTGGCCCGGTACCTGAAAAAGGACAACACAAAAGGAAAAAAGTCATTAAGCAAGCTATGGTTTTGGTTTTATCAAATCCAATTCAAAGATGGTTGAGGGCTCCTGGAAATTCACGTGTGCAAAGCTTGAGAAACCTAGAAATGACTCACCGGGACACAGTATAGCAAGCGTCGTTCCCAAATTCGCATATCTGAAGAAGAACCCAATGGAGATTGAGAAACATCCGTAAACTTGTTGGTTCTCCACACAGTACCATCCTTTAAAAATTAACAAATAAATCACTTATTACACAAATTTAAAGGTAGATTAGTCTGAACTCTCAAATAGATCATCAGAAAAACCAATAGAAGAGTTTGAATACCTTGTAAGCACCGACGTAAAACTCATTCCCCAACATGTCTTGTATCATACCCCGGAATCTCACCAAAGTGTTGGGCTTAATCCAACTTATAGTTCTGCTATTCAGAATAGGAACCTAAAACATTGCAAATCATAAACGAATTGAAAAACAGCTTCAGACTAAGATAACCCAGATGAAATAACCTGGGAATTTAGATCAAACTTGAAGGACGAAATAGTTGAATAATTTCCATCCTATTTTTCGATACTTTAAAATTTAGGGTTTCCAATAAATGACCTAACTCTACATAAATCAACTGGAGTTCAAGAGAATGCGAACCTGAGATAGACCATTTTGATCAGAGAGAAATTGGCGGAAGACATCTAAAGCTCCCCAGTCAGCGCCGGCAAAGGAGGCCGGGTCGGCCCCGGTAGCTATGGCTTTGTCGAAGGTCGATCGTACGGCCCCAAGAGGGTTGGCAAAGCAATCGTAGGCCATTCCCACCATATTTTTCTTGCTCTCGCTCTTTCTCTCTCTCTCAGGCTCGGGCAGTGTGAGTGAGTGAGTGGTGAAATTTTCCCGCGCGATCGTCCTGATTAAGTGGGGATATTCCCGCCTAATCTAAGGAGGTAGGAGCTCTCTCCCGCCAATTTCAGCTGTGATCGAATACGCGCAACCCTACGTAGGTTCGTTTTTTAGCATCGTTTTGGGTGGGCCGACGGGGTTATACTGGGCTAGATGTTGCTTTATTGGGCCTCAACAGTCGACAGGCCCACAAATCTTACTCAAATTGAAAACAATCCGGCTTTATAAACTTGGGCAATTAACACATATACGGTAAATTTGGAAAAAAATTCTAAAAATACGGTATTTTAAACTAATTACAATATTACAGTAATTTATGCCTATTATATAACCCACAACTCATTATTATCAACATTTACCCAGATATCTATATTACCCATCCCATTACATGATGAATATCATACTCCAAATTTATATAAAACCATTACAAATATTATCATGGACAACATATATATATTAACATCTTCAAATAAGTTTTGAATTACTTATTTGTAAATTTACAAAATTGTAATCAAAATTTCGACTTGAAAAAACCATATTGTTGAAAGGTCATAATCATAAAATTATTTTAAAATATAGCAATAAATTTGTAATAAATTTTTACAAACAACATTAGGGATGCTCAACATTTTTACCACTAATCAATCCAATTCAATTAAATGTTGGATGTTGGAAATCATCATCCAATCCAATCCAATCTGTTTTGGCCTACAAATCCAATCAAATCAATTTGTAATTGGATTGGGTCAATTTATTTTTATTTTTATTTTTATTTTTTTATCTTTGAACCTAAATGTTGATATTAAACAAATTAACAAACAAAACAAAAAACATACAAAATATTAGACACTATGGAGTAATAATACCAATCTAAGTCCTTACAATTGTCACATTGTAGTCCTTTAAATATTAAGTTTACAACATTAAGTCCATTAAACATCATGATAGAGAAAGACTAAGTTTACAAATCCAATTAATTGTAATTGAATATCCAATTTTTAATTATTGGATTGATTCTGGGTAATTGGATTGGTTTGGATCTTGAGCAACCCTAAACAACATGATAGAGAAATGCTAAATAAGAACTTACAAGTTACAAACATGTAACAAGCTTTTACAGACAACGACAACTATGAATTTACATGTTACAAACGTGTAACATGCTTTTACAGATGCGTAAACCAGTTACATAAAAACATTTTTGTAAACAATATTTATAAATATATAACCAAGTTTTACAGATTTGTAACACAAGTTTTATATTTTTGTAGACAACATTTATAGAATAATTCCTTGCTATTTTTTTTTAATTTTGTAACAATGGTTTACATAACTAATTTTATAACTAAAAAAATTATATTTGTGACTAATATTTTCAAAAAGTAAGTTGTAACCCTAAACAACATGATAGAGAAATGCTAAATAAGAACTTACATGTTACAAACATGTAACAAGCTTTTACAGACAACGACAACTATGAATTTACATGTTACAAACTTGTAACATGCTTTTACATATGCGTAAACCAGTTACATAAAAACATTTTTGTAAACAATATTTATAAATATATAACCAAGTTTTACAGATTTGTAACACAAGTTTTATATTTTTGTAGACAACATTTATAGAATAATTCCTTGCTATTTTTTTTTAATTTTGTAACAATGGTTTACATAACTAATTTTATAACTAAAAAAATTATATTTGTGACTAATATTTTCAAAAAGTAAGTTGTAAATTTAGTTAACATATTTGTCACAAAAATATATAAAACTAAGTTTGTAACTAAAAGAATATTATAATTAGTATATACAAAAATGTTAAATTGCATTGAACAAGGAACATAAATATATATATATTTTTAAATTGTAACAATTAACAAAGAAATAGATTATATTGATTAAATATATAATATTTTATGTAAGTATTATACTAATAAAGTATAATATTTATTTAATATTAATAATTATATTTTAAATATTTATAAGTAAAATAAATTTATTTGTAATTATTATTATTATTATCATACCAAAAGTATCTATGAACTAATGACTGAAGAGAAAAAGACAAAAAAATAAATAAAGTATTGAGATTTTTTTTAAAATATATAATATGAAAATTGTAATATTTGTATTATAGGAATTAATATAATTAAAATAGTTTAAAATATAAGATTAAAATTGTATTGATTTGATTAAAAATATTAGAGTGATTTGACGTATAATATTTAAAAATAAAGTTGATTTGACAAAAAAAAATGTTAGTTCAAAATTATATATTAATAGGATATAGATACTGTGAAAAAAAGTATGTGTATATATATGTTAGTTCAAATTATGTATTAATAGGATATAAGTACCACACCCACTAACCACCTCTTGCACTGCCGTATGCCACAAATAAAAAAATACCGTATATTTGAAATATGGAACCGTATAAATATAACATACCGTATATTTCAAATTTTTTTACCACATGCGGTGATATGTGTAATTTTCCCTATAAACTTTAGGGATAATTAGATTTATTTTGTAACAATTAACTCTCTGTATAAAATATTTAGCAGCAAAATTCTCTACTATTAAAAATTTATTACACCCTCACTCTTGTTAAGTAAAGTATTAAGTTTAACTAAAATAATAATAAGAGACACGTGAAAGCATTATATTGGTCCAAAAATATTTTAATTTAATAATCTTTATAAAAATATTAAATAATAAAAAGACAACTAAAAAATTATTAAAAATTAAACAAAAAAATCAGATTTTTAATGTGAGATCTAGAATTTTGGGAATAAAACTCTATATATAATTTTTAAAATGACAAAAATTAATTAAAATATTTATAAATAATCTTAAAAATAGAATTAAACTTAATATGATTTAAAAAAATAATAAAAAAATAAATAAAATTTAATATATATATCACTTATCAATGTTGAGGGTTATTTTTAATTACATTTAAATTAAGTTAAGTTTTATTCTATTTTTTAAAATTATTTATAAAAATTTGATTTAATTTTTATTTCCAAAATTGCATGTCCCACATTAAAAAAAATCAAATTTCTTATTTAATTAAAAAAAAAACTAGTTCATTTTTAAATTATGTAATATTTTTAAATATATTTTCATTTATTTTTATAATAATTATTAAATTAAACTATTTTTTTACCAATATGATACTGTCATGTGTATCTTATTGTGATTTTAGTCAAACTTAATGTTTTACTTAACACTAAAGGGTCGTTTGGTATGCTAGAATCTAGAGACGGGTGTTATCCAGATTTCCGGATAGCGTTTAAATGGATATCCTCGGGGAAGCAGAATTATCAATATCTTTCACGGTAGGTGACCAGAGCTCGCGGATGGACAGAAAGGCTTCGCCTCTCCCGTTTAGTGTCTGGATTACTCTTTCAAGCAAACGCGACACGGAAGCTCATCAACTCTCCCGAACTCCCGAAGGGATATCCTTCGGGGAAGCTCCTTCCAGGAGAAGCTCTTCAGGTTGCCTTCGCGGAAACAGTTTCGTGCCTTGCACGGAACAAGACCAAGCGGTCGAGTCATGGAGGAGGCATAGTTGGAATGATATCCGCCTGACACAGAATCCCGCCTGACACGCCCGACAGGTCAAGGCCGCACACATCCCAGCACGCCTAAAAGTACTATTTCGCCTACTGTTCCGCTGACAACTTGGAAAAAACGGCTGCCTTTGTGCATTCCCCATACTTTCACGTAAATATACCCACATAGAGCCTGGTAGCCAGGCGACTACGGTAATTGTATCCCCTATTTATGGCTGGTGTAATTAAGACTCATGTGAGTAGAGAAAAACCCTAATCCAAAACCCTAGCTATAAAGACCCCCTCATTTGACGATAGGGGGGACGGCCAACAAATCACATAGCAAGAACTCTACTAAAATCTCTCTAGCTTCATCTTCTCCAAGAGAACCCGAGAGAAACACTGTGAGGTTGTGAGTTTCTTGTACACCAGCTGTTTGACTGTTATTCTCTACAAGTATAATAACATCGACTCGTGGACTAGGGCTCGTTAACGCCTGAACCACGTAAAAACACTGTTTGTTTATTTACATTTCTGCATTTCTATAGTTCTTATCTTTTTATCATTCCGTTCGTATTCGTTTCCGAAAAACTCGGTAAACATTTTGGTGCTTTCATTGAGAGCTGTAGGAAGTTGTTAGTCAGCTCTTTTTCTGCGTACTGAAAAGATGGTGACTACGAGAAAATCTGCGGTTGACAAAAATGCTAGGGTCAACCCCGATACTATGATGGAAGATGTGGTACAAAATGAACCCTCGGACCACCACGGTGAAGACCCGACATCCCGCCAGGATTGGGTCAGCACTGAAGATACGACATACTTAGAAAGCGAAGAAGAGTATGTCCGAGACGGTTACTACAAAGACGGCTACTACTACGAGAAGGATCCAGAACTGGTCCAAGTAGCCGAAGAACTGGTGGTCACTAAGGCCAAGCTTGCTGAGCAGGAGCGCGTCTCCGAAAAAATGCAGCGCATGATGGAGCGCCTCCAGAGCAAGTTCGGAGACCTAGGCGACTCGGACGAGGATGCCTTTGTTCCAGGTGGTGCTGATGCCATCATGCCGGATCCAGCCGCTGCTGGACCATCCAAAGCCGCCCCTAACAAGGGCAAAGAAAAGGTTGGGGAGCCTGCACGCACTAACGCCCCTGCACCTCCTAAAGGCGTGGATCACCAGGCCAACTGCCCCCCCCCCCCCCGCGCGCAGAAGGTCTCTGGCGCTTCTAAGCCCAGACGTCCTTCAGCCCCAAGGGGGCACTTTGTGCCTAAAGGGCCCGGTGCTAAGGCACCCAGGCCTAGGGGAAGGAACAACCGCCCCAGTGATTCCGTCAACCAAGACGGTCGGGCTGCGGACACGCACTCCGAAGATAGCTGGTCCACGGTGGACCTAAGAAGAAGGTTGGAGGCCAAGTATGAAAAGACCAAAGGAGAAAAGGCCCGGCCTCGCGGAGATGACCTGCGGAATCATCTTAATGACAAGTTCCGGGGACGCGACCTCCCGGAGAGTGATACAAAGAGGCTCGAGGAACAGATCGCTGCCTTGACCAAGCTGGTCCGGAAGCAAAGTGGGGCCTTGTCAGACTCCGAGGAGGAGGACCCGGAGCCATGTATTCGGAGGATCGCGGAAACGTCCCTCCCGGATAACTTCAAAATGCCTCACATAGAATTATATGAGGGGAGGACAGACCCGCGCACCCATCTAGCTAAATACAACAAAATGATGCAAGTGGCGCGCGTCAGTGAGGATGCCAAATGCATGTGCTTCTCACTCACCCTTACCAAGTTCGCGGAGGACTGGTGGAAAAGATTAGCTCCCGGATCCATCCACAGTTGGAAGGAGCTACAGTCCGCATTCAGAAGGCAGTTCATTGCTGCCCGAGACCACGACATGGAGGTTGGTTCCTTAACCAACATCAAGCAGCTACCCAATGAGAACCTCAAAGCTTTCATTCAGAGAATGATGGAAGCTGCTGCTAAGACCAAGGTCAGCGACGACATGAAGCTGATCGCCCTTCAATCGGGCCTTACTGTCGGCTCCCTGCTATGGGGGGAAATGCAAAGGAGACGGGCAGAAACGCTGTCCGAATTCATGTCAAGAGCTCAGGGAATCATCAACCTTGAGGATGCCTACCAGCAGGCCTTTGGAGTTCCCCCAGCTCCGACGCCTTCCGTGACTGCGCCGAGCTTTGCTTCGCAAGCTCCCGCACCAGCCCTCACGCTTCCAGGAGCCCAGTTCACTCCAAGCGTGTATGGGCCTTCCGCGTCTGCTCAGACGCTGAGTCAAACCCATTTCTCTGGGTACGGAGCTGTACAGACAGGATGTAGTATCGCTCCCGGACCGTCGCAACCACAAGCAGAAGGCCCAGAACGAAATCTGAGCCAATTGCGGAATAAACGAGGCGGAAGAAACCCCAACCGGGGAGACCATTCAAAGAAACCCCGGAAGGACTATGAGCCCAAGTTCACGGAGTACACCAGTTTAATAGATTCGCGAGAGAATGTCTATCGGGCGACCTGTAATATGGTCAACTACAGGAAGCCCCCGAAAGTGTCTCACGGAGGAAGACGTCCGCGAGACTCCAATAAGAGGTGTGAGTTCCACGGAGACGTGGGGCACACCACAAACGAATGTCTTCAGCTGAAGGATGAGATCGAGTCCCTGGCAAGAGCGGGACACCTCGGTCAATGGGTGAGGATACCCATAATCTATCCCGGACAGGGGGTAGTTCACGGAGCTGCATATTCTCCGGGACAGAGGGGGACCGCTAGCGCTCCTGGAGCCGGTCACCCCCAAGCTCCTGGGTCTCAGTTCCCAGCGCTCCCTGCTCCAACCCCTCCGGCACCCATTGCCTTATTGGCTCCGGGACCCGGAAACCCATATCCGCCCGGCCTTGCTCCGCCACCCGTTGATGGACACGTAGCCACCATTTCCGGAGGACCGCACCTTGCCGGAAGCACCCGCAACTCCCAGAAAAGGTACTTGAGGGAGTTAGAACACACCGGAGAGATGTGCGCCTTGGTTCAGTCACCCGCTCAGCGTCCCCGAATGATGGATCTTCCCATCACCTTCACGGAAGATGACGCCCGACATGTGCACTTCCCCCACAACGATCCCCTCGTGGTAGAAGCTCAGAATGCCAATAAGAAGGTATCACGGATCCTTGTCGATAATGGAAGCTCCGTAAATATCCTCTTCAAAGCTGCCTTCCACGCTATCGGATTAACCGAGACAGACCTGACCCCATGCCCCATCCAGCTTCAGGGGTTCAATGGGGATGCACTCATGCCATTAGGCAAAATTCAACTTCCAGTCACCCTCCGAGGAGAAAGCGACGCTTGCGCCTTCAAGCACTGCACATTTGTAGTGGTCGACTGCCCCACGGCGTATAATGCTATCCTAGGCCGACCGGTCCTAATCGATTGCGGGGCCATAACCTTGATACGCCACTTATGCCTGAAGTTTCCATGCGACGACGGGCGTGTCGGCACCCTCCGAGGAGACCAACGAAGTGCACGAAGCTGTTATAACGTCTCTGTCCGATCTGTCTGCACGGTCCAGGAGGCGTTTGTTGCCGCTCCTTTAGCGGGAGATTTACCAGAAACTGGAGGCGCCCAAGGGGCGTGCGTTGACGAACTCGACCCTAGAGTGGGGGTCGAGAGAGCGATAGAGCCGATGGAAGAAGTCGAAGAGGTGATCCTCAACTCGGGAGATCCCACCAAAGTCATTCAGATAGGGAAAAACCTTCCATCGGCCATTCGAGAAAAGATCGTGGCCACTGTGAAGAATAATCAAGATATCCTGGCATGGTCCCACGCTGATATGACGGGGATTAATCCTAATGTTGCGTGCCACGCACTCAACATAGACCAATCCGCAACTCCGGTTCGCCAAAAGAGAAGGCCGTTAGACCCAGTGAGGGCCGAAGCAGTCAAAGCTGAAGTGGACAAGTTGATGTCCATAGGCTTTCTCCAGGAGTCACACTATCCCGTGTGGTTGGCCAACCCAGTTCTGGTCCCGAAACCCAATGGGTCCTGGAGAATGTGCATTGACTTCACGGACCTAAACAAAGCCTGCCCGAAAGATTGTTTCCCTCTTCCGCGAATCGATCAGATGGTAGATGCTACTTCCGGGTATGAACTCTTATCCTTCATGGATGCGTACTCTGGATACAACCAGATCAAGATGCATGTCGCGGACCAGGAACATACCAGCTTCCTCACGGACAAGGGTGTCTACTGTTACGTGGTCATGCCTTTCGGTTTGAAGAATGCTGGGGCGACGTACCAGCGTCTAGTAAACAAGATGTTCAAGGACCAGCTGGGGAGGAACATGGAGGTGTACGTAGACGACATGTTGGTAAAGTCCAAGACCTCCGGGGACCACAGTGACGACCTTGAGGAAGCTTTCGCCGTGATCCGAAAGTATGGAATGAAATTGAATCCGAAGAAATGTACTTTCGGGGTCTCGTCTGGGAAGTTCCTCGGTTTCATTGTCAGCTCCCGCGGAGTGGAGGCCAACCCTGAGAAAATTAAGGCGTTCATAGATATGCCTTCTCCCCGGAAGCATAAGGATGTCCAAAGCGTTACCGGAAGGATAGCTGCGCTCAGCCGCTTCGTATCTAAGGCCACTGACAAATGTGTCCCCTTCTTCAATGTGTTGCGAGGAAACAAGAGGTTCAAGTGGACCCCCGAATACGAAGCAGCCTTCCAACACCTCAAGGAACATTTAACCCGAGCTCCCATTCTGTCCAAACCTGTCGAAGGAGAGGCGTTGTTCTTATACTTAGCTGTGACAGAGCACGCAGTGAGTGCCGCTCTCGTCCGGGAAGACGGCCGTATCCAGCTCCCTGTGTATTACGTAAGCAAGAGGTTACTGGACGCCGAGTCCAGATATTCAATGATCGAAAAACTCTCCCTCTGCTTGCTAATCGCTTCGCGGAAGCTAAGGCCCTATTTCCAGGTGCACACCATCAGAGTACTCACCAACCACCCTCTCTGACAAGTCTTGCAGAAGCCCGAGTCTTCTGGCAGATTGCTTAAATGGGCCATGGAACTGAGCCAATTTGACATCCACTACCAGCCACGTGTTTCCATAAAAGGACAAGCTCTCGCGGACTTTATTGTGGAATGCTCAGGAATGAATGACCTCCCGGAAGATCCTGTCCCGGAACTTCCCACATGGAAGGTCTATGTAGACGGAGCCTCAAATGAAAAAGGAGCTGGAGCAGGGGTCATCCTAATATCTCCTCAAGGACATCAGCTCCAGAGCGCCATCTGTTTCGCATTCCCTACTTGTGGTAAACCAAATATCCGGGGAATACCAGACGAAAGGCGAAAAAATGGCTGCCTACGTGTCTCTCTCCCGCGGCCTCCTGCAGCATTTCAAAGGCTACCAAATCTGCCAGGTCCCCCGGGACCAGAACTCACTCGCAGACACGCTGGCCAAGCTTGCAACAGACCCGGAGATTGAACAGTATGGCCTAGTGCCCATCGGGCACTTAGAAGCACCTAGTACCGAGACACAGAGGGTAAATGCCATCATCGACCATTCCCATTCCTGGATAGGACCCATCCTCAGATTTCTCACCACCGGAGAGCTCCCCACTGATAAAGCTGACGCAAGAAGGCTCCAGTATCAAGCTCCCCGATACGTGGTTATGGATGGAAAGCTTTACCGTAGGGGGTTGTCCATACCCTTCCTTAGGTGTGTTGCCGGAACCGAAATCAGCGCCATCATCCATGAGATTCACGGAGGGTTCTGTGGCGACCATACCTCCGGGCTGAGCCTCTCCAAAAAGATCCTTCGTCAAGGATACTTTTGGCCCACCATGAAGAAGGATTGTGTGGATTATGTCAGAAAATGTGAGCAGTGCCAGAGGTACGCCAAGGTTCCGCGAGCGCCTTCTACAGAAATCACCTTAATGACCAGCCCCTGGCCGTTCGCCGTCTGGGGCATTGACCTAGTAGGTTCCCTTCCAACTGGAAGGGGCGGAGTGAAGTATGCCATAGTCGCGGTAGACTACTTCACCAAATGGGCTGAAGCCGAACCTATGAACACGGTCACGTCTAAGAAAGCACTGGACTTTGTCATCAGGAATATAGTGTGTCGTTTTGGGCTTCCACGAAAAATTGTGTCTGATAACGGGAAGCAATTTGATAGTGAACATTTCACGAACTTCTGTGCATCGCATGGAATCATCAAAAGCTTTTCCGCAGTCGCCAGACCTCAAGCTAATGGGCAAGTGGAAGCAGTAAATAAAATCTTAAAGACCACGTTGAAGAAAAAACTCCAAGCCTGCAAGGCTCACTGGCCGGAAGAGCTTCCGCGAGTACTTTGGGCCTATCGCACAACAGAGAGAACTTCGACGGGGCACACACCGTATTCCATGACCTTCGGTTGCGAGGCCGTCATCCCTGTAGAAACTATGATCCCCTCTCATAGGCAGGACACCTACGACCCTACCCAGAACCACGCCCTTCTCCAGGAGTCCCTGGACATGATCGAAGAGCTCCGGGAGCAGTCGCAGGTCCAACTAAAAATGTACCAAGGCAAGATAGCCCGACACTTCAACACAAGAGTCAAGAGCCGTACATTCGAAGTTGGGGACCTTGTCCTACGGAGAGTATTTCCTGCTACGCAGGATCCGGGAGTGGGAGTCCTCGGACCCAACTGGGAAGGCCCCTATGAAGTACAAGAAAAAGTGGGCCATGGGACGTATCACTTAAAGAGACTCGACGGATCTAAAGTCCCGCGCGCCTGGAACGCGGAGCACCTCCGCCGTTACTATCAGTAGGCCCCGGACTATCCAGTCGAAAGTCCTTGGTGGACGCAGCAAAAGTGTAAAATGTGGAGATAATCCTCCCTGCTGTAAAACACATGCCTAACAGGCTAATTTAATGAAACACGGAGAGGTTCACTCCGCTTTTACTGCGTTTTTTATCCCTGTGTTCAAAGCTGCGTTTCAACAAGTGACCACGCGGTCCGGAGACGTCCGGACCCCATGCTCACTTGGGGGGGTATACATGGCTAAGGCATAGCCATACGCCCCTTGAACAAAACATACACAGAACACCACTTATGTGCTAGCATTTTTTAAATTGTTAAGCTTAGGTTAATTTGTTGCCATAAACATACTTGCATTACGTGTCATGTGCGCATTATGTGTTTATGTGAAAATTGCCATTGAAATGTCTGCCATTATGCATCATGAAAATTATCTCCTGTGTAGCCCAGCGATGAACAGGACTGGGGGTTGGGGCACATTCAGAGAGCTACGCCGAAACACCCCCAACTCCCTGACAAGTCCTTTGCGGAATACTCCGCGACCGCTGTAGAGCTTTGCTTCGCAAGCTCCAGCTCCGGGTCCCGCAAGGCGAAAGATGGCAAGATCCGCGACCGTTGTAAGCCTTGCTTCGCAGGCTTCAGCTCCGGATCTCACAAAATAATGCATGGCGAGCTCCTCGACCACTGCAAACTTCAGCTCCAGGAGCAGATATGGTCGATCCCCCACTCACAGCAGGCCTTGCTTCGCAAAGCCCCTTCTCTGGGATCGTACATGGTGGGCGTGGCAATTTCCCCGACCGCAACGAGCCTTGCCTCGTAGGGCTCCATGCCAGGTCCCTGAAGACAGCCACCATGAGGTTCACAACGACAGTTAGTTTTGCTTCGCAAATATCTAACCTTAAGTCTAGCGACGCTCACCAAAAGAACTCCCATTCCGGCACCATGGAATGGCTCACCTTAGCAATCCCAGCGAACAGTATAACTACAAGTCCCGGGATTGGCTATTTGCCTTAGGAAAGCTGAAATACGGTGAAAGGAGTCTGGCCGTTGGAACCAGGAAACCTTCGTTACCTAGAAACTACGTGGGAAAAGACATCAGCCGTTAGAGCTTCAAGTTGGAAGTGCATAGGTCCTGGCCGTTGGAACCAAAACCTCATGCGCCCCTACAGCAGTTTCTACCGTATAAAAGTCTACCCTAAACGCAAAGTTAAACAAAGAACTCGGCAGAAAAGAAAGGAGAATGCTATAATTATGGAAAATATGTCTGCAATGAGAAAAGAGTACAGGGAGCTTCTCCCCAAAGAAAAACACAAATGAAAAATAATTAAAGATAAGGCCCCTTCAAGCATTGGGGGTGGCAGCAGTATCCGCGTCCAAGGCCTCGAGGTCAGCGGTTTCAACTGGGGCTGGCGGAGTCGGCTCATTGGAAGGCGGAACGTCATCACGGGCAGGTTCAGAGGTCCCCGCCTCTCCGGGATCTCCTGCCTCAGGGGCTCCAGCAGGTTCGTCTATGTTGTAGGTTTGGACGTACACCTCCGGGCCTTGATCCCACACCTGTAGCTTCTCCCTCATGGCGTCGGCATCCTCTCCCAGATAGCCTAGTACCTTCGGGTTCATTTTTCAGAGTTGATGCATGAGGACCACGTGCGATATATTAATCGTCCTGTTCAGTACCACCTCGGCATCCTCCTTCTCCTTCAAGCGCTCCGCCTCAGAGGTTGCCAGCTTTGCCTCCGCGACAGCTAATTGAGCTTTCAGTTTTTCCACCTCGGCCTTGGATGCATCCCGCTCTCCCTTAAGAGAATCAATCTCCTTGCGCTGCACCTTATTTTGGTTCAGCACGGATTGCTTCTCGGTCACATGCCCCCTGGCGGTGAATTGCAAGGCTCCGATCTCTTTATCCTTCTCGGCGAGCCCCAACTCCAGCATAGACACGAGATCCCTACTCCTCTTATGAAGTTGCTCCTCCTCGTGCAGCTTGTTCTGAAGAGTGGCATATTCCTCTTGCCGCTTAAGGAGGAGATCATTTTTTGATTGCAAGCGGGCTTCCAAGGTATCCTTCTCCACCCTGGCTTGGGATAACTCTTCCCGGAGCTTGGAGTTTTCGGCCTTCAAGTCATCCGACCGCTGTTTGAACTCATTCTCTGCGCTGGCCCGGTACTCTCGGTATTTGGCAAGATATTTCTTGTCCGCCTCTTCCTCAGCCGTGCGCCGGGCCTGGTCAATCTTCTCCGAAGCCTCCCCCCTTGTGCTCTCGACCTGTTGGGTCAGTTTCTGCTTCTCCGCCTCCAAGGCCTGGCGAGCCACCTGACTCTCCTCCAGCTGAACCAGAACTGCACCCACCTCCCGGAACGAGCGTTCCGCGATCAGAGAGGCCTGCAAGGAAAGACAACAGAATGAGTTAAGCAGAACCAAATGTGCTAAGACAGATGATCCCAAAACACAACTGACGGCTTACCCCGGACAATTGTTGCTTCACGGCATGTGTCAGCAACAGCGGATCCTTACTGCTACTGATGGCCCATTTCTCATAATTGAGCTCGCACAAGCTCAGGGCCATGTCCTCCATCATCTCCGCTCTGAACGGCGCCAATGCACGTCCGAGCCTAGGCACCAGCCTCTTCTCCAAGGCTGGGCCATCCAAAACCGCTCCAGCCGGGTGAAGGGATCTCACCCCCTCGGCCAGCTCAGCTCTCTTCACGGCAGACAAGTTGTCTGCCCTTCCCTGAGTAACAGCCTTCTCAGCCTCCAACCGCCTCTTCAAAAAATTATCGGCCCGTCTTACACCCTCCAGGAGGGCAGCGGGGAAACGGGTGTGTTTATGAGGGAAGTGGAACTTCAGGCCAGGCAGAGGAAGGCTTGTTTGCTGAGAAGAAGGAGACCCCGAAAGGGTGGACTCCCTTTGGGCTGGAGGAGGAGGCAGACGGGGTATTAAGGACGGAAGGGAAGACACTACCGCCCCGGTCTTTTGTTGTTGCTGGTGTTGCTGTTGTTTTTGCTGCTGCGGTGGCGGAGGTGACTGCCTTTGTTGTTGCTGCTGTTGCTTTTGCTGCTGCGGCGGCGGAAGTAATTGCCTTTGTTGTTGCTGCTGGTTTGGCTGTTGTTGTTGCTGCCGCTGTGGCGTTGGTGATTGTCTCTGTTGTTCTTGTTGCTGCTGTTGTTGTTGTTGTGGTTGCTGTCGTTGTTGTTGTTGTTGCCTTCGACCAGGAGAAGAGTGTCTAAGGCGTTTCTTCTTGGCGCCCTCAGCATCTCCTCCGGGACGCTTGCTCACCCCAGTCGTCTTCACGGGGAACACAAGCCCTTCCCCATCGCTGCTACTACTCGAGGTCGCCATGGTCTCGGAAGGCCCCTTGGCAGGAGATCTCTCCACTGCCGGAGACACATGCGCCTCGCCACCTATCTTCTTGGATGTGGCAGCTTTACCTCCCCTACCGGCTCCGGCTTTTCGTCCTTTTCCCTTGGACGGATCGTGGCTGGTGGCGGCTTTCTTGATGAGTAAGGTAACTCTCCCCAACATCTTGGCTTCGGGATATTCTGCAAGAAACGTACGAAGCAAGGTTAACGAACCAGCAAGCAATGTGAAAGAAGATAAGCAGAAGACAAGACAATCAACAACATAAAAGCACAAGCAAGTCCGCCAGCAGGGAACAAGGAACAAGAGAAAGAAAAGTTTGAAAGGGACGACCATGCACGAGAAACGTGGATGGCCTTCCCCGAGCAAAACAAAACACCGCTTCCTGCTCCAGGAAGCTCTCGTACTCCTTGAAGTCCGGGAATGACATGCTGAGGGAAGAAGGGTCAACCGTGATGACACCTTCTGGCAGACTACCGTCACTCAGACACCCGAGGAGCTCATCTACCCTATCGCAATATCTGTCAAAGGGTATTCTACGCGGATCTAGCCTAAGGAAGCGGGGATCGAACCCCATCTGAGAGGTCCGGGAAACCTCAGACAGGCTGGGGGTGTGGATCAATCGAAAACTAGTCTTACCTCTCCCGGAGATACCAGCCCCCGGAGTCCCTTCGTTGGGGTAAGCTGCGGCGTGGCGAGCCTCGATCTCCTCTTCCTCCGGCTGGGGGTCGGGGAACCTCTCCGCCCAACTAGGGGATAAAGTATTCTCGTCCCGGGCTGCTTGGCTGATCACCTTGGACAGCTCCAGGGCAATCTGCTCCCGGATGTTAGCTGACACCTGACTTTGCCCCCTGCCACTCACTGGCTCAATGTTTTGGAAAGAGGCGAGTAGCCCATACTCCCTCAAAGATTCGGAGGTCACAAGTCCTTCCACTTTCAGCTTTTCCTCCGAGAGCCCTTCGTAGAATTTTGACCTCCTTATCATCTCCGCACAGCGAGGTGTCCGCGGGACGACTTCTGCAAAATCCAAATACGAGCATTAGAGATCCTCCCGAAAGGCAAATCAAACGTAAAGAAACAAAGTTAAAAAGGAGGGGAAGGAGCACTTACCAGGGACTTTGAAGTCCAAAGATAGGGCTGGCACCCTCTTCAATGGGAAGCCGGTCGTCAGGAACCAGTACTCCCGGAGGTTTGGAACCCTTGTGGTATGGCAGGTAGGACACATCACGTCCGGGTACCTCTCCAGCCTGTAAAACCCCACCTTGTCTGGATGACCTCTCATAGGTTGAGACTTCAGCCCATAGAAGTATAGCACCTCCTTCGGGGTAGGGGCCTCCAGGTCCCGGGACTTGCAAAAGATGTACCACCCCGCTAGGAGCTTGTAGCTGGGGGGAATCAACTGGAAGGGGGCAATCCCCGCCTTCACACAGAAATTGGCAAAATAACTTCTTAGGGGCAAGTGCGCCCCACACACTATGTGTGCCCAGCTCCAGGCACCAAAGCCCTCATGACTCTGGCTAGCAGACTCACCCAGCACCGACAAACGGTGCCACATCAGGCCTGGGATGTTCTTCAGGCCTGCTTCTGAGGAGTACAGCTCCAGCATGCCGTAGTTCCTGAGCAGGTTCGGCTTCTGGTCCATCTCCCAGATTGAACTGTTGATAGTCGGGAGGCTAGCCGCGACCACTTTAGTCTTTCCTTTCCCCGTTGCGCCAGCGACAGGGGAATTTTGCTCCTGGGCAGATTCAGCCTCTACCGCGGCAAGGATTTGTTCCTTTGAGATGTTCATCACTGAACAAGAGAAACAAAGAAGAAAACACTCTAAGCAGTCAGCACCCTTGTCATACCCTAACGGTATCAAAGGCGTCGAGGAGACCCTCCCCGAAAACTACTTGGAGAGGCTCCCACCGAGCTTGCCGAGGGGTTGACACCATGCCACCCGAAGGACACCAAGGAGCCAAACTCAAACTACGAGCCTAAGCCCGCCAAGAGAAGTGTTTTCCCAGAGGAAGACACCCTAAAGGCGCTCACGCTTATGCCCTAAAACAGCAAACCAAAACAGCACAAGCAAGACGAGGAACGACTTTCCAAACACAAATCGTCAAAGCATGCAAAGAGATTACTTATCGACTCACATCAATCGCATGCCTATCAAAGCCCTATTCACGCATGCACATAGGCGATACTGGCAGAAAACTCAACTCTAACAACTACCAACAACCTAAGGTTTGGGAGGAAAGAGCAAAGTAGAAATACTTACTGGTATTCGGGTAGTTGAAGATTGAAGGGGCAACCGGATCACTGCACGGCACGATCGCGAGAAGTAAAAGCTGCAAAGACAAACGGCGATTCAAACCCTGAACTTCGGCGAACAAACCCACTGCCAAATCACAAGAAAAGTTTCTAGATTCCTTACCAAAAGAAGTGGCAAGTTCGAAGGAATGGAAGCTTGGAAGCCTGAAAGTTCGAAGGTTTGGGAATCTGAAAATCCGAAAGATAGAGAATTTGAGAGCGTAAAGAGGAAGAAAGGTCTGTTCCCTGGTTTTTATAGCAGGAGTGAAGTCCTTTTGAATCCTACAAATGGACGGTCCTGATCTTCCCATACCGCATGCATCAGATCCGACGGCTGGAGATGAAGCGCCGATCCTATTTATGACTCCTCGGATGGGAATAAAGTATTTATTTCCCATCATTATACCACCTCGGGCCCGGTGTACCATTAAAAACCGTCAAATCATTACTCAGATGCCTGACGCACGCATACTCAGCCAGTCGCCTCACGCACACGTCTTGGTCACAGAGCCATTCCCGGCATGACGCGTGGCCCTTGCCACACTTGAGTACTTGAGTTCAAACAGAAGAAATTTCCTTTCTTTTTCATACTAACACTCAGGCGGGAAAAAGGAACCCTTCCAGGAACACAGGAGGTGACCCCTCGCCTAATGTAAGAAACCGGAATACCCGGAGGACTGTACAAGCTCCCGGATCTCTCAAAGCTCCGTGACCTTGGGGGGTAAATGTTATCCAGATTTCTGGATAGCGTTCAAATGGATATCCTCGGGGAAGCAGAATTATCAATATCTTTCACGGTAGGTGACCAGAGCTCGCGGATGGACAGAAAGGCTTCGCCTCTCCCGTTTAGTGTCTGGATTACTCTTTCAAGCAAACGCGACACGGAAGCTCATCAACTCTCCCGAACTCCCGAAGGGATATCCTTCGGGGAAGCTCCTTCCAGGAGAAGCTCTTCAGGTTGCCTTCGCAGAAACAGTTCCGTGCCTTGCACGGAACAAGACCAAGCGGTCGAGTCATGGAGGAGGCATAGTTGGAATGATATCCGCCTAACACAGAATCCCGCCTGACACGCCCGACAGGTCAAGGCCGCACACATCCCAGCACGCCTAAAAGTACTATTTCGCCTACTGTTCCGCTGACAACTTGGAAAAGACGGCTGCCTTTGTGCATTCCCCATACTTTCACGTAAATATACCCACATAGAGCCTGGTAGCCAGGCGACTACGGTAATTGTATCCCCTATTTATGGCTGGTGTAATTAAGACTCATGTGAGTAGAGAAAAACCCTAATCCAAAACCCTAGCTATAAAGACCCCCTCATTTGACGATAGGGGGGACGGCCAACAAATCACATAGCAAGAACTCTACTAAAATCTCTCTAGCTTCATCTTCTCCAAGAGAACCCGAGAGAAACACTGTGAGGTTGTGAGTTTCTTGTACACCAGCTGTTTGACTGTTATTCTCTACAAGTATAATAACATCGACTCGTGGACTAGGGCTCGTTAACGCCTGAACCACGTAAAAACACTGTTTGTTTATTTACATTTCTGCATTTCTATAGTTCTTATCTTTTTATCATTCCGTTCGTATTCGTTTCCGAAAAACTCGGTAAACAACGGGAATGAGAATCTAAACACTTTCTCATCTTTGGTACTGGGTTTGAGCTTTTCTAACATGAGAAATTGTACTCCAAGAGTTTTAACTTTTCCTGATTCTGGGTTCAAGTGAAACACATCTGATATGTGGTTTTCAGATACCCAAGAATGTAAAACACTTCAAAATTATTATTATTTAAAAAAAAAAAAAATCTTAAACCAATAATTTTGTAGTTAATGACTTGTTTTATTTTTGAAGCTTATAATATAAAAACAAATACACATATATTAAACTATAAAATGATAAATAATATTTGTCAATTTAAAGAAATTGATATATAAAGCATTTATATTATTACTTTACTTTGAAATAACAAAAGAAATATTATTAAAAATAAAATAAGAGTATTTTTGTAATTTTTAAAATTATACTTGATTCTAGTATTTAATAGTTTTATTTTTTAATTATGTTAAAAAAATATTTTATGAGTAAAGGTGTTTATAAATTATAATCTAAGTAAAAATTTGGTAATTTTTTAAAATGTCATTTGCTATTTCTAATTATATTATTTATTATTTTGATGAAATATATTATTATATTAATTTTATGAAAATATGAAAACTTAACAGATTCTTATGCACAACCAAACACAGAAAGTGATATTCTCAGGAATCATAGATAAGATTACAGTGCACAACCAAACACAATGATGTAAGTTTCTAAACTATCATATTACCATCTTCAATTTTCCCAGTAATAGGAAAATTGTGAACTCCTCATACCAAACGACCTCTAAGGAGTAAGGGTCCAACAAATTCCTAACGGTAGGGAATTTTGCCGCAAAATATTTTACATAGAGGATTAAGTGTTACAAAATGAACTACTTAGGAAGTTTCGCTGCAATTATCTCTAAACTTTATTTAGTCATTTCTCCATTTTTTTTCCTAAATTTAAAATTCTTTTGAAAATTCACCTCAATCATTTTTGTCTACTTTAATTAAATTTTAATATTTTGTAATATTTTTGTTTTTTCTAAATTATAATTAATCATATTTCATATTAAACTTCTTTTTTAAAAAATGATCATGAAGTAATAATATAAGTATCATATTTAGAGCATCTTCAATGAAATGCCAAAAAATTGGTGCAATACTATATTTAGCACATCTTACATAAAATATAACTCCAATGATGTTCCAAAAAGTGTGCAAAATTTGACACATGTTAAAAGTTGTGCCAAATTTGGTACAAAATGTAGCATGGGCAAAATTTGTCACATTAATTAATGCTATTTTTTTATTTACCATATTGCCAGTAGTTATTATAATTGAGTAGTTGACAATTAATGACCAACCATATATCATTTTTTATTTATTTTGTTAATGACAAATTTCTTGGAGTACATAATTTGGATAATAAAAATTATATTTTCAATCAATATTAAATGAATTGCTAACATTTTTATGTTAATTTGCATCTTGTGCATTAGAGCACAATTGCAAATATTGGGCTAAATATAACATTAACTTTTTTTTTTTGCTAAATTTGGCACAAAATTTATATATTACATTGGAGATGATCTTATATATCTTCTACAAAATATAAGCATAAAAAATATTGGAGAATGTGCTTTTCATTTTTTTCAATCTTTGGTTTGTTTTATTAGAGAGAGAAGTATTATACTAATAGGCACTCCGTAAAAACAGGAGGCACCTATTTATATTTTTGGCATGTGGATTTTTATAATCCTATTTATGTCTATATATTATAGTTGTTTAGTATATCCTATAAATTTTTAATTTTTTTTAAATAATTTACCGTACCGAAAACAAAGTTCAAATAGCATGTTTCACACGCGTATAAAAACAACAGACATATGTGTAACAAAATGTTTGAACCATATTTTCAGCATTGTAAATTATTTAGAAATTCTCAAAATTTTGCATGATGTCCTAAAAAATTACAATGTACACATTCATATAAAAAAAATTAGAATTATAACTATTCACGTGTCGAATACATGAGGCACCTATTCAATCTTTGGTTTGTTTTATTAGAGAGAGAAGTATTATACTAACAGGCACTCCGTAAAAACAGGAGGCACCTATTTATATTTTTGGCATGTGGATTTTTATAATCCTATTTATGTCTATATATTATAGTTGTTTAGTATATCCTATAAATTTTTAATTTTTTTTTAATAATTTACCGTACCGAAAACAAAGTTCAAATAGCATGTTTCACACGCGTATAAAAACAACAGACATATGTGTAACAAAATGTTTGAACCATATTTTCAGCATTGTAAACTATTTAGAAATTCTCAAAATTTTGCATGATGTCCTAAAAAATTACAATGTACACATTCATATAAAAAAAATTAAAATTATAACTATTCACGTGTCGAATACATGAAGGGGTACAACGATGCACCCCATTTTGGAGGGTGCACTCTAAAATTTCCATATACTATATATCTTTCATAAAATAGAAGCATGAACAATATTGGAAAATGTGTTATTTATTTTTTTCACTCTTTGGTTTGTTTTATTATTATTTATCATATATTTTGCAAAATGAAAGCATGAACAATATTGGAAAATATGATTTTCTTTTAGGAAAAATACTAGTTTGGCTCCTGTGTTTTGGCCGAATACTCGATCAGCCCTTGTGTTTTGTTAAATGACAAATTGGACCCTATGTTTTGTAAAATGGACTAAAAGAGTACCCTGAGTCCGATTTTGGTCAAACAAATTTTTAATATGACTAAAATACCCTCAAGTTTTGTAAATTATCTAATTAATATTGAATTTTAAATTACATTTAAATAATTTAAAATATTAATCATACATATATAATCTGATTTACAGTTAAAAATGAAATCCATTAAGAAAACATAAATTAAGGAATTAAAAAAAAACTTTAATTAGAAATATGATTATATGCATGAATGTTCTTGAATTGGCCCAGTATTCATCTTTTTTCTTTGAAAATTCAGATTCTAAATCTTCACAATTCAAGATTTCAAATCCAAAACTTCAAATCACAATCTCAGCCTCTTACAAAAATCATAAGCAAACAAAAATACACATAACATATATATACAAAAATTCAAAATCAAATCTAAGATATGTTTAAAGATCCAAAAATTCATCCACCATAGTTGCACCTTTAAGACTTGGAAGCTTCGATCTCTCTACTCAAGTCTAGAAGCTTGGATCTCGGTCCTTCGACAAAGGTTTTTTGTTCAAAAGCCTGGAGCTGATGAATACGTTGTCGAAGATTCAAAAATCCAAATCTAGGGTTGGGTCTTCAACGGAGCTGCTGCAACCTTGGGTCTTCAACGAAGTTGCTGCCTTGCATCGACCGTGGAGATGCTGCCTTGCATCGACCGTGGAGATGCTGCCTTGCATCGACCGTGGAGATGCTGCCTTACATCGACCACGGAGTTGGGGAAAGAACTCGCTTGAAGGGGTTGACGAATGATGCTTCAGATGACGAAGCTTGAGAGGTAGGGTAGAAGGTTGTAGGTTGTGGTTGACACAGGCAAGAAGAAAAAGAATAAGACGAGTGGCAGGGTGGATGGTTGCACGTTGTTGTTCACGCAGGCAAGAAGAAGAAGAAGAAGAATAAGAAGGAGGGAAAGAAATTCGAGTCGACTGAGGGAGTGAAGAAGAAAGAGGAGAGAGAGAGTGCATTTGAGAGTTTAATTAAAATAGGTTTTTTTAATAATTTTTAAATTCATATATTTTTTTATTAATTTTTAATATAATAATTATTTACTTGATGTAATTTAATTCATTAATTTATAAAAATCAATGGCATTTTAGTCATATTGAAAAATTGTTTGACCAAAATTGGGTTTAAGGTATCATTTTGTTCAATTTTACAAAACTCAGGGTCTGATTGGTCATTTAACAAAACACATGGATCGATCGAGTATTCGGGCAAAACACATAGCCCAAACTGGTATTTTCCCTTTCTTTTATCACTATTTGGTTTGTTTTATTATTATTTTTCATTTTTTTTCTTAAGCCAGAGAAGAAAAAAAAAAAGCTAGGGATGATCATAATATATCCGACCCAATTACATTCGATCGTTGAAAATTGGATATTCAATTATGATTGGATCGGATAAGATGTAATTTAAAAAAATCTATAATGAATTGGTCAGTTGTTGGATGGGATGTGCAAAAATCCAATACAACCATCCAAACCGATCCAATTACATTTATATATAGTTTTAATATATATTTATTTAATTTTATTCCCTTAATGTGCACGTGTACACATGGGATTACTAAAAAACCCCTAAATCCCTAACCATACCACTTTATTTTCTTTTGATTTTACACAACCACATATATCTCTCTCACTATCTCTCTCATCTTGTCTTCCTTTATCTCCATCTCTGTTAAGAACAACACTATCGCTAGCAACCACGCAGTACCACTATCTGTTGGGGATATGGCTATACACAAAACTTTGGATGTTACAATTCAAATAAACAAATCCAAGTTAATCAAGTTTACAATGGAGGAATTAACTTGAAAATCACACAAATAAGAACAAGTAATAGAATAGACCTTTGACCTTGCTATTTGACTCCAAGTCTAATAGCCTATAGGCCTTGCTATTTGAGAAATAGCCTACAAATACACATTTGATGGCCCTTGGATCCAACTTGGTCATTTTAGGTTTCGTGCTCTTGCAATAAGCAAGACACCCCCACACTTTGAGATACCCTAGGTTGGGTCTCTTTCCTTTCCATATCTCGTTTGGTGGTGAAATGTGAATCAATGGAGGTTACAAATACTTGACACAAATTGAATTTGTTGTCCAAAAATCTCTATTCCTAGCCTCCCCTTTGAAATTGCTTGAAGCTACTACAAGTTGGAATGAGATTGGGATTTACAACCCTTAAATCTTCATGCACGTCAAGCTTTCTTGATGAAGATTGTAACGCCCTACTAATTAGGACTGTTACACGGTGTACTTCAAATGGTGATTAATTCGCTAAACGAGTAATTTGGACTGAAATCGTGTAATTAAAACTAACCCAAGTGTAGCGCCCTACTACCCAGGGACTATTACGCTGTGTATTTTAAACAATGCTAAACTCGTTAGCCAAGTCATTTGGCCATAATCGTGTAACTAAATGTGATTAACGGTTTAGGGTTAAAAATTTTGGTCAAAGATACAACGTTTCACTAAAACGTTTACTATAAACATTGGGATCCCAAAATACATTTTAAAGGTTAATTACAATAAACGAGTTACAACCAGCCGACCTCAGCGGCAAAATAGGGTTTAACCCTAGTTCCTCTTTCAACCCTCGGTCGTGGTGATCAAGCAGCCGCATATGTACATATCGTCACCTAAGCTCTCCAACTTAAGGATTGTCCAACTTTCTTTTACCTTTACCTGCACCACATAGCACCCGTGAGCCGGAGCTCAGCAAGAAAACTCAAACATGCTAATAAGCAGACAATAACATGTCACCAAATCATAATAAGCATGCCTAGTAGTAAACCCTATTCATGCATCCAGGCAAGTACTAATAAATGTTTATGGAGTCCTACGTCCTGAGTAGATGACTAATAAGTCTCTCTGGGGACCTGCGCCTTGAATAGATGACTAATAAGTCTCTTTGGGGACCTGCTCCCTGAATAGATGACTAATAAGTTTCTATGGGGACCTGCGCCCTAAACAGATGACTAATAAGTCTCCCAGGGGTCCTGCACTCTAAATAGATGACTAATAAGTCTCTTTGGGGTCCTGCGCCCTGAATAGATGACTAATAAGTCTCTCTGGGGTCCTGCGCCCTAAGCCATGTGACATTCCATTCACCTGAGCCTTTTAGCCCTGGCTCTGAGTAACTAGCCTCAAGCTAGCCAAGCGCTTTAGTTTTCTTCAACCAATAGGTCGGTCAAGCATTTAATGCTCATGTTGATTAGATCTAATCATTTTGGACTGCGTTAAAAACGCTAATGCCGCTCTTGACTCATAAGTCAATTTCATACAACCAGCGCTCGGTACTATTGCCGATCATGACTGATAAGTCAGAGCTTCACGACCACTACTAAACAACATTGTCATTTCTTAACTAATAAGTCAGTGCTTCCTCAATGAGGTGATGCAAACAGACATATATCATATGTCAAATATCCAGATATAAGGCATTCAACATGCTTAATCAATAAACACAAGCATAATCATAATCATGCACAATTACAGAGACTTAGGCTCTGATCAATTCCATATTCGACATTCATGCCATGCCATAACCACATGTATCACATGCATCACATACTAGGTGTAGTTTTCTTATCTCATATTCGAGCGTAAAATAAATAAGGAACGACCCTTGAGAACGATCTATCCTTAGGCCCCTTAGCGGTCACCTAATCATAACCAAATATGAAATCTCATCAATAAAAATGAGTAATAAAAGGTCCATGGACTAAAACCCAGCTCCCGAGACCTCAAATCCTACTAAAACGGTTAGTAAATTCGATCTCGAGCCTTGAGATTCGAAAACCCGCGCTCAAAACTGACTAAAACCCAATTTGGCTCAAAGAGGACAGGCGGGCTGCGACCTACCCCCAAGGGTCGCAGCGCGCCCCCAAGACAGAGAGCCCCCTGTCTGGGTGTCAGAGGCAGGCCGCGACTTGCCCCTGAGGGTCACGGTGCCCCTGCCAGGCATAGCCCAAAGAAGGCCCTGGGGTTCACTCAAGTTGCGACTTGCATGAACTCGGTCGCGACTTGACCCCGCGAACCCAGCTCCCCTGCATTTTCTTCAATTCTAACTCAACCAAAACTTATCAAATGAATCCCCAATATCACAACCAATCATAAATACAACATGGCCACCAATCTAGCTACAAAACCCAAGCCTCTCAACACCTAAAACACCATCAAACACTCACTTTTAAGATCAAAACTCTTAAGCCTTCAAGCAACATAAAAATAGAGCAAAACCTTAAATTTCTAGCTGAAAACCTTACCTCAAACCCGAAATTAACACCTTCCAATTGCTGCAACACGATCCTAAACTCTCAAGCCTCAAATCCCCAAGCTTACTCTTCTAGCTTGCTTCAAAATTCCAAATCGAGAGAGAGAGAGAAAAGTGATCGAGAGAGATGAGAAGAGAACCTCTGTTTTTCTACCTGTGTAATCTACAACCTTCCTTGGCTGAATATATCCAATGGTCTAAATGACCAAATTGCCCCTAGGGCCATCTAAAACCTTCAAAGCTAAGCAAGGGCATAACTGTCATTTCCCACCTATCTCGTTAATCATAATTAACGTCCTCCAATTCCCGTGACTCTCAATATCCTCAAATAGTTATTAAATCATATCCCATCACCGCTCATTCACGATAACGTACTAAACACCAATTTACCCCTAGGCTCACTCTGAGCCCAGTAATTAACCCCATTATGATCAAACCGCTAACTTGCATATTAGGATCGTCTCATGTCGAATAGCTCAAACATACCCACATAATAATGTGGTCTCACCCATATATCACATACATGCACATAAATATACAAATATGCCCTCAATGGGCCAAAATTATGAAAATGCCATTCTATTAAGAAGTGGGCCCACATGCATGCAATTATCATCATATAATAATATAACTCACATAATCATGCATATAATCACATAATCACATACTAAATCAATTATGGCCCTCTTGGCCCCCTAATCCAGGCACTAAGCCTTATTAGGAAATTTGGGACGTTACACCAAGGATTAGGTATTAAAAAATTTGGTTAACTACAACCATTTCATTAAAAGGTTTAGATACACGAGATCCCAAAAGGATTTATAAACTGACACTTTAACACCAAAAGCCAGCTTAGGCGGCAAAATTCTAGGTTCAACCCTAGTTCCAGTAAGTAATCTCAATAGTGGCAGTCGAGCAGGCCGCATATGTACACTTCACCCTTGAAGCTCTCCAACTCAGAGCTGGTCCAGCAAATAAAACCTCATAAGGCATAACAATATCCAAATATTCAAAAGCACTACACACATGCTCACAATTATCCAATACATTTAAATTTGTAAACATGTTCCACAGTTTACAAAGATGTTCATATAATCAATTACATGGCTCAGAAAGACAGACCTGCCGAACGGCCCTACCAAGCTAAATGCACACACAAGCATTCCACTCACGGTTCATGCCAGAAAAGTGGGGACTGAACCCTCTAAACTAAACTCACATTCAGAGCATGCGATCCACACGCTTTGTCAGTCAGCCCCACACTCGATGCGATGGCTATCCGACCCCATGTTCAACATGTTGGCCAAAAATTAGTTATATCATACATTTACTGATAGCTCAAGGCTAATAAGCATATCAGATTTATGTAAATAAGCGACCATAGAACCACATCAGGGCCCCTTTGCCCTATTCCCTTTTTAGCTAGCCTTAGAGCTATCCAAGTGTACCTCGCACTTTATATTTCAGGCGACCATGGGGTTGTACAAGCGTATATCACGCTTCTGGGTTGGCCTAGCCACAATGACCTGCATTCAGCATGCTATTGCCGTCCTCGACTTATATTCCGAACTTCTTATTCCACATAAGCGACTATAAAGTCACACCGGGGTCCATTGCCCTAGGACATGGGATTATAAAGTCACTCCGGGGCCCATTGCCCTATCCTCTATATAACCAGCCTTAGAGTTGGCCCAGCGTACTTGGCGCTTTGATTTCCAAACAACCATAGGGTCGGTCAAGCGTATACCATGCTCCTGATTAGGCCTAACCATATCTGCCTGCGCTCAGTGCGCTATTGTCGTCCTTGACTTATAATTCAATCCTTACGACTAGCGCTCAGCGCGCTATTGTCGTTCTTAACTTATAAGTCAAGCCTTTCGACTAGCGCTCAACGTGCTATTGCCCTCCTTGACTTATAAGTCAAGCCTTTCAACCAACACTCAATGCACTATTGTCGTCATTGACTTATAAGTCAAGCCTTTTCATTCTGAAAATACAGACGAGCATATATCATTTAGCAATTATCTAGATACCGAGCATTCAAACATGCTTAATCAAACAATCACAGGCATAACCATAATCATGCTCATTCGCATGGGCCCGAGCCCTGATCATAACCATGTTCAGCAATCAGGCCAAGCCCTAATCACATGTAACATGTATTAGGTGCAGTTTTCTTACCTCAGGTCCTGAGTGAATAGCGTATGACGACCCCGAGTACGGTCCTGTCCTCCCAAGCCTAACAATTCACCCTAGTACAACCATAACAATGAATAACTATCAAGAACAAGCTAATAAAGGCTTCTGGATCAAGTCCTAGCCTCTGGGATCTTGCGTCTACTAACCCAAGTAGCAGAACCATTCCTGAGCCCTTAGGTTTGGGTTCCCAGCTCCCAAAACCTACTTTTTCTCATTTCCCCAATTTGAGTCGCGACGCCCCCCACTAAGAGTCCTGGTGCAACAAGTCAGAGAGCCCCGAGCCCAAAATCACAGGGCACGTGCCGCGGCGCAACCCGCCTAGCACCACGACACCAAGGCGGTTCGAGGCACCTGCTTGTCCCTTTGAGTTCATAAGGGTCGCGATGCGACCCTGCGAACTTAGAAAACCAGTGATTTTCAGAGTCACCAATCTTCCAAAAAAACATCCCAAAACATTGTTGTCACTTGTTTCGACCATAAAAATGGTCACATCAACTCAGAAATACAATAAACAACTCTAAAACTTCATCGACCATCCAAAATTCAGTAAGCTTCAAAACAACTCAATGAATTGAATTACCTCCAATGAAATCTGATTCCCAGCTGTTTCCCTATACTTAATAGCTTCCAACTTCCTTAGCAAGTTTGCTACCCAGCTTTAAAATCACAATCCCTTCCAAAACCTCAAAACTTAGAGAGAGAGAGAGAAACAAGGAAGAGAGAGAGACTTTGTTTTGGTGTTACTCTGTTTTTTCCCCTGCTTCCCGAGTTAATAAAATCAGCTACAAAATAGCCTAAGGGTCCAAAAGACCAAAATACCCCTAAGGACAAATTTATCTCTCAAGGCCCACTAAGGGCAAAACCGTCATTTTACTCTCCCGTCTCACCTTACTCTTAAAATTTTCATTTAATTCCACT
The DNA here is from genome assembly GCF_963169125.1 of Humulus lupulus. Classification (NCBI taxonomy): domain Eukaryota; kingdom Viridiplantae; phylum Streptophyta; class Magnoliopsida; order Rosales; family Cannabaceae; genus Humulus; species Humulus lupulus. Next base: position 94,328,882 of record NC_084800.1, read on the forward strand.
AAACCCGTAATATCAATATTTTTCCTAAAATACGACTCATACTCCAATGAGTCCTTGTAACTCACTGAATTATCGAAATACCCTTTGGCTCACCCCGAGCCGGGTATAAGTCCCCATCGTGACTAAACCGCTATCTTGCTCAAAAGGACCGACTCCTGTCGAATACCTCTAATCTACCCACATAATCACATGGGCTCAACATATAACACATATAATTACAAAGGGTTTGATTGGTTCATGATTGGAAAACTATAATTTCAAAAACTATGATTCTAAAATGAAAATTTGAAATTTGTGACTCAAAAATTGTTTATGAAATGTGATTGGTTTACTTTCTATAAACTATTTTTGAATTTTAAAAAACTGAATCTGTGATTGGTAGAAAATTTAAAAATATAATAGTATTAGAATATGTGATTGGTTCGACTAAATCTCAAAACTATATATCAAACTAAATTTTAAAAATAGTACATCCATTAAATTTTTATATATATATATAAAAGTTACATTTTTTAAAGTTTTATAAACATGATGTTAGAACTTAGCAACACAATCAACTACAAGTCCTAGTACAAATACCATTATACCATATAACAAACTCAGTAAAATTAAGGGTAAATACTCATTTGGTACTCAGTATTTTATCGAAATACATACTTGGTACCCTATGTTTTCAATAATACTCATCTGGTATCCTGTAATTTGAAATCGTACATATTTGGTACCCTGGACTTAAATTTTATCAATATGAAAAAATTGTCCTCAATTATATGAGTTTCAAATTCAAATTTAACTACTTAATTGCATATAATTGAGGGCAGTTTGGTCAAATTTATAAAATGTTATTGTTCAAATTTGAGTATATTGTACCAAATATGTACAATTTCAAATTACAGGGTACTAGGTGAGCATTATTGAAAATACAGGGTACCAAGTCTCTATTTCGATAAAACACAAGGTACCAAATTGTTATATTCCCTCAAATTAATATAAAACACTAGACATTAAAATCACATATTAGTATATTACAAGCGGCTGTTCTCAAAACCAGGTGGAGTCATATGCAATATGCATACAAATTACAAAACTAGTAAAATTTGTATACAAATAATCCTTATAAATGCTTACAAGTAAAAATCAAATACAATAAAACAAGTATATAATTAAAGCTAGATTGTCTCTGCATTTTTTTCTAGATGTCTTTCATCCCTTATAGCTTTACATTGTCTTTAGCTTGCCCACTACCAGCAACAACACTAGACATCCTGTAATATTAGAAGTTTAATAAACCAAATAAATAAATTTCATTGCTCACAACATTCACAAATCTATTGGGAAGAAAGACAAGTTTATCATATTGAAGAAAAGTCAATGTAAAATATTATAATGGATGTTCATCATTCAAATTTTTAAGTCATGGTCTACTATTTGACTATGATTAGAGTTGTGCTCTATATCCTAGAGTTTTTTGAGATTCTTCTAATTCAACCAATACAAAAACACAAGTTTCAAAATATGACAACATGACTTACTACTTTCCTCCTCAGTAGGTGTTGCAAGTGTCAAGTCATTTTATCCAACAAGTACATAGCTAACTTATTTTCATTGAAATGGTGGTGAAAAGAAAAAGGATTGTAGCTCAAATAAATGCACCTGCAATAAACTAACTTCACTTACTTGCAACTTTCATATTTTCTTCAAGTGGTATTAAAATCAACTCTGCACACAACATACAAATGCATATATTTATATATACAAACACATTACAACAGATGGAATATAAGTATGAAAGCATGCATAACACAACAAGAAAAAAAATCTCAATTTGTTCCCTACGCATATATATATATATATAATAGTATAAATCAAAATGGTTAATGATACCAAATGCTATCTTAGAAATTGGAATTTGGAAGTGGAGGAAAGAATTGTGTACAATTAATGCTTGACAGAGTATCACTTACCTCCACTCCAGTTCTTATGACAATTGACACAGCGGGAGTTGAGAGTAGACCATTTTGATCAACCCTTATGCGCCTTACCATCTTAGTTATGATCTATCAATGGAAAAAATTAAATAAAGTGTTAGATTTTATTACATCAAATAGGAGATACTAGCAATGATAAATAATAATAATAATAAAACACACCCACGCCATCTCTTAGTCAAGCATATAATTCTACAAAAGCAAAACTAGAAATCATAATTTCAAGATGTTATTTTACAAATGCAAGGCATACGCTTATTTAAAAATGTTTCCCTTTTCTCATAAGTTTATAACATAGACATTGAGATACTTATTTTTATCAAGCAATACTAAATCATTGGACATATTTATTAATCTAGTGTACTAAATTCTCATTTCTTACAAAGAGTCCACCCATCCATTTTTTTTACAGTGATATAAATAACATCATTTCTGTGGAGAAAAAGAAAGATCAACTAAACTTTAATCATTTCAATTGCATTTAAAAACATCTTGAACTTGAACATAATTACTTGAATAGCATCATTTGAGTAATACTGCGACCATCACCAGATACAACAAAAGTGATAGAACAAAAGTGACCTATTCAAAGAGCATAAATTAGTTGGCATTTAAAATTGATAGAACAAAAGTGAAATTTGTTTTGTATTCTATATTTAATTTAGAAAGCAACTTCGATTGCATAATGGATAAGACCTTCTTAAAGATAAATAATTGTGCTTCTATTATGTGTATCCATAATACCTCAACTACTAGGTCCATTTTGATGTCAATAAAAAACAAACTTTGTCATTTGTTGGTATCGATGTAAAAGTTTCATAATGCATAAAAAAGCTACTAAAAACACCCAAAACCAAAGAACAAAATCTGCAAGCAAAAGTGCACTTATTACAATTTGCATAACAAAAACACATAAATAAAATGACCAAAGAAGTTCATTAAAATTCTGCGAAGTCGATTAAGATATACAACACAATAATATAAGTTGTACCACTAGCCAATTAAAGGAAAGTTAAACAGAGGGCAAAAATTCACAATGTTACAACACTCATTTATGTAGTATTACCCAAAATAATCTCTCTCCACCCAACATGAAAGCACCAGCAGTTGTTACATTATTAGGTCAATCAATTTATTTTTTGAAACTTGAAACGAGAAAAAAATCTACTACCTAGAGGTATCCACACCTTTGTTGTTAAAACAAGTTAGTTAATAGAAATAATGGAATTAAAATTAAAGTCAATGTCCATCAATAAACAACGGCGTGGAAAAAAATCAAGGGCAAGACATACCTGCATCAAGAAGATTTTTGGGAAGAACAAGAGTACAGTAAAGATGAAGAACCATGAGGCAGAGGGGTCTTCATTAGCGTGGCTTGTGGCGGAGGCAGTGAAAAAGGAAGTTGAGAGGCGGTCATGGCTGAAAAAGAGAGAAGGTGAGGGAGAGAAGAGAGAGTTATCGGGGGAGATGAGAGAAAAAGACATTATTATTATTTGGATTTTACAAGAATAGGAATTTGAGTTAGGAATTAGGAATTTGAGAAAACGTTATTTTGGCGTTTTTATTTTTGCAAGCTAAAATTAGAATTAGAATTTGGATTTGAATTTTGCTTTAAAAAATAAGCAACCAATCAAGAATTATTGTGGGTTCCACATTATTTGAGTTTTGCAAAACCTAAAATTAGATTTGGATTGGATAACAATTTGACCCAAATATACCCACAGTAGGTTAAAATTACGAAAATGCCATTCTTAACAAAAATGGGCTTATAAGCACATTTAACCCATGTAATTCATATAATCACATAATTAATCAATTAAAATCACATAATAGTCTAATATTGCCCTTCTGGCCCCTAATCAAGGCACTAAGCCTTATTAGGAATTTTGGGACATTACAAAGATCTTGGAAAAAACTAGTAATCTTGTAAACTAGAGAGAAAGAGATTTAGAGAGAGAGAGAGAGTGGTGAGTGATCACTTTACTAAAAACTCAAATGAACCCTTTAAATAGTATAGGAACCCTCATTAGCCTCAACCAATGAGATAGAGAATTTTAAACTAAATTTAAGAGCAAAATTACATAATTGTACGGTCTCGTACGGACCACCCAGATGACACGTCGCCTACTAGCAGGCGATGTGTCGCCTCCCACAAGTGACGCAACGCAAATGCCTCTGTAATAACGCCCCCAAAATCACTACAAAATGTCTCCAAATGCCTCCAAACTTTTTTGGTACTCTTATATGATCCAAAGAAACACCTTGAACGTAAAAAGATAATTTATAGATGCTTATACCAAAAGTCAACCCGCTCATGTTGAATTTAGGGAAATTGTTACGATTTTTGTACCTCTTTGTGCCTAACCAATTTTACTATGTATTTGATTAATCATAACAATTTCTCACTTGGTTAAATACATCCTCTTTCTCTAGCCCGAATGATATTAGTGCATAAAATAAAGTACCTTTTGGGTTTGAACTTTATCTTGGTGAAAACACTACAAAGCTTTTATCGAAATGCTAACGTATTCTTAAAAAATTACACTCAATATTCCTAATGATAAAAATTGGTAACATCTCACACACCTCTACCTGATTACTCATGTATTTCTCACTTTGTGTACTCAACACTTTTAATGGCCTTGTACTTGTCCATTTATGAACCATCCGGAGAGAAAACTCCTACTCTTTTGAGAGGCGATACCACCTCTAGGTTCACATTGGTGAAATTATTACAACATCTTTTCTACCATTAGAGATATTTGTTGCTCTTCAACTGAATTTCATTAAAAGCCTATGACTTAACCCTCATGTCTGATAGCAACCAATATTAACTATCCTAGAAGAGACTTTAAGTTGTTAATGTTGTCAACTATTCACTTATCAATAACTTGTCCTTACACATTGAACTCTACACTAGATGTAAATAAGCTTTAAATTGGGTTGCCATCATTGGGGAATCTATTTGTCAAGGAGTTTTAGTCTCATCCCTTTATTTGTAGAGCTTATTAAATCTCTCCCTAGAGATTTGGTAAATGAACTCGATAAGTTCTCACACGATTTGACATACGAAATTGATATGAATCCCTTATCAATCAATTCTTTCATGTAGTCATGTCTTAGACTTATATGCCTAGACTTCTGATTGTATGTCTTATTGTAGGCTCTAATTAAAATGGCTTGATTATCATAATGTATCGATATTATCAATATATCAACTGCAATTTTTTGTATATCCATCATGAGATCTCTTAGCCACTCGAACTCTTTGTCGGTTGCCGTTAGAGCTACAAACTTGGACTCCATAGTTGAGTGACATATACATGTTTGCTTCTTAGATCCCTAAGAAACAACACCCCCACCAAGGGTGAACATCCAACCGGTTGTGGAGATATTATCTCCTACACCGGATATCCAACTTGCGTCGAAATATCCCTCAAGTATCTTAGGAAAATTTGAATATTGGAGGTACATCTCTTTAGTCCTTTGGACGTATCCAAAAACTATTTCTATGGCTTTCCAATGTATGAAACTTGGATTGCTAGTAAACCCACTTGGTTTATTAATCGACATACATCAAACTCCCTATTACACTTGCATACTCTAATTGAGCCACTGCTCTCCCTTCATTCTTTCAAGCTTTTGGCTTAAATCAAAGGGCATGTTTGCCTCTTTGATATTAAGATGACCAAACTTGTCAAGCATCTTCTCAATATAATGAGCTTGAGCTAAGGCATAACCATCCACATTTCTTCTAACCTTGATACCTAGTATGGTAACGACCTCTCCAAGATCTTTCATTTTGAAGGTAGAAGATAGAAACATCTTCGTTTCTAATATGTCTTTCATGTTATTACTACATATCAACATATAGACACACTAGGATGAAATAGTCATCACAAGTTTAAAGTATAAGAATTTTTTTGCACTATTGTGTCTAAATCATCCAAAACAATGGCTTCATCAAACTTATCATGTCATTGTTTTGGTGCTTGTTTTAAACCATATAAAGATTTAACAAGCTTACATACCTTATGTTCACTTCCTCATAGAACAAACCCTTCCGATTGTTCCATGTAAACCTCCTCATCGAGGATACCATTTAGGAATATCGTTTTGACATCCATTTGATGAACATTTTGTTGAGATTGGTTAAACATAATGGTTAAGTTGTTTACACAATGAGGTGCAAAACACTTAACGAATAAGTTGAAGTGAAAACATGAGACTTTGTAGTAGGAATCTAAAGTGACTTTTATGGGTCTAAAGTGATACATGAAGGTATCTAAGGATCCCCAAAAACTTTGGTAGCATTTTAAGCACTTTTAGGACCATTGGAACAATAAAAGGTCAAAAGGAGTGACGATGTGTCACCTCCTAAGAGGCGTTTCATTGCCTAAATGCGAAGGGGCTCAAAAGCCCTAGCAGGCGATACATAGCCTGCTAATAGACGACTTATCGCCTGGCGTGTCCATACAAACACGTAAAATAAGCTCCAAATGACGAGTTAATTATCTCTAATCCTATTTGTTAGACCTAATGACGGTGCCTACACTATAAAAGAGTTCTCATAGAGTTTTGGAAGACTTTATCACTCTCTCCAATTTCTCTCTAACCTCTCTCTCTCTCTCTAGCTCTCAAAGGCCAAAGTTTTCTCCAAGAAACTCATCAAGCATTGCTTGACTTGCATGAGTTTTAAGGTTTGTTCAATCCCAAATCGCATTCTACTTGGTTGAAGCTTCAAGCAATAAGGGAAGACTTGGAATAGAGATTTTGGACAGCGATGTTAATTCGTGTATAAGCCTTAGATGTTCCCCAAGTTTGAAGATTCAAGTTGCTCAAAGAGAAATGTTGTATCTATCTAACCATAACTTTGTTTTGTGTTACTCTATTTTGTTTTCATTGTTAGTATTGATGATTAAATGTTTCTAAGTTCATATTATCATCATTTAATCATTTAGTTTCTTATTTTCAAGAGTCATTCATACTATGAATATGTTTCTTTGATTATCAAGATTGACATTCATACTTTTAACAAGGTTCTTGATTAGCATCTAGGGATTCTATTATTGAACTATTCCTATTATGCATTATTGATTAAGAAAGTGTAAAGCCATAAATTCCCAACACATATAAGTTGTGTATTGATGATAAGGTAGACAACAATCTTATTGGTGTTGTCCTTACTACCGGTGCATACGTATCAATCTGCTTTCATTTTGACTATACCCTTTGGCCACCAACCTTGCCTTAAAGGCTTTAGTGGTCCTATTAGTGTGATATTTTCTTTGAAATAACCACTTACAACCTATTGGCTTTGATCCTTGTGGTAGATCAATAATCTCTCAAGTGTGGTTAAACATAATTGAATCTATCTCATCATTTATTGTCTCCTTCCAAAAGGTGGAGTCTCTTGAGGACATAACTTCTTGGAAAGTTTTAGGATCATCCTTTACTTGAAGTACCATTGGATACTTCCAAGTGTCTCCCTTGTGATTTCTATCAACTAGGTAAAGGGTCTCAACTTGAGAGGTTTTATCTTGTGATCAACTCTCTTTAAGCCTTTGGCTTCTTCTAGGCAATATAGGTTGCTCTTCAACTCTTAAAGGTCACTTCTTCTGAGTTCCTTTTAATGAGATCGATTCTTGAGGCTTGTTGTCACCATACAAAAAATTCTCAAATAACTCAACTTCTCTTGGTTCAATTATAACATTAGACTCCAAGTATAGTAGCCTATAGACATTACTATTTGAGGCATATTCTACAAATACACTTTTGATGGCTCTTGGACCCAGCTTGGTCCTTTTAGGATTCGTGCTCTTGCAATAAGCAAGACACCCCCACACTTTGAAATACCCTAGGTTGGGTCTCTTTCCTTTCCATATCTCATATGATGAAATTTGATTCTTCTTTAGAGGAATCTGGTTTAGAATATGACAAGCGGTTAGCAAGGCTTCTCGCTATAACGCAAAACTCAAATTTGCATGTAATAGCATAACATTGATCATTCTAACATATGTTTTATTATTTCTTTTCGCTATACCAATTTGTTGGTGTATAAGGGGTTGTACATTCATGTATTATACCATGCATTTCACAAAACAAGTTGAATTCATTGGAAAAGTGCCCCTCTCACTTCTTATTACTTTGATTTTCTTTTCCAATTGATTTTCAACTTCGGCTATATAGATTTTGAACATGCTAAAGGCTTCATCCTTATTCTTAAGCAAGTGCATGTTAGGATTTATGCCCTAAAAGCATGTAGAAAGATATTTTTTTGGTTTAAATAAAAGTACATTTTTATTATATTTGAATGTTATAATTATTATTTGAATTTTTTTATATAAATATCAAGAAAATTCCATATTCATTTATGATGATATGATCTTGTATTAGTATGAGAGAATTAAGATCATATACAATGAGTAAAATAGTCAATAAAATATTAAAGTAAGGAATATTTAATGAATGGTTACAAGTACAATTTACTAAGCATACGAGATGCAAGTAGTCTAGATTCAGATTACTGATGTGGATAGACATCTTGGTAAATGTGTTGTAAATAATAGTGATTATATATGACAATACTGATATGAATTAAATACATTTATAAACTTGTCGTTTGCCATAAATATTTAATTCTTACCATAACAGATGATCATTTTTAGATCAATCTAAATCTTGAGTGGTAATGAACTTCTGTTTGTGTTTATTGAATCTTTTGATTCATTCGTTAAGGTCTCTTAATATAATGAGACTAATGACTTTTGTTTTGGAGATTCAATATCATGAATGGCTGGGAACATGATTTACAATAATGAAATTCATGTTTTCCTAATGGATCGATTGTTGGTTCCCTTAAGGGTTAATTCTGGAACTGTATAATTATTGACCTCAAATCTATAATTTGACTATAGATTGATTATTCGCTAGTGAATTAATGGTACTCAAGGAACAAGAGGTAATTAGAAGGGTAAAACGATAAGTTTGACCAGCTCTAATTAATAAACCAATAAATGGAGGACAAAACTACATTTATTGGTTATATCAATGGACTACAAGAGAAAACTCTGTAAATATAATTCTATAAATACTTAGAGTGCAATTCCATATTTATAGTGGAGTAATAATGGAATTAATAAATAAGATTATTGTAGAGTCTAAGAACTTTACTTAGCTAGTTAGATAGTAGTAATAATAGTAATAGTAGTAGTATTTTTATGACTGTTGATTTTGGTTCAAACTGAGATTTAATTGGACACTTGTAGTAACACTTGTAGATTTTCTAAGTTTAACCTATAGTTTAAGAATATTAATTTTAACCTAAGGTTTGATTAATATGACTGATATTGATGGTGATATTAATTATATTATAAGGTTTAGTTAGACCCAATAAGAAAGTAACACTTGTCATGTGTATGTTTAATAATAATTAAGTATTTTTGAGGAATAAGTTTATTAAGATTAATATTTGAATATCCTAGGGTCTGTCAGCAGCTTTGAAAACGTTAGAGGACTTAGTCAAGGCTGTTTACTCAATTCAAATTAAGCTGAAAATGTGCAATTTCGTGTTTAAATATTCAGCGTATGCCGATATATCGCAGCTATAGGGGGCGATATATCGCAGTACGAGGATACGAAAAACACGTAACTTCGCACGATCACCTCGACGAGCCTCGGGCATGCTGGCCCAGGCGATATATCGCCTACAAGGGGCGATATATCGGCTCCTTTGGTATATTTTTGAATGTTTTTGAAAACGTTCTCTTTTTAATCTTTAACCTCTTGATAAGTCCAACATCTTTCTGACCGAGTCTTCAGCCTCTGTTGAACGATAATTCAAATATTTTTCACTTAAAAAGCCATTATTTTATTCAAGTTAAATGAAGATCTTTTCATTCTTGAACTCTATAAATAGGACCTAGTACCCAGCCATTTATTCATTCATCAAGCTAAGTTCAGAGGCTGCAAGCTACTAGGTTATTTTTGAGTGCTTAAACACTTGGGTTGGGGATTATAAGCTTACCAAACACTTGGGAAGTAAGGTCTATAGCACATTTTGGTTCGAGGTTTAGATCGTTCATAGAAACAATCAAGGTATTCCAAACTCTAGTTCATTTTGGTATTGTTTTCCTTAAGTTCTTATAGTTTTCTACTCAGCACCCTAACTTTATTCTTTATTCTTGGATAGGAAATCTAAGATCTTGAGCATAAGATTCTTGGTAAGTATATTTTTGATGGTATAGTTCTTTCATTCTTTTCATCCCTTTTTCATTAGTATACTCACCTTACTTTGATGGTTTTTAGGAGTGTTTCCAAAGTCCCAAACCTGTTCTCATATCCCGGTATTTTTGGTAAGGAAAATAGGATAGGATTTAATATGTTATGTTATATGCTATCTTATGATTTAAGTGTTATGTATATGTTATATGTTATATTATGTATGTTTGTAGACTTGGGCATATGACTTGTATAACTAACAAGCCCCAATAAATTTATGGGCATATGACTTGCTTAGCTAGCAAGCCCCACAAATCTAATGGGCATATGACTTGTTTAGTTTACGGGACCCCAAGTAATAATGGCCATTATAGTATATGTGACATAAGTTATGATATGTTTTAGTATATGTTGATATGAATATTATGTATGTGATTTATGTGTTAGATTTTCCTTGCTGGGCATTAGGCTCATTCCTTTATGTGAATATGTGCAGGAAAATAGCTTTGGTGGCAGGAAAGGATCTTGGAAGCTTGGATGTGTATTGAGGCGGGATGGAATCGATGGACCGAGAGTTCAATTCGAGGATGAAGTCTCTTTAATTATGGTTTTCTATGTATTTTTCCGCAATTGGTTGTAATTAGTTTTAATTAAGTTTTCATTATGTCAAAGTTATGTTTTGTTTCAAACAATGGGATCCCAATGTCCTACTTATGAATTTTATATAGTTTTACACCTTTACCTTATAGTTTTGAAATAAAGATATGTTATTTCAAATGTATGTTTTCGTAAGATTAGTATAGAAATTAGAAATGGTCCAAAGTCTAGAGTAGTTGGGTCATTACAATTATTAAATTAAAGAGTTTAATTAATAATATGATTTATTGGAGTCCATGGTCCCCAGGTCGCCTCTGTCCTACATTGTCAATGGTAAGGATGTCACAAGGAAGATTTACAGAGAGAATGACTAAATTGAAAATGAATTAATTTTCCAGCGCAAGGAAATAATTATGTGATAATTATGAGCAATTAATTAATTGTGAATTAATTAATTATTTTACTATATAGTTTTTAATTTGAAAAACTTTATGTTAAAATAAATATTAATCATGTTTGGATTAATATTTGGGAGAGTTTAATTATTATCTTATTATAAGATATTTATAAAAAGATATTTATTTATTTAAAACTAATATTTTAAGATAAAGTTAATTTTGAATTGTCAGATATTTACTTTGATAAATATATTATCTTAAATATTATATAAACAAACAAATGAGAAAATCAAGGATAGCCATAAGAGTGGCTCATGCCACACTCATTGTGATGTACAGTGAGTGGCGCCACTCAGGGATATTTCTATCCCTGGGATTTGAATTTTGAATTTCAAATTAATTTTTTTATTTAATTAATATTTTATAAATATATTTTAAATTAAATAATTAAAATAGGTTATAACTGATCAGTTTTATTTAAATAAAATAAAGATAAATTAAATTAGTTAATTATCTTTATAAACCTAAAAAAGAAGCAATACTTTTATAAGAAGTTTAATTAAGCAGTCGTTATCACACTCCCTCTCAAAAAAGAAACGATGGAATTTCTTAAGCCTAAAATTCTAGAAATTTCTATAGCCTTTCTCTTCTCAAACCTCTCTAGATCTCATGTGTTGAGAATAGCTAGAGAGCCAAAAATCAACATGTGAATCCTACGTGCCCACAGGCATTCTTGTGTGTTAAATGATACGACTTGGAAGGCTAAGGTGTGAGCTTTCATAAGGATAGGAAGATCATTGATTTTATAAAAAGATTCAATGACACTTGATAGGTTACAAGAGGTAATCTCTAATCTATATATGTGTTATTTAATATATCTATATATGTATGATCCTGGCTGATATTAATGATTTTTGAAAATCCTTTTTCTACATTATTCTGCTGCGTATTCTGATATTTTTCTAATTTAATACAAACAGTACACATATGTGAATCTAGAATAAGGGTCACAATTCGGGCCACGACACGACTGAAAATAAATGGGTTTGGGTGACACGTTTAATAATCGTATCATGTTCATGTTTACCTTAATCACGTCATGTGATAATCGTATTGACCTGTTTAATAATCGTGTCATTTCATAATCGTGTCAACACAATAACACAAACATTTATCATAGGTTTTATGATTTTTTTCATATAGTTATGATTAATTGTGTCAATTTTATGTTGTGTCGTGACACATTAATCGTGTCATAATTGTGTTATCGTGTTTGTGTCGTGTTGACCCGTTTAATAATCGTGTCGTGTTCGTGTTTACCTTAATTGTGTCGTGACATAATCGTGTTGACACGAATCTGACACGTTTACACAAATTGTCAGCCCTAACAATCATCAATAAATGTAATAAAGTACCTATGTCTACCCTTAGCAATTATTCCATTCAATTCGTATAAATCACTATGTATCAAATCTAACAAGTTAGTTTCTCTTTCAACACTTGGATAAGGTTTCTTTATCATCTTAGCTTTAATAAACAATTCACATTTATCATGCTCAATATCATTGCATACAATTAAACAACATTTGATAACTCTTTTAATTATACTATAACCTATATGAGCAAGTCTATGCCACAAAGTAATAGAATCACAGCCAATCATATAAGAGGAAGATGTGCATACGTTATTATTATTATTATTATCAAAACTTGAGTCTTTGGTACACAATTTAATCATCCCATCTGTGACAGTCAGAATCCCGTGATTCGCAGGGGGAAAGACTGGCTAAAAGTTGTGCAATCCCACATCACCTGGGGAAGGTCAAGTGTGATGATTCTAAGATTGTGTAGGTATGAGACTACACAGTTGAAGAGGACTTAAATGGATTGATGGGTACTACCTATGCCAACAATATGCATCTTCTTTTCGGTAGCCCATCACTTGAGAACTCCAAAGTTAAGCGTGCTTGACCTGGAGTAGTCTCATGATGGGTGACCTCCTGGGAAGTTCTCCCAGGAAGTGTGAGAGTGAGGACAAAGCACGCTGAAAAGACTCGTGCTGATTTGTAGGGCCAGTCGTCATTCCAGGAAGCAGCCATAGTGACATAGGGCGTTACACCATCACTCTCATACCTTTTCCCCACAAAGTAATCCCCCTTTGAAAATATTAGCTTGCTAGACTCAAACATCGCTTTGATGCCTGGTTTGCTCAACAAGTTCCCACTTACAAGATTTATACTCATGTCTAGAACATACAACACATTAGTTAGAAGAAATTTCTTTCCGAATGTGAAGTATAGATCAACATTTCGATTGCCCAACACTTTGGATCTATGCTCATTTCCCATTTGGATTTCATGTCCATCCTTTTATTCTTCAAAAGTCTTGAAGACATATCTATCATAAGTTACATGAATGGTGGCACAAGTGTCATACCACCATCCTTGCACTTTGCCTTGGATGACATTCACCACACTCAAGGTGGCAACCAACTCCTCTTCGATTGTGTTGACCTTGGATCCATAGTTGTTAGGTTTTCAAAACTTGCATTCCCTAGCCATGTGACCACTCTTGCCACAAAAAAAAAAAAAACAAGGGTCTTTCACACCCTTGAATTTAAATTCATTCTTCCTTGGGGCTAGATAAGTGTTCTTCTTTGATTAGGGTTTCTTGCGAGCCTTCCCTTTGGATTGAGAGGTTTTCTTTATGGCATTAGCCTCTAATGTCCCACCATTGGACTCTTCCATACATTTGTCTCTAGAACGAGACTCCTCTTCAATCCTTAAGTGCTTTAGGATCTCCTCCAAAGATATCTCCTCATTCTTATTGTGAATCTTCTTTCTATAGCCCCTCTAAGATGGAGGCAACTTGACTATTATCCCACCCACAATGAAGGACTTCGGCAATGTTATCTCTAGAGTAGATAACTTATTCACAATAACTTGCAATTCACGTGCTTGGGGAGTAAGGTTTTACCATCAAATAATTTAAATTTTGTATATTGAATTATGAGGAATTTCTTGGTACATTCTTATTCGGTTTTGCACTTCTTCTCATGTGCATCCCAAATCTCATTTGCCGATGTTGTATTGGTGTAGAGACCATAGAGACGATCTATAATGCCCTGGTTAGCCAAGACCGTTACACTGTGTATTTTAAATAGAGCTTAACTCGCTAAATGAGTCATTTGGCCATAAACATGCAACTAAATATGATTAACGGTCCAGGGTTAAAAATTTCAGTAAAAAAGAATGGATATTTCATCAAAACGTTAAGTTGTACATGGGATCCCATAATAAACGTTTACAAAGTTGTTTACAATTCCAAAAAATGTCATTACAACTCAAAAGTTACAACTTGCCGACCTAAGCGGAAAAAATAGGGTTTAACCCTAGTTCCTTTGAGAAACCTTGGCTGTGGCGGTCAAGCGGCCGCATATTTACACGTCGCCACCTAAACTCTCCAACTCATGGCTGGTCCAACTTTCCTTTCCCCTTACCTGCACCACATAGCACCCGTGAACTAAGGCCCAGCAAGAAAACTTAAACATGCTCATAAGCAGTTAATAATACATTACCAAACCATAATAAGCATGCCTATCAATAATAATCCTACTCATGCATGCATACCATTCTTATAATTGACTACAGTGTCATATGGGGTCAATCGCCTTAAATAAATGATAAATTAAATCATATCGAGGCCTGTTGCCCAAGTACATGATTAATAAATCACACTCGGGCTCAGTGCCCTAGGATCTGGGACTAATAACTCACCTCGGGGCGCATTACCATATCCTTTGTATAACCAGCATTGGAGCTGGCCCAGCGTACATGGCGCTTTAGTTTTCCATGACCATTGGGTCGGACAAGCATATAATGCGCTCCTGATTAGGTCTAACCATATTGACCAGCGCTCAGCGCGCTATTGCCGCCCTTGACAGATAAGTCAATGCTTTTTGACTAGTGCCCAACACTATTGTCATCCTTGACTGATAAGTCAATACTTCTCGACCAACGCTCAACATTATTGTCGTTCATGACTCATAAGCCAAGTCTTTTCCAATTATACAATGCTAATAGGCATTCATCACATAACAAATATCCATATACAGAGCATTCAACATGCTTAACCAATAATTTACAGGCATAATCATAATCATGCGCATTTACAAGGGTCCAAGCCCTAATCAAGTCTGTATTCAACATTCGGGCCAAGCACTAATCATGTACATCACATATTGGGTGCAGTTTTTTTACCTCAGGTCCGAGTGTAATGTAAAATAAGAACGACCCTCGAGTACAATCCTGATAATGAGTCCCTAATAGTAGCCTAGTCATAACCAAATATAGAATCCCATCAATAACGAGCAAATAAAGGCTTCTGGACCGAGTCCTAGCCTCCAGGACGTCAAATTTTACTAAACCAGGTAGTAGAATCGATCCTAAGCCCTCAGGTTTGAATTTTCGCCATTAAAATCTAAGGTGGCCAAAAATGACCAGGCAAGCTGCGACTTGACCTTAAGGGCCACATCATGCCTCCCAGATAGAAAGCCCCCTGTCTGAAACCAGGACACGGCTCGTGGCAAGCCCCTGAGGGCCGCGACATGCCTTGCCAGATAGAACCGCCTATGTGCCCTGGGTTCACACGGGCTGCGGCGCAACCCTACGAACCCAGTTTTCCTTGTTTTTTCTTTAGCCAATCTCAACCAAAAACCACCCCAAATCATACCCAAAAGCAGAACTAAATCTGTAATGCCCCGAATTCTCCGATGTGTTTAACGGCGTGAATAGTAGGCCGGGAGGACCATACTTGCTTAATTGTGTTATTAATTGATAAATGCATGTATATGCTGATTATATTATGATATGATGTGAAATGCATGCATGTGAGTCCATATTTCTAATTACAAGGGTGTGATGGTAATTTGGCCCGTTGAGGGTAAATTGTTTATTGTACGCATGTTGGTGATATATCTTGAGACCACATTATGATGTGGGTTTGTTCGAGCCATTTGGCATGAGACGATCAAGGAACGTTAATTATCAGTTTGGTCATAACAGGCTTAAGCTCGGGGCTCGGGGTGAGTCTCGGGGTGTTTTAATGATTAGAGTGTTACCGGGCATTAAAGGGTAACGAGATGTGAAATATTGGTGTTTGAGTATATTGAGATTAGCGGGAATTGGGAAGCGTTAATTATGATTAACGGTGTAGGTGAAAAGTGCCAAAATTACCCTTGAAGTGGTTTTAGAAGCTTTAAAAGACCTAGGGGTATATTGGTCATTTGGGATTTGGATATATATGGTCTTAGATGGCTGTAAAAACAGAACCAAAAACAAAGTTTTCTTCATCCTTCCCGTACGTCCATCTCTCTCTTTTTCCTCTTTGGAGTTTTGAGCTCAAGGTGTGGAATTAAGCTAGGGAACTTAAAGGTTGAGGTTGTAGACTTGGTTCAGCCATTGGAGAGGGTTCAAAGCTGGTTTGAGGTGAGTTTTATCCATTGAGTTTCTGGTTATACTCTGTTTTAAGCTTGGGTTTTCAGCTTGTAATTGTCTAGTGGATAGTTGGAATCAAGGGGAGTTTTTGTGGTGTTTTACTTGGGTTATGATGAGAGAGAGTTATGGGTAATGTTTGGAGGTTCAAATGGGTGTTTGGAAGAGGTTTAGAGTCGGTTTGAAGGGCTGGTTTGAGAGGGAAAATGCAGGGGAAATTTCTGGTGCGTTGCTGGTTTTTGGCTGAAAGGGGTGTTGAGCCGCGGCATGGCATAGGTGCGTCGCGGCCCAGGGTGCCTGCCAGGGTTAGGCCGCCTTTGTTTGGAGGCGCGCCGCGGCGCAGCTGGGAAGGGCCGCGGCCCAACAAGGCATTTTGGCCAGAAAAGTGTTTTTAGCATGGGGATGCAAGCCTAAGGCCTCGGGGTTGAACCTACTACCCGGTTGAGTAGTGTTTGATGTTCCGGAGGTTAGGTTTTGGTTTGGGAACCTTTTATTGTTCATTTTATTGATGGAATCCCATAATTGGTTATGACCAGGTAACCACTAAAGGACCAAAAGGTTGATCGTTCTCAAGGTCATTCTTTTATTCATTCTAGCTCAAACCAGAGGTAAGAAAACTGCACCCCAAGTGTGGCATGCATGGATATTCGTGAGGCATGTTGGTTGTGTAATATGGACATGAATTGAATATAGAATGCTTAGCATATGTTGCTCACTTGTGCATGGTACTGACTCATTAGTCAGGTTTGGCAAAGGTGCTAGTATCAACTGTGAAGCTGTGACTCATTAGTCAGGTACGACAGTGGTACTGGTCACTGGTCACGTTGCACTGACTCATCAGTCAGAATTGGCAAAGGTGTTGGTATCAACTGTGAAGCTGTGACTTATTAGTCAGATTCGGCAGTGATACTAGACACTGGTCACATAGCGCTGACTCATTAGTCAGAACGGCCTTAGCGTGTGTCACGCAAGCCAACAAAGATTAGATCTAATCGATTATTAGCATTGAATGACTCAAAGAGAATTAATGCCAGACCGACCCCGAGGGTCGATGATTGAAATAAGAGCTTGGAGGCTAGTGGCTTACCTAACAGCCACTCTCCCACTTGAATCATGTGATGTTCACTCATTTGTTTGAAAGCTTTATGCTTAGTGTGATTATAATGATAATCATTTGATAATGTTTATATAAAGTGTTATGTTTTCTTGATGGGCTTTGGCTCATGGGTGCTATGTGGTGCAGGTAAAGGGAAAGAAAAGCTCACCTAGCCTTGAGTGGAGAGCTGATGTGGTGATGTGTACATATGCGATCGCTTGACCACCACGGCCAAGGAGTTCTCAGAGGAACTAGGGGGTTTACCCTATTTTTGCCGCTTAGGTCGGCAGGATTGTAAATTTAAAACTGTAATGACCATTTTTAACCGAGAACCACTTGTAAATATTTTGATTAGCTCTGCAGAGCAGTTTGTAATGAAAATCTCCATTTCCTTTTATCGGTTTTATACCTTAACCTGTTAATTACACTTAGAGCACGTTTTTTTACCAAAGGACTCGGGTAGCGAGTCAAATTTCTGGTCCACCGTAACTGTTCTGGGGTAGCCAGGGCGTTACAAAATCCTAGTACCACATTAACACCAATCAAGAAGCAAAACCCAAGCTTAAACATATTCAAAACACCACCAAAAGTTCAATCCAATACCTTGAACCTCTAGCTCAAGAACAACCAAAACCAAAACATAATTCAAACAAAAACAGAGTTTACAATCCTTACCTCTGTTGTGAATCTAATCCCCTAGCTGCAGAAAATCAATCCTAGACCTCAAGCTTTCAATTCCCAAGCCTTGAATTCTCTAACCTTGCCCCAAAAATCAAGCCAAGAATGAAAGAGAGAAGGAACAATCGAGAGAGAGAAAGCTGTAAGTGTGATGTTCTATTTTTGTTTCCTTCAACTAAGGGTAAGGGTGACTAAGTCACTACCTTTTTGCCCAAAGGACCTAAATGCCCCTAGGGCCAACTCTCTCTCTCAAAGCCCCTCAAGGGACATTCGCCACATACCTCGTTAATCATAATTAATGTCTCATAATTTGGGTTACTTCCAATATCCTCAAATAATTACCAAATAATTTCCCATTACCTACTCAATCCCAGTAATGTACTAAGTACCAAATTACCCCTAGGCTCACCCCGAGCCCGGTATTTGACCCCGTTATGATTAAACCACTAACTTGCTTCCTAGGATAGCCTCGTGCCGAGTATTTCAAACATATCTACATAATAATGTGGTCTTATATATATATCACATATATGCATACATATATACAATTATGCCCTCAACGAGCCAAAATTACTTAAATGTCATTATAATAAGAAACAGGCCCACCTGCATGCCAATTCATTCATATAATAATATAATTCACATAATCATGAATATAATCACATAATAACACAATTAACCAGTTATTGCCTTCCTGCCCTTCCAATCAAGGCACTAAGCCACATTAGGGAATTTAGGATGTTACACGATCCGAGATGGCATTGAGTATATGGCCTCAACATATTAGCTCATCTTCTTCCATTTTATTCCTTTCTTTGATCACTTCTTAGGTATCATCATCCTTTGGAGCATCCAAAGTCTTCAAGTCTTTGTCAAGAATATAGTGAACCTTCAATGTAGTGAGAATAAACTTTGTCTTGTCTTGCCAACACACAAAGATTGAGCCATCAAATAAATATAGTCTCACTAGATCTTGAGATATGAACTTGATGGTTGAGATTGAAGAGCTTTCCTCCATAGCCTTGGTTTGTAGATAAACCTTAGAGATAAACAATCTTTGAGACAAAACTTAGGTCTGGGGTTAGAGATTTTTGAGTGTAGGAGATATGGCTATACACAATCTTTGAATATTATAATTCAAATGAATAAACCTAAGATAATCTACTTTATAATGGAGGAATAATACAAAGGAAATAACACAAATAAGATTAAGTAATAGAATAGACATTTGAGATGCAGAACCTTAGTTACATAAAATCACAAGTCTACAATTTTCATGTAAATCAATGAATGTAAAAAGGCTTGACACAAATGAGATTTCTTCTCGAAAAATCTCTATTCATAGCCTCCCCCCTTAAGATTGCTTGAAGCTAATACAATGGAATAAGATTGAGATTTACAAGCCTTTAATTTTCATGCAAGTCAAGTTTCTTGATAAAAATCTTGGAGAAAACCAGTAATCTTGAGAGCTAGAGAGAGAAATGGGTTTTAAGGAGAGAGAGAGAGAGGTGAGTGATCAATTCACAAAAAACTCAAATGACCCCTTTAAATAGTATAGGAACCCTCATTAGACTCAACCAATGAGATTAGAGTAATTTAATTTGAATTTTGGAACAAAATACACATCATTGTACGGACCGCCTAGGCCACGTGTTGCCTGTATGGTGTTTTTAATACCTGGCACCATGTCTCCTCCCAGAGGTGACGCAACGCATGTCAACCTGATTTGGTGCCCCAAAACATCTTCAAATGCCTCTAGACTTTTTGAGGTATTCTTATGCACTCCAAAAAAACACTTTGGACCTAAGAAGATAATTTATAGATGCATATACCAAAAGTCAACCCACTCATGTTGACTTTAGTGAAATCGTTAGGGTTTTTGCACCTCTTCATGCGTAACTGATTTCACCATGTATTTAACTCATAACATGAGATACACATTGATCATATAAAATATTTTGGACTATTATGCATAGTATGTGCTGAAATATTGTGCATGTTATAGAAATTAGACTATGGCTTTTAGTTGGATTTTATTAAATAGTTTAATGACCCATTATAAAAGGTAATTGGTAGTTATTAATGGTTGTTTGAGGAATTTTGGAGGTGTTTAGTAGTGTAAGTGGCTTAAGAGTACATTAAGCACATAAAATGTCAAAATATGACATTAAGGGTTCGACTACTAGCATTTTTGGAGGGAGTGATTCTATTTGAATATATGGGTGGTTACTTAATGTTATAAGCTGCCAAGGGGCACTTACCATTTCATATTTACTCAACCCATTCCAAAAATTTATAGAGAGAGGAAGAAGAGAAACTTGAGAGAAAAAGGAAGGAGAATAAGAGAATTGGATCTCTAAGTTTTGGCAAGGCTATAGATCACTATTTCAAGTAAGTTTCCTTCTCTCTCACCATGGTTAGATGGTCATGGATTGTATAATGAGAATTCTTCCATGTGATTTTAGATTTCAAATAAGTTTCCAATCCTTTTCTCTTTGCATTTTCAAGTTTGTTATGGTTCTTAGAGGTCATTGTTTTGAAATATAGAGTTAAAAATCCAAAAGGGAGATATGAGAGGTGGTGGCCACGGCCATAAAGGTAAGATTGTGTGTTTTTTTTTTTAAATTTTCTTTTGATTTTGAGGAATAGTTGATGCTTGGGATGCTAGAGAAAAGTTTTGATCTTGTATATGTTTAAGAGAATGATGATATATGGTACATGGGAGTAGATTTAGAGATATTGGAGGTAGTTACTACTTGTGAGTGGTGGTTATAAAAAATATGGAAGAAAAGTAACCACCATGTCGACGTTAATGGGGTATGGCCTACAGTGGTGTGGTGTTGGTTTGGGACTTGGGTTGTGAACACCCATGGGGTGTGTGTTATGGTTTAGGTTCAGCCTTGATGGAACACCAGCCCACAAAGGGGCTTTGGTGTTCTGGTTTGAAGAGTAACCACCACCCACGTGATGCTTATGGTGGTGGTGGTAGGATCGACCATGGGAGGCCAAGATGGTTGTGGTGGTGATGATCATGGTTATGTTGAAGATGATGATGATGGTGGTGGCTAAGAGCCAAAGGCTCAGGTAGTAGAGATTTAGGCCTAGAGGCTGAAACTTGCATGTGCCATGCACAGGGCCCACATGAACAATAACTAGGATTTGGTGTTTGAGGCTCACGAAATTTATACAAGGCTAGGGTTTTAGAATTCAAGGGAAAGGAATAATATTTTCAACAGATCTAAAAATATTTAAGGCTATCATTGACATTCAAGTAGTGCTTAGGGCTTGGGGCTCGGGAAATAATATTTGGGGTTTAATTTTGAAAATGATGATATAGAAGGTATTTTCAAGGACTAGGAAATACTTTAATGAATAAGTTATGATGAGATTTGCATTTGGGGCTCGATTTAATGTTAGGGCTCGAGATGTAACGCTCCGATTTCCCGAGACATTACTTGTAAAAGTTTGTTTTAAATCGACAAACATTTATGACAGAAAAACTTATTTATTGAAATAAAACTAGGCATGAGATCTCATTATTTAAAATAAAATGTTTGACACTTAACTAAAAACCATAATGACATTAATAACTCATTTCAAGTCCAAAACCAAAACTAAAACGTTCCAATCTGAAAATATTTTTAAAACTCTAAAACATCGCCCACCGCTAACTTGTAAGATCCATGCCTCGAGCCCACACCACTCACTGCTTTGTCTTGCCTTTACTTGCACATAGAGTACCCGTGAGCTAACTCCTAGTAAGAAGAGCTATGTAGGACATAACCCCCTCAACCAGATAACATAAGCATAAATAACAATTTCACAATTAACCACATGTGATATAAACACAATACCACAGTAAACATCCAATGCGTGTTGTACTCACACACATACATCAGTCTCATATCGCATATTGTACTCACATACGATAACCAACTCACATCCATGTTGATCAAACATGAAATGTAATTTGTCCTGCCTTGTGCTATACTCACACTTGGCACTCCCATGGGGCATCTCATTACCATGAATTGTACTCATCCGTGATAATACCTGCAAGTGTTGTGCTCACACAAGTAGTAGTCACATAAAACACGCCTATATCCTATCATTCAAGAATGTTAACTATCTAGTCATTCTAGCACTATTCTCATGCTAACATCACTATCATAAAATAACAAATTACATAACATAAGTACATAAAATAACAAACCATAAACAAGGTTGTATGCTTAAACATATACCCTGTGCGCAGATGTCCACTCTTCTTACCTCTGTTGATGCAAATTGCCTTGTTCTCTCTAGAACCCCTCATTGAGTTTCCTTGTTTAGGACAAAACCCTAGACACTCAACAATACATCGACATATTCAAAATACATTCAAGCACACAAATCAAGATTTCACAAGAAATTTATTTTGAGAACTCTACACCAAAATACACAATGCAAAATAAATTCCACTTTTCATGGAACACCAACCCTAGTTATTTTTCATTAAAATGCATACCAACATATAAATATATTTCATGTGACACATGCATTCATACAAACACTTTTTACGTGAAAGATTATAAAAATGCCATTATAGTCAAAACAAGCATTTTATAACAAATTAAATTCACATGAACAACTTAATTAAAATTAAATAGCTCCTGAGTTTAATTATCACTAATAACTCAGATTTGAGTCACAACTTCCAATAAAATTAATTATTTACTATTGGTTACTTATTTACCCATTTTTCATAATAATTCAACAAATAATCAAAATTCACCATTATTACCAAAGTTAGCTCCCAACATGCTTCCTAATGTTTATAATCAGATTAGCCATCTTGGAAAATTATAGTGAACATACATAATAATTATCGTAATTATTTTATATAAATTTTCCCTTTAAAATTACGTGAAAATAACAATAATTATTAAATAATTACCCAACATCCTAACATGTTTCTAAAACACTTCCATACACTATAATAACATATTAACATCATAAAAACAGTGCCCAAATAGTAAATAATAAGTTATACCATTTATTTTAATTTAAACCCATTTATGTTATAATTATCAGCAATTCAATTCTAAAATTCTTTACAATAGTAACTATGCTTAAAACTCAGTTTCAAATCACTTCATAATCAATATTTAGCATCAAAAAAATATAAACAGTGACTCAAGCATGTCTTAGGTTTGATGTTTGAAGCGCTTCTTCTTCATCCATATAGTCTCGAACAATGATGGGTTAATGTGATCTGCTCCACCAATTTTTGAGACAAATTAATGTTTCGACCATCCTTGGGCTTAGTGAGCTTCTAAAAGGATCTAAAATTGGACCTCCTATAGAAAATGCTGCCTTAGAAGCAACTGTGGTAACCAATATAGCTAGCACATCACGGGTGATATTTTCTTGTACTTGCACCCACTACTAGCCCACCTTCCCAAAACATTAAAATTCTCACTTGGTCACTCAAGTTCCTCTTCCAAATATTTATCGACCTCATTTTTTGTCATTCCATCATCCTTCTCCAATCTCCGTGCACAAACTCATCATGCAAATTACGTGACTTCTTGGCAGTAGGTCGAATACTAACAGGCATGACGAACATGGATGAAGCACTAACAATAGACTGAGACTGTAGCTGAGTCATATATACCGATGGATGTAGACTTGATGTTGTCTCATCATATTGATCAAACATTGCCTGTATTGTCTTCTCTACCCTTTTCACTATCTCTTTGCACGTCATCTCATCATAAGTAGCACTAAAGCAATGACTAAGATACTCAAGCTTGTATCTTAGGTCAAGGACCAAGGCAATTAGAAGTGCCTCATTACAATTATCAAGCTTTACCCAATACTTGTCATACTTTAGTTTCATGCTCATTGCCATTGTCCCCAATAACTCGTTCTCATCATCGTCAACTGCTAAGTCATATAGCTCCTGTTGCATATTGCAGATCTCAATGAAGTAATTATTACCAGTAACATAAGTAGACCCATTAAATTTTAATGTTATTTCGTAAAAAGTCTCCAAAAACCTCAAAAACACTAGATCATTATCCCAATCAACATCAGTGGGGGGACCCTCCTTTGGTTTTCCATCTTTGTCAACCTCATCAAAATATTTCATATAATTAGCATTTGATTGCATTCTGTCAAATGCCTTTTGAAATTTCATTGCACAATTGAGCATTAGATATGTGGAGTTCTACCTTGTTGGGACATCGAAACATAGAAGCCCTTTACATTCAATCCTTTCCTCCATCACATGCTCCTTAAAAAAATTAGCCTAGAAGGAGAAGACCTAACAAACCTCACAACATTTCTAATTGCGACAATTAACCCATGTTTTTGCTTTAACCCTTCAGTGACAATTAGGTTCACTAGATGAGCGCAACACCTCATATGTAAAAACTTTCCATCCAAAATTAGTCCTTTCTCTTTCTCTTTGAACTTCCTCTTCAAGTATCTAACGACAACATCATTAGAGGAAGCATTGTTTGCCGTAATGGTAAACAACTTAGAAATTCCCCATTCTAAAAGACATAATTCAATCACATTGCCAATGGCTTCCCCTTTATGATCTATCACTTGGAAAAAATTGATAATTCTTTTCTGATACTCCCAAGCATTATCAATCCAATGAGCAGTGATGACCATGTAATTCAAATTTTGAATGGAAGTTCAAGTATCGGTAGTAACGATATCCTCTCATGGCTCAAAATATTTTTCAATGTCACCTTCTCCTCCTTATATAACTTCAATACATCCCTAGCAACAATCATTCAAGAAGGGATCTCAAACCTAGGTTGGAGTGTTTTGAAAAATATTTTGAACCCTTCACCCTCAACATGTCTAAATGGCAACTCATCCAACACAATATATTGTGTGAGGGCTACCCTACAAGCTTCTTTGTTATAAGCTACCGCTACTAAGCTTGTTTCCCGATATTTCCCTCCCTTTACATGCTGAAAGCTTAAAGTCTTTTGTTTATGCTCATCAATCTTAAACGGACTTAACTCGCATATTTTCTTAAAATGGTTCCACAAATGACTAGTCCCATGTTTTCTAGTGTCACACAAGAAGTCAAACCCACAATAATTACATATACACTTGGGGGAGGAGGCTCTTCATTAGGATCTGTCGGGGGTGGAGGAGGATCTTTCTTAATAAAATGATCCCAAATAGATGACCATTTTCCCTTTGTTTTCCTAGTAGAGATGGGAGGTCTACCCTTCTTTCTAGCCCTAGTTTTCTACCATTTTCAGTAGGAGTAGGAGGAGTAGGGTTTTCAATCTGAGTGAGAGGTGGTTGATCTTGATCACCTATCGAAGGAAGAGTTTCATCTACCTCATCAATATCTATTACCTAATATAACATATTTAAGAAAAAACTAATCAACAGAGCAGCACACAAGCCTATAATCCACTACAACAGAGCAGCACACAAGCCTATAATCCACTACAATAGAGCAGCACACAAGCCTATAATCCACTACAACAGAGCAGCACACAAGCCTATAATCCACTACAATAGAGCAGCACACAAGCCTATAATCCACTACAATAGAGCAACACACAAGCCTATAATCCACTACAATAGAGCAACACACAAGCCTATAATCCACTACAACAGAGCAGCACACAAGCCTATAATAATCCACTACAACAGAGTAGCACACACAAGCCTATAATAATCCACTACAACAGGGTAGCATGCACAAGCCTATAATCCACTACAATAAGGCAGCACACAACAGTGAACAACCTAATATCCACTACAACAGGGAGCACACATTCAGACAAGACTATATATTATAATCCAATATAACAAAGATAATAGACTTACCTCAAGCTTCAAAGTAGAAACACTGAATTTACTTTAGACTAGTCTGATTTCGCTCCAATCTGTAAATCAACAAAAATAAATAATTGTCAATTTCTCAATAAATTTTAGGCAGATTTCTAACATAAGTAATTGACATTAAAATTTCAGCATATGAGATTGAGATTGAGTCATGACCATGACTTTTAGCATTAAACATATATTATACACAAACTTTGCAAATCAATGAAAGTTTCCTTCATAAAAGAAATTAAAGATCATGGTTTATTAAAAAGAAAAAGGAACCTTAAATGTAAAACATAATTCAAGACTAATGAATCTCAACTTTGTTTGGTAAAATAAAATATTTAATCACATAGTTTGGGATTTAAATATGTAATCACATAGTCATAGATACCAAAAACAGTGAACATATACAATATATACTGTACACATTATATATTTCATATATTAGATATTAAAAATAATAATTCAATCATATTATATACTATATTGATTAACAATATAATTTGATAATTGTAACGCCCTACTTCCTTATAGCCGTTACTAAGTGAGTTTAAAACGTGCAATTAACTCGCTAATCGAGGTTTTAGGTTAAAAGTGTGGCTAAACTATAATAAAAGTCATATAATTGGAAATTGTAGTCATTCATTGGAATTATAAAACATTATACATTTGGGATCCAAAAATACTGTTTAGAAAATATTTATATTTCAAAATATGTTTAAAGTCGACAAAATTTAGATTAATACATAACATCTCCCAAAAATACCCCTGGCCGTGGCAGCCAGGTAGGCCAAACATGTACACGTCGCTCCACGCTCTTCGTATTCATGGTTGTTCGACCTTTCCCTTGCCCTTACATGCACCATAGAGCACCCGTGAGGTGAAGCCCAGTAAGAAAACTCAACACAAACAATCAACATATGCATAACTATCAATCAGCATATAACAAGGCAGCCAACAGGATAAACACATAATGGCCATGCCGTCCCAGGCGCTTTACTAGGCCCTGGGTTCGCAGTCTATACTGTGAGGATGACTCAAGCATCTAAGAAGGGTCTCACCCTAGCAACTTGCACTCCGCATGCTCAACGCCGCTCCCAGCCCTTTGCCGTACTCGACCTTGCACTCCACGTGCTTAACCCCGTTCCCGGCCCTATGCCGTACTCGGCCTTGCACTCCACGTGCTTAACGCTATTCCTGTCCCCTTGCTGTACTCGGCTTCCTGGTGTTCTCGACCTTCGCCATTCTTGGCCTTCTCTGTTCATTCACAAATATGCAGTACATAGCATATATTCAACAAATACTTAAACAAATACAAACATAAACAATAGGGCTACGCCCTACAACACAATCACATAGGGTCGTGCCCTGCAATACAAACTATAGGGCCACGACCTGCTCTATGGGTACAATAGTTTTCTTACATGTGTCCCAAGCTTCCCGAGCACTAATATCCCGAGCACAGTCCTCTAGTCCGAGCCTCGCTGAAAATCTAGTCACAATGCATTGAAGAAAGCTATCCATCAAGCTCTAATCCATCAAATAACTTTGGAATGTAATTCTAGTCTCCGGGACCTTGGATTCCACCAATTCGGGTGATAAAATCCATCCCAAGCCTTAACTTTTGGATTCTCGAGCCAAAAACCTTCTCGGGGTCCAAAAACCCCCTAAGAGTCGCAGCCCCATGACCTTGTGCTGTAGCCCGCCTCAATCAGAGGCCCAACCTCCCCATTTAGCAGACACGCGCCATGACCTAACCATAGGGGCGCTGCGGCCCACCCTTCATTTTGGCCCCCATCTGTTCTAGAGGGCCGCAGCTCACCAAGAACAGTGTCGTGGCCCGACCCCTTCGAACCCAGAAAATCCCCCATTTCAACAACCAAAACCCAACCAATTTAACTCAAAACCAACCCAGATAACATAGTTCAATCAGCACAACAATTCTATCATGTTCCTACAATAATACCCAGCAGAAACTAATCCCAAAATTCACCCAAATAACCAAGAGTAATTCACAATTTAGCTCACATGCATAAACTTATAATTTTAATCAAAACTCAACATAATTCAATTTAATCTTTAGGTTTTAATGCTTACCTTTGAACCTAAATAAGTCTCTGAATTAATCCTCTGAGTTCCAAGCTACTAGCCTCCCAAACTCAAGCCTTCAATTCCTCCCTTGACCCCAAAGAAGATCAGCTATTCTTCTCCTTCTTTTCCTAGCTTCTATTTTTCTTTAGAGCTTTCAAAAGACAATTCAAGTATATACCCCAAGTAAGTAACGTGAAGAACTTCCCCTCAGCCAAGTCTATCCATCCTTAAGGCCAAATTACCTCTTTGCCCCTTCCTCTAATAACATTCCCAAACTAACCTCAAGGGCAATTCTGTCATTTACCAAATCCCGTTAAGTCCCCGAGTTTTCCTATAAATCCCCATTTAATTCTAACATACTAAAATATTGATAAGTTATTATCCATTACTCAATAATTCCCGAACACATATTATATACCCACAAATACCCCCAGGCTCCTTCCGAGCCAGGTATTTGACCCCGTTGTGACTTCCTAGCTAAACCACTCCCTAGGACTGTCTCGGATCGTACTTCGCAAATATATCACCACTCACACGTGGTAAAGATCACAATACACACAAATATTGCATTTAT
This sequence comes from Humulus lupulus, assembly GCF_963169125.1. NCBI lineage: Eukaryota > Viridiplantae > Streptophyta > Magnoliopsida > Rosales > Cannabaceae > Humulus > Humulus lupulus. The sequence continues at coordinate 94,357,870 of NC_084800.1, forward strand.
GCCCTTAACTGGCTAAAATTACAAGCATGCCCCTAATAACCAAATGGGGTCCACATGCATATTTAATTCACCTAAACATGCATTTCTAATCACATACTCATCAAATTTACATATTAATATAATAAATCACTTATTTCCCTCCAGGCACGCTAATCAAGGCCCTAAGTCTTATTAACAAATTGGGATGCTACAATAATCATACTATCATAGAGTCATATAGGCAAAATGAGAGAATAAAAATCAAAATAAAGAGAAAAAAGGTGTGCTCACCGTGAGTGGGTCGGCTGGCTGGTGGCTGCACTGGTGGTGGCGCTATGACGGTGGGAGGAGGTCGCCGTTGGGCCGACATGCTCCCTGAGTATGGGAGGAGGTGATTGGTGGTTGGCTATGCGGCTGCACCTGCGGGGTCTGCTGTGGCGATGGGAGGAGGTGGTTGTGGTGGGTCGTGCCCGTGCATGAGAGAGAATGTAACGCCCTACTTCCTTAGAGTCATTACTAAGCGAGTTAAAAGCGTGTCATTATCTCGCTAATCAAGGTTTTAGGTTAAAAGTGTAGCTAAACTGTAATAAAAGTTGTTTAAAGGCATTTGATATAAAAAAATGTGGTCATTCATTTAAAACGTAAAGAGTTATACATTTGGGATCCCAAAATATTGTTTAGAAAATACTTTACATCTCAAAATACATCTAAAACCTAAGCGATAAATCAACCAAATACATTACATCATCCCAAAATAACCCTGGCCGTGGCGGCCAGGTAGGCCGAACATGTACCCGTCGCTCCACGCTCTCCATACTCATGGTTGGTTGACCTTTCCTTTGCCCTTACCTGCACCATAGAGAACCCATGACCCAAAGCCCAGCCAGAAAACTCAACACAAAGTAGATAATATATGCATATCTTTCAACAACATATAACAAAGCAGCCAATAGGCTAAACACATAGCGACCATGTCGTCCCAGGTGCGTTACCAGGCCCTGGGTTCGCAGTCTTCATCGAGAGGATGTCTCCAGCATCCTAGGAGGGTCTCGCCCCAATGACCTGCACTCCGTGTGCTCAACGTCGATCCCGACCCCTGACGTACTCGGCTTCCTGCCATTCTCGACCTTGGCCATTTCCCGTCTTCGCCGTTTACTCACAAATTATAGAGTCCTAGAATTTTACTTAGCTAGTTAGATAGTAGTAGTAGTAATAACTAATAGTAGTTATAGTATGTTTATTACTGTGGATTTTGGTTCAAGTCGGGACTTAGTTGAACACTCATAGCAACACTTATAGATTTTATAAGTTTAACCTATAGTTTAAGAATATTAATTATAACATAAGGTTTGATTAATATAGCTGATTATTGTTAGGAAAATATGTATTGCCTCAATGGAAATAGGTAAGAATATTACAACTCTAGGCAATATATTACAAATAAATAAAGATAGATTAAATAAGGTTACAACTCTATAACTGAAAGTACAAATAAACAAAAGAAGAAGAAGAAGAGAAGAAGAATAGAATAGTGAAAAATACAACTCTAAGCAAAAGATTACAAGTAAAGTAAAAATGTTTGGTACAAAAGAAAAGAAGATTACAACTCTAAAGAAAATTACAAGTAAATAAAACAAGAGGAATGAGAAGAAAAGCAATAGAAGAAATTGTAAGAATAATACAAAGAAAACTCTCATTTACACAACCTAAGTGAAGAGTGTTGGGGATCACCAACTTAAAAAATGTTTAAAACCTTTGTCCAAAAGCTTATTTCCCCCTAACTCAAGCACTAAGGGATCTCTCTCAGATTAAAGGAAATGCTTTGTGGAATTATCAAGCCTCAAGGTGTTTCTAGCCAAGTGCTCTAGTGGATAGAAATATTGTGTCTTTCAAGTGAGCTATAGGCTCCTATTTATAGAGTTTAGAGACATCCTTTGAATTTCAAATTCCACCAACCCCCATGGCTGTTACCAATGTTTAATTGGGTTAATATGGAATTAAAAATGAGATTTGGGAGTTATTTGGGTTTTTTGAGCCATTCAACAAAGATTGAAAAAACTGAAAAAATGGTCAGTTTTGGCCTGTGGCCGCGACCAGAGACATTAGTGCCCGCGGCCACTACTCTCTGTCCCATAGGCCGAAATTTTGTGCTGTTTTTCCAAACTATTCCAAACCCTCCCAAATGATTTTGTAACCCCCAAAACATATTATTGGGGTTAAAATCATATCTATAACATCCATTTCTCAAATGGCTTTATGAAATTCATCTCAATATTGTGTAACACTAAATTTACACAATAAAGGGTAATATTTGGAAGTTACAAATTTGTAACACCAAATATGTTACATTATTTGGATATATCTCATATATCTAAACATTGTAACTCTCTATTATATGTTACAATATGTGACACTCTTTGTCACATTTATTTAATCTAAACCATTATATTATAATATAATATTACATTATATTATAAAATAATATAACATTCCCCCACTAGATTAAATAGTTATCTATTGTAATACTTATTTAATCAATCATTATATTTTAAAATATAACATATCCCCCACTTGATTAAATAAGAATTTTCAACTTGAACTTTACTATAGTGTAATTATCACAAAATTTGTCAAAAATTTGGTTGCACTAGGCATTGAACCATCTTTTCATGATAACAAATCGGTGATAACACACACACCTTTGCGATGTTCACTTGAGACCTCTATGTCTCGCTTTGCACCGTTAATGGCCATGTGCACTTTCCATTCATGGACGTTCTTGAGAATACTCCAAGTTCTCATGAGAGGCGACACCACCCCTAGGTCCATATAGGTAGAATTCTTGCAGTATTTGTTACCAAAATACTTGCCTTCACAAGATTGAATTCTATTAAAAAACCTTTCAGTTTTAACCCTCAACTTGGTAGCACACAAGTACTCAATATCTCAGATGGGACTTGTTTTGAGTACAACTAATATTCACTTGATTGACTTGTTGTTACCTATTGAACCTAACACTAGTTGAATAATTAGTGTTAAGATAGGTTACCATCAATCATGAATCTCTTTAGGGAGTTTAAGTCCCATCCCTCGAGATGATGCAACCACTAAATCCCTCGTTAGTGGCTTGGTGAAAGGATCCGCTAGATTTTCACTTGTTCTCACATAGGATATGGAGATGACTCCTCTTTGAATCAATTCTCTTACATATCCATGTCTTAGACTAATATTTCTAGACTTCCCATTATACACTCCGCTGTATGCTCTAGCCAATGTCGCTTGGCTATCACAATGTATCGATATAGTAGATACATTCTCTTTGATTAAGGGAATCTCTATCAACAGATCCCTTAACCATTCAGCCTCTTTGCCAGTAGCAGCTAGAGCTATAAACTTTGCTTCCATAGTGGAATGAGATATACAAGTTTGTTTCTTGGAACCCCAAGAAATTGCACCTCCACCAAGTGTAAATACCCAACCAATTATGGACAAGTTGTCCCCAAGATTGGATATCCAACTTGCATCTGTATATCCTTCTAAAATTGAAGGAAATTTGGAGTAGTGAAGGCTTAGTCCTTTGGTTTTCTTAAGATAACCTAGGACTCTTCCAATTGCCTTCCAGTGATCCACACTGGATTACTTGTAAACCTACTAAGTTTACTTACCGCAAATGCTATATCAAGTCTAGTACATTGGGCAACGTACATGAGACTCCCTTTAGCACTAGCGTACTCCAATTAAGCCATCGCTCTTCCTTCATTCTTCTCTAGTTTTACACTATGATCGAATGGAGTATTGGCATCTTTAACCTTGAGATGGTTAAATTTTTTCAATACTTTCTCAACATAGTGGGCTTGTCCTAATGCCAAACCCCCACTATGTTTCTTTACTTTGATACCAAGTATGGTGTCAACTTCTCCAAGATCTTTCATCTTGAAGGTTGATGATAGAAACCTCTGCGTTTCTTCTATTCCTTTCATGCTATTATTTAGAATAAGCATGTCATCCACATATAAGCAAACAATGATCACATATCCCTTACAAGTTTTGGAATACAAACACTTGTCTCCATTGTTATGTCTAAACCCATTAGACATGATGGCTTGATCAAATTTATCATGCCATTGCTTAGGAGCTTGTTTCAATCCATATAAGGATTTTACAAGTCTACATACTTTATGTTCATATTTTGGTAGGACAAACCCTTCGGGTTGTTCCATATAGACCTCCTCATTGAGGAATGCTGTTTTGACATCCATTTGATGAACATACAAGTTGTGTATAGAAGCTAAAGCGAACAAAATTCTTATAGAAGTTGTTCTTGCAATAGGCGCATAGGTATCAAAATAATCGATACCCTCTTTTTGCCTAAACTATTTAGCTACTAATCTAGCTTTAAAGGTTTGGATAGTGCTGCCAGTGTGATATTTTCTTCTAAATACCCACTTACACCCAATTGGCTTAGACCCCGGTGGAAGGTCTACCAATTCCCAAGTGTTATTGGAAAGAATGGTATCCATCTCATCATTGATGGCTTCTTTCCAAAGTGCACTATCTCTCGATTGCATAGCTTTTTTATAAGTCTTATGATCATCCTCGATGAGAAGTATAATAGAAATTTTCCTAATGACTTCTTCTCTATTTCCTTCTACCATGTAGAATGAAATTCGTTGAGAATCTATCTCATCCACCACTAGACTTTTATGATTTTTAAACCTTTGACTTCTTCTAGGTTCAAAGGGTTGCTTTACATCCTTTTGAGAATTCTCCTCTTGAGAATCAACTTTGGATGTAGAAGCTTGAGAATTGTTCTCATATAACAAATTCTCCTTTAGAGATGTTGAAGCTTGAGAATTGTTGTCACACAACATATTCTCAAAAAATTCAACTTCTCTAGATTCAATCACAATATTAGACTCTAAGTCTAATAGCCTATAAGCTTTACTATTTTTGGCATAACTAACAAAAGCACACTTTATGTCTCTTGAACCTAACTTTGTTCTATTAGGTTCGTTTTTCTTGCAATATGCAAGACACCCCCACACTTTGAAGTACCCTATGTTGGGTTTTCTTCCTTTCCATAACTCATATGGAGATATCTCATTTTTCTTCATCGGTATTCGATTAAGAATGTGACAAGCGGTTAATAGAGCTTCACCCCAGAAGTTGAAGTTCAACTTAGAAAACACCAACATAGAATTTATCATCTCTAGATAAGTTCTATTTTTCCTTTTGGCAACACCATTGTGTTGTGGTGTATAAGGTGTTGTGCACTCATGAATTATACCATTTTCTTCACAAAATGTATTGAATTCATTAGAGAAGTACTCTCCCCCTCTATCACTTCTTAGCACCTTAATCTTTTTATTTAGTTGATTTTCAACTTCTAGTTTATACAATTTAAAAGCATCAAAAGTTTCATCTTTATGCTTTAAAAGAAACACATAGGTATATCTACTAAATCTATAAAAGTAAGAAAATACCTTTTACCACCTCTAGTTAAAACACCATTTAATTCACAAAGATCACTATGGATTAAATCTAGTAAATTAGATGATCTTTCTACACTAGAAAATGGTTTCTTAATCATTTTTGCCTTAACACATGTTTCACATTTACCATAGTTTTTAATATTGCATGCAATCATACCACATTTTACTATTCTTTTCATGGTAGAAAAACCTATATGCGATATCTAAGATGCCACAAAAATAAAGAATCATACTCAACAATATAAGCGGAATTAACATTTTTATTGATAACATTGAAAGTTACATCATTGGTGCACAATTTAACCATACCCTCACAATTCCCAAAAATACATTTGATTTGGTAAGTATAAGTTTATCGGACTCAAAAACGGCTTTAATGCTAGGTTTGCCAAGCAAATCACCACTTACCAAGTTTCTACTCATTTCGGGAACATAAAGTACATTCACTAATGTAACTTTCTTGCTAGAGGTGAAAAAGATTTAAATGATACCTTTGCTAAGTACCTTGGATTTGCCCTCATTGCCCATTTGAATCTCATGGTTGCCCTTTGACTCTTCAAAGGTCTTCAACAATGATTTGTCATAGGTGACATGGACAGTGGCACATGTATCATACCACCACCCTTTCACTTTGCCTTGGACCGCATTCACCTCACTAAGGGTAGTAACTATGTTTTCTTCTTGAGCTGCATTTACCTTAGGTCCTTGTTGGTCTTTTCTATGCCTACACTCTCTAGCATAGTGATCCTTTTTCCCACACACAAAGCAAGGACCTTTCTGGCCCTTAAATTTGTTTGGGTTGGTTTTTGGACCCAAAGGTTTCTCGTTACCCTTTTTCCCTTTGTCTTTGGGATGTTTTGGTTGTGACACCGCATTTGCTTTGGAAGTCTCTCCATTAGACCCCTCCATAAGTTTATCTCTACATATCGATTCCTCTTTGATTCAAATATGCTTTTGGATTTTCTCCAAAGAATAATCCTCATTTTTATGAAGGATTCTTTTCCTATAGCTCTTCCAAGTTGGTGGTAATTTAGCCACTATAACACCAACTTGAAAGGCCTCGAAAAGCTCAATCTTTAACACTTTCAACTTGTTAACAATTATTTGAAATTCATGTGTTTGAGGAATAATAGGTTTATCACCAAAAAATTTGAAATCAAAGTATTGAGATATCAAAAACTTTTTGGTACCTTCCTCTTCCGCCTTGAACTTTTTCTCAAGTGCATCCCATATATCCTTGGCCGATTTGGTCTCGGTGTAGAGGTCATAGAGCCTATCGGAAAGGGCATTGAGGATATGACCCCTACAAAGGAGATTGTCCTCCTCCCTCTTCCTCCTTTTCTCCACCTCCTCAAGAGTGTCCTTGTCGGATGGTGTTGGGAGAGGTTCTAGAGTGGATTCTAGAATGTAGGCGATTTTGAGAGTGGTCAAAAGGAATCTCACCTTGTCTTGACACCTAGTGTAATTGGACCCATCAAACCTATCCAACCTCACTAGGTCTTGATTCATTATCTTGATGGTCTCACCTTCCATTGAAACAAACAAAGGGATAAGCTTTTGAATGTTAGGAAAATATGTATTGCCTCAATGGAAATAGGTAAGAATATTACAACTCTAGGCAATATGTTACAAATAAATAAAGATTGATTAAATAAGGTTACAACTCTATAACTAAAAGTAAAAATAAACAAAAGAAGAAGAAGAAGAAGAAGAAAAGAAGAATAGAGTAGTAAAAAATACAACTCTAAGCAAAATATTACAAGTAAAGTAAAAGTGTTTGAAACAAAAGAAAAGAAGATTACAACTCTAAACAAAATTACAAGTAAATAAAACAAGAGGAATGAGAAGAAAAGCAATAGAAGAAATTGTAAGAATAAAACAAAGAAAACTCTCACTTACACAACCTAAGTGAAGAGTGTTGGGGATCACCAACTTAAACAAGGTTTAAAAACTTTGTCCAAAAGCTTATTTCCCCCTAACTCAAGCACTAAGGGATCTCTCTCAGATTAAAGGAACTGCTTTATGGAATTATCAAGCCTCAAGGTGTTTCTAGCCAAGTGCTCTAGTGGATAGAAATGTTGCGTCTTTCAAGTGAGCTATAGGCTCCTATTTATAGAGTTTAGAGACACCCTTTGAATTTCAAATTCCACCAACCCCCATGACTGTTACCAATGTTTAATTGGATTAATATGGAATTAAAAATGATATTTGGGAGTTATTTGGGTTTTTTGAGCCGTTCAACAAAGATTGAAGAAACTGAAAAAATGGTCAGTTTTGGCCTGTGGCTGCAGCCGCGGCCACTGACCATTTTCAGCACAAAATTTTGTGCTATTTTTCCAAATGGTTCCAAACCCTCCCAAATGATTTTGTAACCCCCAAAACATATTATTGGGGTTAAAATTATATCTCTAACAGCCATTTTTCAAATGGCTTTATGAAATTCATCTCAATATTGTGTAACACCAAATTTACACAATAAAGGGTAATATTTGGAAGTTACAAATTTGTAACACCAAATATGTTACATTATTTGGATATATCTCATATATCTAAACATTGTAACTCTCTATTATATGCTACAATATGTGACACACTTTGTCATATTTATTTAATCTAAAACATTATAATATAATATAATATAATATAATATTACATTATATTATAAAATAATATAACAATTATAAGGATGCCATTTATTATACTATAAGGTTTAGATAGAACTAATAAGATCATGACACTTGTCGTGTGCATGTTTATTAAGGAATTAAGTATTTTTGTTGAATAGTTTATAAAAGAAATATCTAAAAAGTCTAGGACCTGCCAACAGCTTTATAACCGTATTATGACTCAGTCAAACCTGATTAGCCAATTCAAATTAAGTTGAAAAAGTGCAATGATGTGTCTAATATTTCAACGTATGCCGATATATCACCACACGGGGAATACAAAAAACACGTCAACTTCGCACAAACGAAATGACGAGCACTCGGGACATAAGCCCAGGCGATATATCGCCTATGATGGGCGATATATCGACCCTAGGGCCATAATTTCAAATGTTGTTGAAATCGAGCTTAATTCATTCCTTAACCTCTTGACTAGCCTCTGAATGTTTTGACCGAGTCTTAAGCACCTGTTGAACGAATATTCAAATATTTTTCAATTAATACTCATTATTTTTATTCAAGCTAAAAGGAGATAGTTCACTCCGTGAACTCTATAAATAGGACCTAGTACCCAGCCATTTCTCTCATTCTTCAAGTTGTGTTCAGAGCCTTCAAGCTGCTAGGTTACTATAGAGTGATAAACACTTGGGTTGGGATATAAGCTTTATCATCTTAAGCTTTATAAACACTTGGGAAGTAAGATAAATAGTGTGTTTTTCAATATCGAGGTGTAGTTCGGTTCTAGTACATCCAAAGGTATTCCTTATCTTAAGTTCATTTATGTATGTTTCTTTAGTTTCCTTTAGTTTTCTTTACTCAAATCCTAACTCGTTGTTTTCCATTCTTGGTTAGGTATTTAAGTTCTTTGAACTTAAGGTTTCTTTTTGGTAAGCTTCTTCTTGGTGGTTTAGTTCTCTTGTTTATCATCTCTTATCTTTAGAAATGCTCACCATTCTTATTGTTGGTTTTAGGAGTGTTCCAAATCCCGTCCTTGTTCACATATCCCAGTTTTGGTAAGGAAAATAGGAGAGATTTTATATGTTTATATGATATGTTATGCTTATGTTATGTTATCATTATGTTATGCTATGTTATGTTTACATTATGCATAGTATGTTTATAGTCCTTGGGCATATGACTTGTCTAGCTGGGCATATGACTTGCTTAGCTAGCAAGTCCCACAAATCTATTGGGCATATGACTTGTTTAGTTAACAAGCCCCAAGAAGTATGATGGCCATTGAAGTATTATATGACATATGTTTATAGTATATGTTATGATATAGTTTATGTATATGTTTTATGTTACTAGTGGATTTTCCTTGTTGGGCATTAGGCTCATTCATTTATTTTTATGTATGCAGGAAAATATATATGGCGGCGGAAGGATTCGTGGTAGCTTGACTTGTGTATTGAGGAAGAAGGGATTCGATGGACTGCGTGACGATTCGAGGACGACGTTATTTTTAGTCTTTTATTATGTTTTTATGTATTTTTCGCATTTAGCTTTGTAAACAATTCAATTTAAGTTTAAAGTTATGTTTTATTTTCAAACAATGGGATCCCATATCGCTTATTTATGTATTTCAATATTTACTTTAGATTTTTTAATAAAGTTGTGAATGTTTCTTATGTTTGTTTTCTCGAAAATAGTGTCTATGTATAGTAGTTTTAATGGTCCAAGGTCTTAGAATTAGTTGGGTCATTACACAAATATGCATTACATAGCATAATATCAACAGATATTTAAACATATACTAAACATAATCAATAGGGCCACGCCTTGCACTACAAATAATAGGGCCACACCCTGGTCTACAGGCACAACAATTTTCTTACCTATGTCCCAAGCTTCCTGACCACCGCAATCCCGAGCATAGTCCTCTAACCTGAGCCTCATTTAAAACCTAGTCACAACATATTCATAATAGCCATCCATCAAGTTCTAATCCAACAAATAACTTTGAAATATAATTCTAGCCTCCGGGACCTTGGATTCTACCAAACCGGGTGGTAAAATCCTTCCCGAGCCTTAACATTTGGGTTCCCGATTAAAAAACCTTCAAATAACCAATATCTTGCATTTGAGCTGCGACCCAGCCCCTTAAGGGACACGACGCGCTCAAGTAAGAGGAAAAATGCCTATCTGATGAGGGACACGGGCCGCGACACTCCAAACATTGGGCCGTGGCGTGCTTGGATAGACAGAGGCTTCCAGCCTCTTCGACACACATGGGCTGCGGCGCTTGAAGAACAGGGCCGCGGCTCGAGCCCCCAAACCCAGAAATCCCAACTATTTTCTGTATTTTCCTCGAGCCTAAACCCCAATTTCATACTTCAAACACAAATTTAACCTAGAACCAACCCTAGAATTTCCTTCCACACAACCTAGACTCCATAACAAATCTCAGAAACAATTTATATACTTAACAACATCCAAAATCATACTTAGAATCCATTTCCATGCAAACCTCTAATCCTAGCAGAATTCAACATAAAGATAAAGTCCAAGAGCTTACCTTTGATTTGTACTCGGCCCTGAGCTAACTTCAATTGCCTCAACCTTCAGTTTTCCTAAAGTTTTAACCTCAAATCCACAAGGGAGAGATGGAGAGAGAGAGAGAGAGAGTCTTGGAGCTGAGTTCCTTCTGTTTTGTTTTCCCCTTTGTTTTTTCTTCTTCAAGTCTCAGCATCAAGATTTCATGTATATCCCTTAGCAAAAGTCCAGAATTCCCCTTAAGTCTATCTAAATCCTCAAGTGCCACCGAGGGCAATTTCGTCAATTGCCAAGTCCTGCTAATTCCACGAGTGTTCCTATAAATCTCCGTTTAATCTCGACATGTCCAGATCATTGCTAAATTACTACTCGTTACCCAGTAATTCCCGAACACATATAACATTCCCAAAATATCCCTAGGTTTCCCCCCAAGCTGGGTATTCGACCACGTTGTGACTTTCTAGCTAAACTGCTCCATAGGACCGTCTCGGATCGTGCACCACAAATATATCACCACTCACTCGTGGTATAAATCATAATATACACAAATATTACATTTAGGCCCTCAACGAGCTAAAATTACAAATATGCCCCTAATAGCCAAATGGGGCCCACATGCATATTTAATTCACCCAACACATGCATTTCTAATCACATAATCAACAATTTCATATATTAACGTAATTAAATCAATTATTTCCCTTTAGGCACGCTACTCAAGGCCCTAAGCCTTATTATCAAATTTGGGACGCTACAACTATCCACTCCTTATAGAAATTTCGTCCTCGAAATTACCTGAATAACTTGGGATACCGATCCCTCATCTCTATCTCAAGTTCCCAAGTTGCTTCTTCCACTTTGTTGTTCATCCACAACACTTTTACTAAGGTGATGGTCTTGCTCTGCAATACTTTATCTTTTCGGTCGAGAATCTGAACCGACTTCTCTTCATACGATAAATCCTGATCCAACTCCAAGTTCTCATAACTCAGCACGTGCGTAGAATCTGATACATACTTCCGGAGCATGGATACGTGAAACACATTGTGAACCCCCGATAGAGTTGGAGGCATCACTAATCTATAAGCTACCTCTCCAACCGGTTCCAGAATCTCAAAGGGGCCAACAAATCTAGGGCTCAACTTGCCCCGTACACCAAACCATTTCACCCCTCTAAGGGGAGAAACTCTGAGACATACATGGTCACCGACTTGAAATTCTACGCTCCTGTGTCTCTTGTCAGAGTAACTCTTCTGCCGACTCTGGGAGGTGAGCATTCAAGCTCTAATCTTTTCGATCGCCTCATTGGTCCTTTGAACAACCTCAGGACCTAGTTCTCTCCTCTCACCAGTCTCATCCCAATGGATGGGTGATCTACACTTCCTCCCATATAACATCTCATACGGAGCCACTTCGATGGTCGCCTAATAACTATTATAGTATGAAAACCCAATCAAAGGGAGCTCCAAGATCCCCCAAAATCCAGAACACAGGCTCGTAACATATCCTCCTGTATCTGAATCATCCTCTCAGACTGTCCATCCGTTTAAGGATGATAAGTGGTACTAAATTGCAACTGTGTGCCCATAGCCTTCTGCAGGCTCTCCCAAAACTTGGAGGTGAAGGTGGGATCCTTGGTAGATACTATCGACCTCGGAGCTCCATGTAGTCGCACAATTTCCTTTACATACAATTCATCATACTGCTCCATAGTATAAGTCATCCTCACAGGCAAAAAGTGGGCTGATTTGGTGTACCTGTCCACAATCACCCACACTGAATCATGTTGCCCCACCATCTTCGGCAATCCAACCACGAAGTCCATGGTGATATCCTCCCATTTCCACTCCGGAATCCCTAGAGGATGCAACAACCTTGCTGGCCTTTTGATGTTCAACCTTAACCTGGCTGGCCTTTTGATGTTCAACCTTTACTTGTTGACAAGTCAAACACTTAGCCACATAATCCACCACATCTCTCTTCATCCCCGACCACCAATACAAAGTTCTTAAATCTTGGTGCATCTTCATCGTACCCAGATGCAAAGAATATGGACTGGTATGAGACTCATCCAGTATTTCTCGCCGAATACCTGTATCCATCGGAATGCAAATTTGGCCCTTGTACCTCAGTAGTCCCATCTCCAAAATAGAGAAGTCTTTAGCCGCTCCGAATAAGACGCTCTCTCAACTGGGAATCCTTCCCCTGTGCCTCCTTGATCCTCTGAAGGAGCATAGACTAAAGAATGATGTTGGCTAACTGACCAACCACCATCTCTCTACCCGCTCTAGTCATTTCCTTGGCTAACTTATTTGATATCTGCCTCGAACTGAACAACTATCCTGGGCCTTTTCGACTCAGTGCGTCGGCCACTCCATTGGCCTTCCTAGGATGATAAAGAATGTCACAATCATAGTCCTTTACCAATTCCAGCCAGCATCTCTGGCGCATATTCAGATCATTCTGAGTAAAGAAGTACTTCAAACTCTTATGGTCGGTGTATATTTCACACTTCTCGCCATATAGATAATGTCTCCAAACCTTAAGTGCAAATACCACCGCCGCTAATTCTAAATCATGTGTGGGATATATCTGCTCATACTTCTTCAGCTGTCTTAATGCATAGACTGTTACCTTTTCGGCCTGCATCAGTACACACCCTAAACCAAGTTTGGAAGCATCACAATAGACTACTGTTGACGGTGAGAACTCGTCAATGGAGTTAAGTTAGAAAAATCAAAATATGGAGCTTATCAATGAAAAACTTCAAAGATCTAATCAGAAACTTAAAGAATAGTTGCAGAAAGAAAATGGTAAAAAGAACTTGTATTTCTTATGGTATGATGCTATAGTGTTTTTTTCAACCCTCTTCTATGTGGAAGTGGGGTTCCTTTAAAGTGGCTCTAATGGCCCTTGATACATTGTGGTCCAGGGGACCAGGTGGTACACAAGTACACTGTCAGATTAGTGGTCTCAGGGGTAGTGGTGTTAGCTCCAGTACGTGGTCAGATACCATGAGGATGTCTCCACTACTTATTTCGTACGAATGTCAGAGGAGTGGTACCAGGCGTAAAGGTGCTGATGGTGGTGTCGACTCTGACATCTGGTTAGAAACATACATGCCATGTTCCCTCTCCCAATACTTCCACTACTTATCTGGCATGAGAATTTGGATCAAACACACGTTGTCTTATAGGTCGTACCCCGCATGATCTTTTCGAATTGTACTTGTCCTTTTACCTCTAAACGTTGGAGTTTCCGCAGGTCCTCATAGGACACACAACCTTGAGGTGCCAGGTGCGACGCCACCTGGGATGCCTTGGACGCACGAGGCGCTGGCCTGGGTAAGCTGCGAGAAGGAGCCCTTGGTTCGTTGGTGTGCGACGCCACCTGGGATGCCTTGGACGCAAGAGGCGCTGGCCTGGGTAAGCCGCGAGAAGGAGCCCTTGGTTCGTTGGTGTGCGATGCTTGTAGGCAGGGGTCAGACATCATCTTGCGAGGCCCATGGCATGGGGCCTTGTGTGGGCGGTCGAGGCGTGGACGAGACATCGTCTCGCGATGCCTGTGGTGTTGGGCCTTGGGTGCACGTGCCGAGGTGTGGGCGAGATACCGTTTCGCGAGGCCCATGGTGCTGGGCCTTAGGTGCGCGCGGTTGAGGTGTGGGTGAGACACCATCTCGTGAGGTTCGTGGTGCTGGGCCTTGGGTGCGCGCGGTCGAGGTGTGGGCAAGACACCATCTCGCGAGGCCTGTGGTGCTGGGCCTTGGGCACACGTGGCCGAGGCATGGGCGAGACACCGTCTCGCGAGGCCCATGGTGTTGGGCCTTGGGTGCACGCGGTTGAGGTGTGGGCGAGACACCGTCTTGCAAGGCCCATGGTGCTGGGACTTAGGTGCGTGTGGCTGAGGTGTGGGTGAGACACTATCTCGCGAGGCCCGTGGTGCTGGGCCTTGGGTACGCGTGGCCAAGGCGTGGGCGAGACACCGTCTCACAAGGCCCATGGTGCTAGGCCTTGGGTGCACGCGGCCGTGGCGTGGGCGAGACATCATCTCGCGAGGCCCATGGCGCGGGGCCTTGGGCACGCGGTCAAGGCGTGGGTGAAGAGCGAGACGCTCCTAGACGCGAGGCGCCTCCTTGCGTGGGGCTCCTCCTTGCACGAGACACTTGTGGGCGAGGAGCATGGCGAGGCGTGGCGAGGCGATCCCTCATGAGGCCCTGGGTGACACACTTACCGGGGCTACGTTTGTCAAGATTTCCCAATACACACCTAGGGACATGGGTCCTAAGCACGTATTTTGAGTCTTTCATCAGCGTAGAATTTTGAGCATCTACATTTGCCCCCCAGTCTAGGAGGGGACCTTTAGGTGCTTTGGTAGACTCTCCTTTTTGATTCTTATACATAGGCCTTCATGCCTAGCCTATTATTTACACCTTACTTCTTCAGCTTAGTGGTTCTGGGATCCTTACTCTTTTCAAGAGGCGAGGAGTTCAAATCCCCATAACCTCACTTTTGCTATCTTTCTCCTCCCCCCCCCCCCCCCCCCCACCCTCCCTTTTTATTTTTTTATATATATATATATTTGAGTTCATTTTTTGTATGTCTATATCCATGCAGGCATTTGAGGACTAAAACACCCTTTTCCTTTATTTTTGCAGCAGACGCGTACTTTCGGCCACTTGCCTCAGTTTGAGCGTGATGCTGCTTTCGGCCCTCAACCTCCTTTTGACCATGACAACGCCCCATTTTACCTGTTTGAGGTATATTTTCTTTCTCCCTTATGTTTATTGGGTCCAAATAAGCACCACTTGGGATGGGGTACTTTGGCCTGAGCTTGTCGTGAATTAACCCAGCTGCCTGCCCTCATTCATACTCCGTAGTTGGTTATTTAGAGCGCTTGTGCCTAGAGGTTTTCAGCCCATTCCTTTGTGTTTTGTAGCAATCCTCTCATTTATACGTGAACCCTTTTTGCTTTTGGGACGGGGTCTCATGGCATGTGAAGGTTCATTCGACGCTCCTCCGGGGGTTGAGTTTGTTGTCTTCAGACTCGGAGTCCCCTAAGGACAATCCTCACCATGACTATGACACCTTAAGGCAGGCTCGCATTCGTCATCTTGAGCATATGGCTGAACTTATGCGTAAAATTTAGGTGGTAGAGAGCGAAATAGATTCGGTGTTGAGGGGAGACGGAGTACCTTTCCCCCTTGACCTTAACAACCATGTAGCGAACCTTAGGGTGACCCTTTTAGATTTGGAGATGGAGTTGGAGTTTATGGAGGGATATCTCCCGCCTGAGCCTCCTAACCCGTTTTCCCCTAATGACTGTCATGGGGCCGTCCCGTCATCTCTTCAACCCTTATTCTTGATCTACCCTAGTTTAGCGCTTTCACAACCGGTGCCTCGGTGGAAGACTCTTGCTAGGAAGAAAAAATGGAGGGTAAATTGCTCTGTTTCCACCTCACCTTTTTCTTTTGGTTTTGCAGATATGCCAAAAAGAGGGCGACGATAGGTGATTGCTAATGATTAGGACACTGACCCCCTGTTGGCATCCACTCTAGTGTCCCACGTGTCCGAAAATAAAATGTTGGAAATAACGGAGAACTACCGTGTTCCCCCAGGCTACACATTATATGTCCCTTCGAGCACATGCCGGGCTGACTACCCAAATCCGGGTTACGTAGCTATGAGCGAGCATATCTTGAAAGCGGGTGGTACATTCCCGTTACACCCGTTCTTCGTCACGGTTCTCAATTATTTTGACCTTGCTCCACTCCAGCTGGCGCCCAATAGCTGGCTGACCTTGAGTTGCCTCTTCATCTCGTTTATGGATCGTGTCCAGCGGGCTCCTACTGTAATGCCCTGGTTACCCCAGAACAGTTACAGTGAACGGTGAACCAGAAATTTGACTCGCTACCCGAGTCCTTTGGTTAAAAACGTGCATCTAAGTGTTATTAACAGGCTAAGCGACCTGGGAGCTGGAGTCAGATATGCAGAGTCAGTATCCCGAACTGTTCAGGTAAATTTTGAGGATGAAATTTCTGTAAGGAGGGGATAGTTGTAATGCCCCGAAATCCCTAATGTGGTTTAATGGCTGGATTAGAAGGCTGGGAGGGCCATAATTGTTTAATCATGCCATTAACTGATAATATGCATGTTTATGTGAATTATATTATAATATGATGTTAAATGCATGAATGTGGGTCCACATTTTATTACAGGGGTGTTTTGGTAATTTGGCCCATTGAGGGCATAATTGTATATTTGTATGCATGTCGGTGACATATTCTTGAGACCATGTTATAATGTGGGTTTGTTCGAGCTATTCGGCATGAGACGATCTTAGAATAATAAATAGCGGTTTAGTCATAACAGGTTTTGGTTCGGGGCTCGGGGTGAGTCTCGGGGTGAATTTAATGATTAGAGCGTTGCTGGGAATTAAAGGGTAACGGGATGTGAATTATTGGTGTTTGAGAATATCGAGAATAGCGGGAATTGGAGAGCGTTAATTATGATTAACGAGATAGGTAGGGAATACCAATTTTGCCCATGGGAGCCTTTAGAAATCCTTTTTTGACCTAGGGGTATTTTGGTCTTTTTACCCCTAGGATAGACTTAAGCCATTGAAGGCTGTAGAAAGAAGAGGAAAACAGAGCATAAGTTCAAGCTTCTCCCGTACCTGTTTTTGGCCATTTTCTCTTTGGATTTTTGAACCTAACTTGAGGATTCAAGCTTGGGAAGTAAGTCTTGTGAGCTTGGGAGTGTGTTCCACCATTGAAGAGCATCATAATCTGAGCTTCAGGTAAGTTTCTAGCCATTAAATTCCCTGGTTTGCTATGTTTTGGCTTTGGTTTTTAGTTGAGATTTCTAGGTTGGATGATTGGTTTTGTTGGGAGTTTTGGCTAGGGTTCTTGTGGTTGTGATGCTTAGGGTATGTGAGGGTGGTTTTTGGGTTCATTTGGCACCAAAAATGAGGTTTGGAAGCATTGGAATAGAGTTGGAATTGAAGGAGTCGAAGGAAGAAGTTTCAGGGGAGTATCTGGCTGGAGGTAGCGCTACAACGCTCATTAGAGGGCGCTATAGCGCTACACAGGTTTTGGTTGGGTGATTTGGGGGGTTTTGAGTATAGTGTTGGGGCGCTATTGAGCAGTGCTATAGCGCTACTCTTTTCCTCCAGAATCCCGTTTTGAGTGTTTTTAAGGGTTTTTGGCTCGGGGTTTCAATCCTTAAGGCCTGGGATCGAATCTACTCACCGTGTGGGCATGTTTCGAGGTCCCGAGAGTGAGGTTTAGGTTAAGACCCTTTCATTGTTGATTTTCATTAATGGAGGTTATAATTGGTTATGATTAGGTAACCACTAAGGAATTAAAAGGTTGATCATTCTCAGGAGTCGTTCTTATTATATTTCTCGCTCGAACCAGAGGTAAGAAAACTGCACCTTGTGTATATGGCATGCATGATTGTTGTTGAGGCATGTTGGTTGATAAATGTGGACATTGATTGCATATTAAATGCTATCGGATGTTGTTTACTTGTGTATGACACTGATTAGTCAGGGCGGCACTGGTCGCATAATACTGACCTGAGAGTCAGAAACGGCCTAAGTGTCCTGAATGCAGGGCCGATTAAAAGATTAGATCTAATTGATATCAGCGTTGAATGACTCTAAGGCATTAATGCTGGATCGACCCTAAGGTCGATGAAACTTATAAGCACTTAACTAGTCTAAGCTAGTTACTCAGAGCCAGGGCCAAAGGCCTAGGTGACAACTTGTCACATGGCTAGGGAACGAAATCCCATGGTTAAGACTCTATGGTCATGAGGTAGGTTATGTTGGTGACTAGTCATCATGCACCTATCCTGTTTAAGCTAGTGAAAGGATCACTTATTTCTAAAGCCTCGGTGACCCTATCGTCACATGGCTAATGGGAATGAAACCCACCATAGTGACTTTTGCAATTGTCACTCCTCTGTTTTGGATAGAAAGTCCTGAATGATTATTATGATCATTGTTGATATTATATTCATTCTATATTGTGTTTTCTTGCTGGGCTTTGGCTCATGGGTGCTATGTGGTGCAGGTAAAGGGAAAGAAAAGCTCACCCAGCCTTGAGTGGAGAGCTTAGGTGGTGTTGTGTACATATGCGGCCGCTTGACCACCACGGCCAAGGAGTTCTCAGAGGAACTAGGGGGTTTACCCTATTTTTGCTGCCTAGTTCGGCGGGTTTGTAAATTTGAAACAGTAATGACCATTTTGAGTTGTAAATAACTTATAAATGTTTTTTTATGGGTCCATGAACAATTTTATGTATTTAATAAAATATATGCTTTCCTTTTGATTGGTTTTCCACCTTAGCCTATTAATAACACTTAGAAGCACGTTTTTAACCAAAGGACTTGGGTAGCGAGTTAAATTTCCGGTTCACTGTAATTGTTCTGGGGTAACTAGGGCGTTACACTTATCCCTTTTTTCTCTTCTTTTTTTTTTTGTTGCTTATCATTGTTATTGTTATTTTTCTTGTGCAGACCTATACAGTGGCTCAATGATTTGCCGACTCGGCTCAAGACCTCTCCACGTCGAATGCTGAGAGGAACCGTCTTACGGTCCTGCTCCAGGAGCTCGAGAGAGAACTTGTTGAAACTAGGCTTAAGCTAGAGAAGGCCTTGGCGAAGGCTTCTTCCTTATCAAAAAAGAAGAAGAGGGTGATTGCCAAGGCCATGCTGTTGCAGGAAAGGGTCACCAGCTTATAGATCGAACTTAAGGGTGCCAAGGCTACTATTGCAGCGTTGCAGGGGAGGTCGCTTCCTTAAAGGCGGACAAGGCGGCTATGGAGGCGGACAAGGCGACTATTGAGTATAGATCCATAGAGCGTGCCCTTTATGGAGTATGGAGGCAGAATCCTAACTTCGATTTCTCCTCCTTTGGCGAGCACGCCGTTGCCCGGGCGACTGAGTGGAATGCCCGTGGCCGGAGGCCTTGAGATTGTCATTTTGTGATTTTTGCCAGTTAATCCACTGTGGGTGTATGCTCGTTTGAGCCCTATTTTGCTTGTAATTTCTCTGAGTCTTGTTATGTTATTAAAACTCTTTTTTATATATACATATGCGATCATTCATCTTTTATTCCTCTGTATCCTTTTGAGCCCGCATGATGGGGTTCGATAGGTTCTCTTTTTTATTTATCAGGCTTGAGGTCCTTTGGAGCCCATGTGAAGGGGTTCAATAGGTCCTTCTTTGGTGCCTCTTGATTGTTCTTATAAGGATATATTGACCCCTTGGGTTCTAGTTATCCTTTTATATATTTTTGCACGCGCTTATTATTTCTTGCGAGAAGCGTCCTTCTCGTCATTATTCATAGTACTATTTTTGCAAGGGTCTCTTTTAGGACCCTTTTTGACTAGACGGCTTGGTGGCCGCTCTAGGCTTATTGGTGGGTGCTCTTCCTGAGGCCTTTCCTCTTGTGGGAGCATTTGCCTTTATTTGGAGACTTTTCTTGTAGGACCTTTTGGCCTCCTTGATGTTCACAAGGGTAGCTAATCCTTGTGAACTCAAGAGATGCCTTACAAGGTCTTCTTCCTGTTTATAAGGGTTCATCACGTTTTTATTTTTATTTTTATACAAGGGGTTCTTTTTAGGATCCTCCTGATAAGGGGTTCCTTTTAGGATCCTCCTGATAGGGGGTCCTTTTTAGGTTCCCTCTGATAAGGAGTCCTGAGACAAGGGGTCCTTTTAGGAGTCCTTTGTAGGGGTCCTTTTTAGGATCCTTTTCTTTGCTGTATATTTTGCCTCCTGTCCTACCCCCCCAAGTGCTTGGTGAAATTTATTTCAGCAGGCAGTTTGGTGGGTGCTATAGAGAAGAAGAATGACACGTGAAGTGGTGAATAGTTTCATTCATAGCATGCGGGTTACAATGACATACATGAAAGGGTTACATCTAATTTGGAGGTTGCCCAGGTAGCCTCTTTGATTCTTACTCACTAATTTAACATAACAAGGAACAAACTAAACATGGGTCTTCTTTGCACCGGGTGCAGAAGTCTCACTGGTAGTATTTCTTGAGGT
Source organism: Humulus lupulus (assembly GCF_963169125.1). Lineage (NCBI taxonomy): Eukaryota > Viridiplantae > Streptophyta > Magnoliopsida > Rosales > Cannabaceae > Humulus > Humulus lupulus. The sequence goes on from NC_084800.1 coordinate 94,378,558, forward strand.
GTTCCGCATTCCACGCCTGAGGTATAATGGTGTTATCCATGCGGGCCAGTTTGTAGGTGTTTGGTGGTATGCACTGAGTGACCTGGTAGGGTCCCTCCCAGTTCGCCCCTAGTACCCCCGCACCCGGGTCTCTCGTGTTAGGGAGTACTTTCCTCAGTTCAAGTCTCCTACCCTGAACATTCTCTCTCGCACCCTTGAATTGTAGTACCTCGCTGCCCGTTGCTGATATGTGGCTAACCTCAGTTGTGCCCTTTCTCTCCTGGCTTCCAGCAAGTCCAAGTTCCCGAATAGTGCTGTGATGTTAGCCTGGTCATCATATTCTTGCGTGCGGATGGAGTTAATCTTCATTTCTATCGGAAGGACAGCCTCGCAGTTGTAGGCCAAGGCAAAAGGTGTCTCCCCAGTGGTGGAACGAGGGGTGGTCCTGTAGGCCCAGAGTACATTTGGGAGTTCCTCGACCCATGCCCCTTTTAACTTTCCAACTTAGTTTTCAAGTTCTTTTTCAGGATCTTGTTGATGGCCTTTACTTGTCCATTGGCATGTGAATGTACTATTGCAGAGAAACTCCTCTTGATTCCTTTTGCCTTGCATTATTCCTCAAACATTCCTCCTTCAAATTGCGTTCCATTGTCGGAGATAATCTTGTAAGGTACTCCAAATCTGCAGACAATATACTTGTTGACAAAGGTGGTGATCTGCTTAGCCGTTATGTTGACTAAAGGCTCCGCTTCCACCCACTTAGTGAAATAGTCGACTGCTACCACCGCGTATTTAGCTCCTCCTCGTCTTGTTGGCAATGCCCCAATCAAGTCAATCCTCCACATAGCGAAGGGCCACGGACTGGTCATGCTCACCAGCTCATTTGGTGACTGTCGGGGGTAATTCTCATGTCTCTGACACTTGTCACACCTTCTCGCGAAGTCGCTCGCGTCCTTCTCCATGGTAGGCCAATAATACCCCTGGAGGACGGCCTTTTTTGCCGTGGATTGCCCCCTAGCATGATTTCCACATTTCCCTTCGTGTATCTCTTGTACAAAATTTATTGCCTCTCCCTTATCTACGCACTGCAGGAGCGGGGTGGAGAAGCCTCTCTTATACAAGGTTCCATCTATTAGGGTGTACCGAGTGGCTTTGTAAGTCAGTTTGCGAGCCTCTTTTTTGTCCAAAGGAAAGGTCCCATCATTTAAGTACCTCACAATGGGTGCAAACCATGACTCCTCAGTGTTATTGACCATGTTGATCCTTTCTTCTGCTATGCTTGGCTTGGGGAGATATTCGACCGGTATGGACTCAAGCGTGTCTTCGTCTCGTGTGGAGGCGAGTTTTTTGAGTGCATCAGCGTTTGTGTTCTGCTCCCTTGGGATCTGTTCTATAGTGTATTTTTCGAACTGATCCAAATACTCCTTCACCTTGGTGAGGTATGCAGCCATTTCTGGACCCCTAGCTTGGTATTCGCCCTTCACCTGAAACACTACCAGCTGTGAGTCACTAAAGACATGCAAGTGGGTTACCTTTAACTCCTTAGCTAGCCGCAGGCCAGCCAACAACGCCTCATATTCTGCCTCATTATTGGAAGCTTCGAATCCAAATCTCAAGGCACAATACATCTTGTGCCCTTCAGGTCCCGTCATCACTATGCCAGCGCCGGCTCCCCCTTCGTTAGACGCCCCATCTACATGGAGGCTCCATTCCTCAGGGTGCCTTTCCTCTTCATGCGCCGGTTCATTCTCTTCTATTTCCCCCTCCTCTTGGGGTCGGTATGCTAACTTAACTATAAAATCTGCAAGTACCTGCCCGTTGATTGAGATCCTTGGGGTGTAAGTGATGTCGAATTGACTCAATTCAATCGACCATTTTAACAACCTTCCCGAAGTTTCCAGCTTGTGCAAGACTTGACGCAGGGGGTGTTTGTGAGCACCTCCATAGCATGAGCATGAAAATAGGGCCTCAACTTTTGAGAAGCCACTATCAAGGCATATGCTAACTTCTCTATTTCTGGGTATCGAGCTTCTGCGTCTATCAACCATTTGCTCACATAGTACACAGGCTACTGGTGCTTCTTTTCCCCCTTGACCAAGGCGGCGCTTATGGCATGCTCTGATACAGCTAGATATAAATACAACTTTTCCCCTTTTTCTAGCTTGGCCAAAAAGTGTGGTTTTCCAAGGTGTTCCTTTAATCTGGTGAAGGCATCCTGGCATTCATCATCCCAAGCAAAAATTTTGTTCCCTTTTAGGATGTTGAAGAAAGGGGGGCATTTGTTAGTAGACCTGGAGATGAACCTATTGAGGGCTGCTACTCTCCCCGTTAAGCATTGCACCTCCTTTTTGCTTCGTAGTGGGCTCATTTCCAGCAAGGCCTTGATTTTTTCAGGATTAGCCTCGATACCTCGGGAATTCACAATAAAACCCAGGAACTTTCCTGACGAAACTCCGAAAGTGCATTTGAGTGGATTCAGCTTCATTCTAAACTTTCGAAGGGTGTTGAACATTTCCATGAGATCGTTGGTGAGCTCCCCCGCCTTCTTTGTCTTCACCAACATATCGTCCACATATACTTCCATGTTCCTTCATATTTGATTTGCAAACATTTTGTTCACCAGCCTTTGATAAGTGGCACCTACGTTTTTTAAACCAAAGGGCATCACTTTATAGCAATACAGCCCCTTGTCTGGTATGAACGAAGTGTGCTCTTCATTATCCGGGTTCATGGGTATTTGGTTGCACCCGGAATATGCGTCCATGAAGCTAAGTAACTCATGCCCCACTGTGGCATCTAATAATTGGTCTATCCTAGGAAGCGGGAAGCTGTCCTTAGGGCAGGCCTTATTGAGGCTAGTAAAATCCACACAAATCCTCCATTTTCCGTTGGGCTTCAGGACTAGCACTGGGTTTGATACCCATAGTGGGTAAAATGCCTCTTGGATGAACCCGTTCACCTTCAACTTTTCAACCTCCTCTTTTAGGGCCGCGTATCTCTATGGGTCCAGCGCTCTCTTTTTCTGTCTCACCGGCCTTGCTTTTGGGTCGATGTTTAGATGGTGGCACATGATCGCTGGGTCTATCCCTACCATATCCTTGTGACTCCAGGCGAATACGTCGAGGTTGGCTTTCAAGAACTCTACTAGCTTCTCCTTCACGTCACCCACAAGGTTTTTTCCTACCTTAAACTTTCTCAACGGCTCATTCATGACCGTTACTTCCTCCAACTCCTCTACCGGTTCAGCTCTGGGCTCTTCTGTGACTCGTGGGCTAATTAGTGTGGGTTCACGCCTTCATGCACAACCATTGCCATAGGCGTTGATGGCTTTGTGGTCGTGCGGAGGGATGTGTTATAACATTCTCTCGCTTCCTTCTGCTCTCCTTTCATGCATGCTATTCCTCCGAGAGTTGGGAATTTCATTGCTAAGTGGTATACATAAGTTATTGCCTTCAATTATCTTAGGGAAGGTCTCCCTAATACGACATTAAAGGCTGAGGCGCAATCTACCACAACAAAGTTTTCCATTACGGTGGTTTGTCTGGGCTGTTCTCCCATAGTGAGGGATAACTCGATTGCCCCTAGGGGCTGTATCGAATCTCTCGTAAATCCATACAAAGAAGTACTGCAAGGCTTTAGGTGTCAAATTTTTAGTCCCATCTTCTCTAGAGCTGGACGATTAATGATTTCCATAGAGCTTCCATTATCCACCAAGACTCGATGCACCCTCATGTTAGCAAGCTGGACAGTCAACACTAGGGGGTCATTATGGGGGAAATGTACACCCCGGGTGTCTTCCTCAGTGAAGGTTATTGAGTCATTTTCACCCTTAAAACTCTTCGGGGGCGTTGCTCCAGACTTAAGATGCATGGTGGTGGAATTCGTCTAGCCTCCCCGGCATATCTATCTCTCCCTTCCTTGATTCGCCCCCGAATCATGGTCCTCCAAAGATGGTCCTGACCTCTCCTTGTACTTCTGGGGCCACCTCTCGCGCCCATGGCGAGGATGCTTCTTCTTCTAGCCTTTGGTTCTCCTTGCAGACATATCTGCCCAAATGTCCCCTGCGGATGAGCTCTTCGATTTCCACCTTCAAATGGTTGCATTCTGTGGTGGTGTGGCCGATATCTTTGTGATACTGGAAATATTTACTGGGGTCTCTTTTAGACCGGTCTTTTTTCATTGGCAGGGGCCTTCTGAAAGGGACCTGGTTTTCGTTCGTAACGGAAATATGCTCTCTTGCATGGGTGAAGTCAGTATAAAAGGTGTAGGGGCCCTGTCTGCGCTCATCAGAGCGTTGATGCTTCCAGGGTCGATCATCTCTCGTTCCCTCATAGACCCTCTTCTTTTTTGTATCACTTTGACTTTCTCAGATGGAGGGTTTTGGTGGCGACTGGCCTTTTCCGGCCTTGAGGCTTTCGTGACCATCTTCCACGTGAATATATTTCTGCGCTCGCTCGTAGAAGTCATCCAAATCTGTGACCTCCCTCTTGAGCATGTTATCCCATAACTTTCTTCCTGGGCGCACTCCGACTATGATGGCCATTTTTAGCTCTCTATGGGTCAAGCTCCCTACTTTGGCTGCCTCCATATTAAACCTGTGAATGTAGCTATTTAGACTCTCGTTTTCTCCTTGCTTCACGTTGGCGAGGCTTGTTCCTGGCATCGTCTAGTCCCGCATGGAGTGGTGTTGCTAGAAGAATTCATCGAAAAACTGTTGCCAAGATCTGATGAACCTTGGTCTAAGTCTTTTGAACCATTTGTACGCAGGTCCTTTCAATGTGACAGCGAAGCAATGACATCTGGCCCCGCTACGAATTCCCTCAGCTTCATCAGGTCGTTAAATGCATCCAGATGATATTTCAGATCTGTGCTTCCTTCATATGGGGTCATATGGGGCTCCTTGAAGTTGGCCGGAAGTCGGATGGCTTGGATCTCCTTGATGAAGGGCGACTCATGGTCGAACTCATCCTCAAAGGCTTGACCTCCGGAGGTGGTGATAATTTTTCTTCGTAGGCTCCTCATTTCTGTGTCCAGGTCTTGCCTCCTCTTGTTCAAGGAGTCTCTCAGCGTGGATGGGTTAGGATCCCCCTTTCCTTTGCCTTCCCGGGGTGCCATAGGAGGCGTGGTCCTTTTACCCGCCCTCTTTTTGTTGAGTTCTTCTCATAAATCTGAGGGTGTTCTCCTTGAGGTGACCTCGACATCGTTACGAGGGGCAGCGTTGGTCTTCGGCTTTGGCCCCTGGGGCTGCTTTGGTGGTCCGGGACGTTCGTACTGCTTTGTCCGGGGGGTGTTACTAGTGGAGAGTTGGGTCCTTCCGTCATCTATTGGGACGGTGGTTTCTACCCCCTCCTGGCCTCTCTCTTTCCGCTCAGGGAGTGTCACGTTTGATCTCCCTTGCAACATGCCATTTAGCACCTCTTGCATGTTTTCCAGGGTGGTTTCTAGCCTCTGATTCTTACGGTGAAGTTCCCGTATTTCATCTTTGTAGAATTGAGACTTAGAACTCGAGCTCATGGAGTGGACCCAAGGGTGCTTGTCAAGCTTGCGCGTCGATGGGCCTGGATCCTGCCGACCGGAGTTTGGCACCTGTGGCGACCTTAGAGGCAGGAACTCTCCGACACCCCTTGCTGGGGCAACCACTAGCCTTGGACGATCCTCCTCAGGCGGGACCGCCGGAGACGAGGCCTCCCTTTCATCTTCGTAGACCTCAGGCTCCTTTGGGGCCTCCATGTTTGCAAGTGGAGGAGGATCCTTCATAGAGGCTTTTAGCTGATCTCCGTCAAGATGGAAGTCCACCTCTTGCGACTCTCTCAATCTTTTCGAATGTCGTGGCATCTTTTTCTTATCGGAATCGATGGAAGAACAATGGCTTGCTACCTATTCTTCCCACAGACGGTGCCAAACTATTGACGGTGAGAACTCGTCAATGGAGTTAAGTTAGAAAAATCGAAATATGGAGCTTATCAATGAAAAACTTCAAAGATCTAATCAGAAACTTAAAGAATAGTTGCAGAAAGAAAATGGTAAAAAGAACTTGTATTTCTTATGGTATGATGCTACAGTGTTTTTTTTTCAACCCCCTTCTATGTGGAAGTGAGGTTCCTTTTATAGTGGGCTCTAATGCCCCTGATACATTGTGGTCCAGGGGACCATGTGGTACATAAGTACACTGTCAGGAGAGTGGTCTCAGGGGTAGTGGTGTTGGCTCCAGTACATGGTCAGATACCATGAGGATGTCTCCACTACTTATTTCATACGAATGTCAAAGGAGTGGTACCAGGCGTAAAGGTGCTGATGGTGGTGTCACTCTGACATATGATTAGAAACATACAGGCCATGTCCCCTCTCCCAGCACTCCCACTACTTGTCTGGCATGAGTATTTGGACCAGACACACGGGGTCTTATAGGTCGTACCCCGTATGAGCTTCGTACTGGTACGATCTTTTCGAATTGTACTTGTCCTTTTACCTCTAAACGTTGGAGTTTCTGCAGGTCCTCATAGGACACACTGCCTTGAGGTGCCAGGTGCGAGGCCACCTGGGATGCCTTGGGCGCACGAGGCGCTGGCCTGGGTGAGCCGCGAGAAGGAGCCCTTGGGTCATTGGTGTGCGGTGCTTGTAGGTGGGGATGAGGCATCGTCTCGCGAGGCCCATGGCACGGGGCCTTGTGTGCAAGGCAGAGGCATGGGCAAGACATCATCTCGCGATGCTCGTGGTGCTGGGCCTTGGGTGCGTGCGGCCGAGGTGTGGGCGAGACACCGTCTCGTGAGGCCCGTGGTGCTGGGCCTTGGGCGCGCGCGACCGAGGCATGAGCGAGACACCCTCTCGCGAGGCCCATGGTGCTGGACCTTGGGTGTGCGCGACCGAGGTGTGGGCGAGACACCGTCTCGTGAGGCCCATGGTGCTGGGCCTTGGGTGCGCGCGGTCGAGGTGTGGGCGAGACACCGTCTTGCAAGGCCCGTGATGCTGGGCCTTGGGTGCGCGTGGCCGAGGCATGGGTGAGACATCATCTCGCGAGGCCCATGGCGCGGGGCCTTGGGCGCGCGACCGAGGCGTGGGCGAAGCGCGAGACGCTCCTAGGCGCGAGGCACCTCCTTGCGTGGGGCTCCTCTTGGCGTGAGACGCTTGTGGGAAAGGAGCATGGTGAGGCATGGCGAGGCGATCCCTTGCGAGGCCCTGGGTGACACACTTACCGGGGCTATGTTTGTCAAGATTTCCCAATACACACCTAGGGAATTGGGTCCTAAGCACGTATTTTGAGTCTTTCATCAGCGTGGAATTTTGAGCATCTACAACTACACGCTTCTCATTGTCTGATGGAAGACTCAATACGGGAGCGGTGATCAGTCGCTGCTTCAATTCCTTGAAACTGTTCTCACACCTGTCTGTCCATACATACTTAGTCTTCTTACGCGTCAATTCGGTCAATGGTGTGGCAATTATGGAGAATCCCTCGACGAACTGCTGATAGTATCCCGCCAATCCCAAAAAGCTCCTAACTTCTGGTACATTACTCAGTCTAGGCTAATCTCTCACTTCATTAATCTTGCTTGGGTCAACCAGGATCCCCTCCTTACTGACAATATGACCCAGAAATGTTACTTGCATTAGCCAAAACTTACACTTGCTGAACTTAGCATATAACTTATGCTCTCTCAACCGCTGTAATACCAAGCGTAAATGCTACTCGTGCTTTGTCTCTGATTGAGAGTACACTAGTATGTCATCAATGAATACGATCAAAAACTTGTCCAAATAGTCCTTGAAGACCCTATTCATCAAATCCATAAAGGTTGATGGGGAGTTGGTTAATCTAAAGGACATAACCAGGAATTCATAGTGTCCATACCCCGTGCGAAAAGCGGTCTTTGGTATGTACTCCTCTTAAATCCTTAACTGGTGGTAGGCTTGACCAAAGATCAATCTTAGAAAACACTATCTTCCCCTGTAGCTGGTCAAACAAGTCGTCGATCCTAGGTAGTGGGTACTTGTTCTTAATGGTTAACTTGTTCAGCTCTCTGTAGTCAATACACACCTTAAGGATCCATCATTCTTCTTGACAAACAACACTGGAGCACCCCATGGTGAGAAACTCGGTCTAATGAATCCAAAATCTAGTAACTCATGCAACTAAATCTTTAGTTCCTTCAACTCTGCCGAAGCCATTCTATAAGGTGTCCTAGATACTGGCTCAGCCCCTGGTGCCAACTATATGATGAACTCAATCTCCTGGTGTGGTGGAAACCCTGGCAAGTCTGCAGGGAACAAATCTGGAAACTCACATACCAGTTTGGTTTCACTCGGTCCAACTGACACAACTCTAGTGGTATCCACAATGTTTGCTAGGACCCCTATGCAACCATCCTGCATCAGGTCTCTAGCCTTCAATGCCAAAATAATAGGTACTTACGGACCACTCACTATCCCCATGAATACAAAAGGTACCTCTCCTTCTTGTTCAAAGGTCACCATTCTGCGCCTGCAGTCACTCGTCGTCTCATACTTTGATAACCAATCCATCCTTAGGATCATATCAAATCCATCCATTGCTAGCTCAATCAGATCCACAGACAACTCCCTACTGTCTATCTCTACTGGCAATGCTCTAACCCATCTCCTAGAGACTACCAGTTCCCCAGTCAGCAGCAAAGTCTGAAATCCCCTAGCATACAAATCATTAGGTCTACATAGCTGATCTATCACTCTAGCAGAAACAAATGAATGAGTAGCCCCCGAATCAATCAATGTAGTAAAAGAAGAACCAACACTAGAAATCTGACCTGTCACAACCAAGGGGCTAGCCTCAACCTCAGTCTCGGTCAAAGTAAATACTCTGGCAGGAGTGAGACTGTCGCTCTGCTTCGTCTCTTCCTTCCTGGCTTGTGGGCAATCCTTCCTCAAGTAACTGATACTCCCACAAGTAAAGCAGGCCCTGATCCTGCACTCTCCTTGATGTCATCGTCTGCACCGAGGACACACTGGGAAACTCCTCCAGTTGTCTCCCCCTCCCTGACGGCCATTGAAAGCACCCCGTGCCCTCCTATCCGAGTTAGGAGGAACAAAAGAGTTTGGGGCCTTCCTCTTTTGCTCACTGGGGCCACTACCCATACTAGATCCAGTGAAATGAGGCACCGTTCTTCGAGCATTGTGCCTAGCAGCACCCTCTCTCCATATCTAATCCACGACCCCTTCAGTTGTAAGGGCCTTGCCCATTACCTGTGCATAAGTGGTAGTCCCCGGATCCAAAGTTATCTTGAAATCACAGGCGATCATAACATTTAATCCCCGCATAAACTGATCTGTTCGTGCCATGCAGTCAGTACCGAATCCAGAGCAAACTTCGCTAACCAGTCAAACTTCAAAGCATACTCAGTAATCATCATTCGATTCTGAGTCAGGTTGGTAAACTCATCGACCTTCATAGCTTGGACTGCGACTCTGTAATACTTCTCACTAAAAATGTTCTTGAACTCTTCCTAGGTCATAACTACAACATTTCTTCTCTACGACACAACATCCCACCAGATGCGGGCATCTTCTCTCAACATGTAGCTGGCACAAGCTACTCTCCCATTCCCTTCCACCCTCATGAAATCCAAGATGGAAGAAATCATGTTCATCCACTGCTCTGCCTGCAGTGGGTTTGGTCCACCCTCCAAGGTGGGAGGATGCTGCTTCCTAAACCTCTCATACAAAGGTTCCCATCTATTCTCCATAGCAGGCTGGGATGGCACTGGTGCCATAGCCTGTGGAACCTGCTACCCAATGCCCTGTGGAGGGGCCTGTTGCCTCAACTATCGAAGCTCTTCATCTGTTCGGTGAAGTCTAGCTTCCATCTCGGCAAATAACTGTTGCCAATTCGGTGGGGTAGGTGTAGGGTCCTAACCCTGGTTGTCATCCTCGGCCCTATTGCCGTGGAGTTTGATTGATCGTCGAGGCATTATAACAATATGCCTACAATCAATGACGTCGTTCATCAGGCATGATAACAACATCCAAAACCACCTCCCAAACTCATCAACCAAACATAACCAACAAATTAACATATCACAAACAACATACAACAATCAAGGGGGCCATAAACTAGCATCATGCATATATCAACTCATTCATCATGCTCTATATAAAATATTCAGGCAAACAGGGAATTTTAACAAACAATCAAGCATATAATTCAATAATTACCAACCAACTCTAAGTCGAGCTTGTCACTGGCAGCGAGCGTACATGTTCGGTCGATCTCCAGGAACCAAAAACCTTGGCTCGCTCTGATACCAAGTTGTAACGCCCTACTTCCTTAGAGCCATTACTAAGTGAGTTAAAAACGTGCCATTAGCTTGCTAATCGAGGTTTTAGGTTAAAGTGTAGCTAAACTGTAATAAAAGTTGTAGCATTTGTTATAAAAAAATGTGGACATTCATTTAAAACGTAAAGAGTTATACATTTGGGATCCCAAAATATTGTTCAGAAAATAATTTACATCTCAAAATACATTTAAGGTCGACCTAAGCAACAAATCAACAAAATACATTACATCATCCCAAAATAACCCTGGCTGTGGCGGCCAGGTAGGCCGAACATGTACCCGTCGCTCCACGCTCTCCATACTCATGGTTGGTCGACCTTTCCCTTGCACAACCTGCACCATAGAGCACCCGTGTGCCGAATCCCTGCAAGAAAACTCAACATAAAACAAATAACATATGCATATCTATCAACAACATATAACAAAGCAGCCAACAGGATAAACACATAGCGGCCATGCCATCCCAGGTGCGTTACCAGGCCCTGGGTTCGCAGTCTTCACCAAGAAGATGTCTTCAGCATCATAGGAGGGTCTCGCTCCAACGACCTGCACTTCGCATGCCCAATGCCAATCTTGGCCCCTGCCATACTTGGCTTCTTTTTGTTCTCAGCCTTCGTCGTTCCCAGCCTTTGCCATTCCCGGCCTTCGCTGTTCCCGACCTTCGCCGTTTCTAGACTTCGCCGTTTCTGGCCTTCGCCATTTCCGGCCTTCGCCGTTCACTCACAAATATGCATTACATAACATAATATCGACATATATTTAAACATATACTAAACATAAACAATAGGGCTACACCCTGCAATTCAATCAATAGGGCCACACCCTGCAATACAAACAATAGGGCCACGCCCTGCTCTACGGGTACAATAGTTTTCTTACCTGTGTCCCAAGCTTCCTGACCACTGCAATCTCGAGCATAGTCCTCTCACCCGAGCCTCGTTGAAAACCTAGTCACAACTTATTCACAATAGCCATCCATCAAGTTCTAATCCAATAAATAACTTCGGAATATAATTCTAGCCTCCAGGACCTTGGATTCTACCAAACCGGGTGGTAAAATCCTTCCCGAGCCTTAACATTTGGGTTCCCGAGCTAAAAACCTTCAAACATCCAATATCTTGCATTTGAGCCACGACCCAGCCACTTAAAGGCCGCGACATGCTCAAGGCAGAGGAAAAATGCCTCTCTATTAAGGGACACAGCCTGCGACGCTCCAAACATTGGGCCTTGGCGCGCTAGGATAGACAGAGGCTTCAAGCCTCTTCGACACACACGGACCGCAGCGCCCATAAATCCTAGCTATTTTCTACATTTTCCTTGAGCCTATACCCCAATTTCATACTTCAAACACCAATTTAACCCAAAATCAAGCCTAGAATTTCCTTCCACACAACCTAGACTCCATAACAAATCTCAGAAACAATTTATATACTCAACAACATCCAAAATCATTCTTAGAATCCATTTCCATGCAAACCTCTAATCCTAGCAAAATTCAACATAAAGATCAAGTCCAAAAGATTACCTCTGATTTGTACTTGGCCTTGAGCTAACTTCAATTGCCTTAACCTTCAGTATTCCTAAAGCTTCAACCTCAAATGCACAAGGGAGAGGGAGAGAGAGAGAAAGAACCGATAGAGAGAGAGAGAGTCTTGGAGCTGAGTTCCTTCTGTTTTGTTTTCCCCTTTGTTTTTTTTTTATCTTCTAAGTCTCAGCATCAAGATTTCATGTATATCCCTTAGCAAAAGTCCAGAATGCCCCTTAAGTCTATCTAAATCCTCAAGTGCCACCGAGGGCAATTTCGTCAATTTCCAAGTCTCGCTAAATCCTCAAGTGTTCCTATAAATCCACGTTTAATCCTGACATGTCTAAATTAATACCCATTACCCGGTAATTTCTTGAACACATATAACATTCCCAAAATACCCCTAGGCTTCCCCCCGAGTCGGGTATTCGACCATGTTGTGACTTTCTAGTTAAACTGCTCCCTATGACCGTCTCGGATCGTGCATCACAAATATATCACCACTCACTCGTGGTATAAATCACAATATACACAAATATTACATTTAGGCCCTCAATGAGCTAAAATTACAAATATGCCCCTAATAGCCAAATGAGGCCCACATGCATATTTAATTCACCTAAACATGCATTTCTAATCACATAATCAACAATTTCATATATTAACATAACTAAATCAATTATTGCCCTCTAGGCAAGCTAATCAAGGCCTTAAGCCTTATTAGCAAATTTGGGACGCTACAGAGAAGGTGACTGGGAGGTGGTGGTGAAGTCGTGAGAGAGGGAGGGAGGGTCCGGTCTGCCTCTGCTATGTAGTGCCGTCTGTGTGTGGGTGGAGTGGAGAGAGGCTCCCCGTGTGTGCGTGAGTGAGAGAGAAAGAAAAGAAAGGGTTATATTTTTTTAGGGTTTTAGATTTTTTTTAAAAATACACTCGGTCGGATTCTGGTGTAATTCAAACTTGTGTACGCTAAAATTTTGAACCCGACCCGACACATGTCAGGTCCGAATCAAATTAGGCCCGAAATGAACGGGTTTTCCAAAAAATTGAGTTCTTGGGTTCGGGTCGGGTGGGTTATGCGGGTTTTCGTGTTTTGCGGGTCAAATGTTCACCCCTACTCTAAATTCTGTTCAACCAAATTCAAACATAGAGACAGTATGGTCATTTCACAATTACATGCAAATACAATTATTTAATCCATTTAAATAATAATAATGTAATAAACCATATAATATAATAAATATAAACTCACATCATATTAGTACCATTATTATGCTCATAATAATAATATTAATCATAATCACAACATAAATAAATAATTAAATTAACCTACATAATTAATTATTTATTAGGCATTACGCATATGCCGGGATTTTATTTCAATGACAGAAAAATTCGACATAAGAAATCTCAATTTTTAAATGTAATAGGAATCTCATTCATAATCAAACTTACAAAATAATAATTATAATAGAAAAAACAAGAATACCCTTAGCGGTAAAATTACGAAACTACCCTTCCTAGAAACGAATATTACAATTATCCCCCCCCCCCCCCCCCCCCAAAAGGAAATTTCGTCTCGAAATTTCACTCAAACAATTTGGGATACTGCTATTGCAAATCCGACTCAAGCTCCCAAGTCGCTTCCTCAACAACACTGTTCCTCCACAACACCTTCACCAAGGAAATAGTCTTATTCCTTAGAATCTTATGCTTTCGATCAAGAATCTTCAATAGACGCTCATCGAAAGATAAATCCTCCTGCAAACCCAATGTCTCATAACTTAGAGCATGCAATGGGTCTGACACATACTTCCGAAGTTGTGACACATGAAACACATTGTACTCCCCAGACAACGATGGTGGTAAAGCGGTCTTGTAAGGCACACTTCCTACTCTGTCCAATATCTCAAAAGGACCAACATATCTTGGACTTAACTTCCCTTTTTTACCAAACATCTACACAGAGATTCCTTTCCGTCGTATCACACTAAGAAATACATTGTAACGCCCTCCTAATCAAGGACGGTTACACTGTGTATTTTAAATAGCGCTAAACTCTCTAAACGAGTCATTTGGCCATAACCGTGTAACTAAACATGTTTAGTGGTTTACGTTCAAATTTTTGGTCGAAAGGTATAACCGTTTCACTAAAACGTTTACTTACATACATGGGATCCCAAACTACCATTTTAAAAAGTTAATTATGATTGAAAAGTTACAACCAGCTGACCTAAGCGACAAAATAGGGTTTGACCCTAGTTCCTCTGAGAAACCCCAGTCGTGGTGGTCGAGCAGCCGCATGTGTACACATCGTCACCAAAGCTCTCCAACTCAAGGATTGTAACGCCTTAAACTCCAGAGACCGTTACAGTGTGCATTTTCAATAGTGCTAAACTCACTAATCGAGCCATTTGGTCATAATCGTGTAACTAAGTATGATTAGCGGTTTAGGGTTAAATTTTTTGGTTAAGATACAACGTTTCACTAAAACGTTTAATGTATACATTGGGATCCCAAAAATATAATTTAAAGGTTAATTACAATAAAATATTTACAACTAGCCGACCTAGGCAGAAAAATAGGGTTTAACCCTAGTTCCTCTTTAAACCCTCGGCCGTGGCAGTCAAGCAGTCGCATATGTACACATCGTCACCTAAGCTCTCCAACTCAAGGATGGTCCTGCTTTCTTTTGCCTTTACCTGCACCACATAGCATCTGTGAGCCGAAGCTCAGCAAGAAAACTCAATATGCTCAATAACATGTTACTAAGTCATAATAGGCATGCCTAGGAATAATAGCCCTATTCATGCATGCAATTAAGTCCAAATAATGGTTGTGGGCCCTGCCCTTTGTATAGATGACTTATGGGCCCTGCCCTTTGTATAGATGGTTTATGGGCCTTGCCCTTTTTATTGATGACTATCAAGTCATAAAGAAAGTAGATGGCCAATGTGTCCATTTAAAATAAGTGACTCAAATAAGTGACAATTAAGTCATGCGCTGGGGGTCCGTACCCTAATCAGATGAGTGAGTCACACTTTGGGCTCCGCACCCTAATAAGATGAGTGACTATGAAGTCACAAACTTGGGCTTTGCACCTTAATCAGATGAGTGACTATGGAGTCACAAACTTGGGTTTTACACCCTAATCAGATGAGTGACTATGGAGTCGCAAACTTGGGGTTTACACCCTAATCAGATGAGTGACTAATGAGTAAGTCACTAACTTGAACCAGATGAATGACTATGGAGTCACAGACTTGAATCAGATGAGTGACTAATGAGTGAGTCACTAACTTGAGCTCCGCATCCTTAGCGATGTGACGATGTAGTCACCTTGGCCTTCTGGCCCTGGCTCTAAGTAACTAGCCTTTAGAATAAACAAGCACTTTTGATTTTTCATCGAACTTGAGGTCGGTCAAGCATTAATGTTCATGATGATTCATTCAATGCTTATGTCGATTAGATCTAATCTTTTAAGCTTGCATTAAACATGCTAATACCGTTCTTGACTCTTAAGCCAATACCATACGACCAATGCTCAGTACTACTGGCGAACTTGACTAGTAAGTCACAACTTCACAGTCAGTATTGACACCATTGCCGATTCCTGAATCATAGGTCAGTGCCATTCACAGATAAGCAAGATTGCTAAGCATTTAGTATGCAATCAAAGTCCACATTTGAGACACTCGACATGCCTCATTAATAACCATGCATGTCACATATGGGGTGCAGTTTTCTTACCTCTAGTTTGAGCGAGAAATAACAAATGAATGACCCTTGAGAACGATCAATCCTTTGATCCTTTAGCGGTCACCTAGTCATAAACAATATGGAATCCATCAATAAAGTAAATCAATAAAAGGTTCATAATCTAAAACCTCACTCCCGAGACTAATCCTGTGCTCTCGGGACTTCCAATCCACCCAAACGGGGTAGTGGAACCAACCCCCGAGCCCCCAAAGTCACCTTGAGCCTTAAAAATAGGCCTTGCTGAGAATGACCTAGCGCTGGAGCACTGCTAGGTAGTACTGGGGCGCTGCCCCAAGTCAGAGAGAATCCCAATTTCCCTTTGCCTAGCGCTGGGGCGCCATTGACAGACCAGAAAAACTCTGGTCTTCTCCCCTGCGATTTCCCCTGAAAACCAAGCTTCAAAACCAACCCCAAACATCATCCAAACCTACAATTTAACCCCAAAACTTCATCCAAACCTCAACCTCATCAAAACCCAAGCAAACTTTCTCAAAAACCTCATTGATTTCCCACAACTAGCATCAAACTATAAACTCTGTAAAAGCTAAACAAAAACAGAGGAAACTTAGGATCAAAGCTTGGATAATCATCACCTCAAGAACTCAAGAGCTTCTTAGCAATCCACAAAGCAATTCCCTAGCTTAAACTTCTCAAATCCTAGCTTTTCCACCAAAGAAAATCAAAGAAAATAGAGGGAGAGAGATGATAGAGAAAGAGAGAGAAAGAGGATGATGATGATGCTCTGTTTTCTAAGGTTACCTTCAGCTGAGGGAAAAGGTGGCTAAGTCACTGATTTTGGTCCAAAATGACCATTAGCCCCTAGGGTCAAAGCACTATCCCAAAGCCCATTAAGGGCAATTTCGTCATTTGCCACTTACCCCGCTAATCATAATTAACGTCCTCCAATTCCCGTTATTCCCAAAATTATCAAATACCAATAAATCATATCCCATTACCCTTTAATTCTCGGTAATGTTCTAATCACCAAATTAACCCAAGACTCACCCGAGCCCCAAAATTAACCCCGTTATGACCAAACCGCTAACTAGCATTCAAAGATCGTCTCATGCTAAATAGCTCGAACAAATCCACATTATAATTTGGCCTCATCATAAATCACCAACATGCATGAAAATATACAAATGTGCCCTCAACGGACTAAATTACCAAAATGCCCTTATAATGAAAAATGGACCCATATGCGTGCATTTATCATCATATAATAATATAATTCACATAATCATGTATATAATCATTTAATAACATAATAAATCAATTATGGCCCTCCCGGCCTCCTAATCAAGGTCCTAAACCTTATTAGGAAATTTGGGTCATTACAAGGATGGTCCACCTTTCTTTTCCCCTTACCTGTACCACATAACACCTGTGAGCCAAGACTCAACAAGAAAACCTAAACATGCTCATAAGTAGTTAATAACATGTTACCAAATCATAATAAGTATGCCTAGCGGTAATAACCCTACTCATGCATGCATACCATTCATGTAAATGACTACAATGTCATACGGGGCCCATTGCCCTAGATAAATGATAATTAAATCATACCGACCCCGTTGCCCAAAATACATGAATAATGAATCATACTGGTGCCTGTTGCCCAAAATACATGATTAATGAATCATACTGGGGGTCACCGCCCTAGGATATGGGACTAATGAGTCACCCCGTGGCCCTTTGCCTTATCCTTTGTATAACTAGCCTTAGAGCTGGCCCAACATTCTTGACACTTTAGTTTTCCACGACCAATAGGTTGGTCAAGCGTATGTCACGCTCCTGATTAGGCATAACCATATCGACCAACACTCAGCGCACTATTTTCGCCCTTGACTTATAAGTCAATGCTTTTCGACCAGCGCTCAACGCTACTGTCGTCCTTGACTTATAAGTCAATGCTTTTGACTAGCACTTAGTGTGCTAATGTCGTTCTTGACTCATAATTCAAATCAGAGGCCCAACCCTAGGATATGGGACTAATAAGTCACTTTAAGGCCCATTGCCCTATCCTCTAGATAACCATCCTTGGAGTTGGCCCAGCGTACCTGGAGTTGAGTTTTCCACGACCATTTGGTCGGACAAGCGTAAGATGCGCTCCTGGTTAGGTCTAACCATATCAACTAGCGCTCATCACACTATTTCCATCCTTGACTCATAAGTCAAGCCTTTCTCAATCAGATAATGCAGACAAACATATATCATATATCAAATATCCAGATACAGAGCATTCATCATGCTTAATCAAAGATCACAAGCATAATCATAATCATGCACATTACAAGAGACCCGAGCTCTAATCAAATCTTTATTCACATTCAGGCAAAGCCCTAATCACATTTCTTACCTTTGGTCTAAGCATAAGTTACAAATGAATGACCCTCGAGCAGGATCCCGATTCCGAGCCCCTAGCGATAACCTAGTCAAAACAATAATATAGAATCCCATCAATAATGAGCGAATAAAGGCTTCGGGACCGAGTCCTAGACTTTGGGACATTGAATTCTACTAAACTGGGTAGTATTATCGATCCCGAGCCCTTAGGTTCGAGTTTCTGTCACTTAAAACCAACTTTGGCCAAAATTCCTATTTTGAGACACGGCGCCCCTCACTGGCGCCGCGACTCCCCTCAAGTCAGAGAGCCTAGATCTCTTTTTTCTGAGCACAGGCCACGACAAAAACCACAGGCATCACGGCGCAAGGGCGGATCAGGGAACCGCCTAGGCTCCTGGGTTCATTAGAGCCGCAGCGCCCAAGATCAAGGCTGTGGTGCGACCCCACGAACCCAGATTTTTCAAATCAAAATCCTTCTAAAACTCACCCCAAGCTGTATAAAAACCCACAATTCAATCTCACAACATACCTAGAATGTCCTAGGCAACAAAACCTGCCAATCAAATGGATCAAAAAATCACCAAACCATAAAGTACAAATCAAAACTCAAGAAACTTAAGGAAACCGAAACTCAGAAATTCAAAGCTTAAATTACCTCTGATTAAGTTGTTTTTCAGCTGAATCCTCCGGCTATCAAGCTTCTAATATTCCCTAGAATCGCTACGACTCTAACCTCGTTTGAATCCGAGCTCTAAAACTCGAGTTTCCTTTGAAAATGCTAATGAGCTGAAATGAGAGAACGATGGAGTTTTTTTTGAGCTATATGGTTATGAGAGGTTACTTCGAGCTTAAATTACCTTCAGCAAATCCCAAGGCTTGGGGTACCCAAAAACGTCCCTGAGGGCAATATGGTCAAAATCCCCAAAATTCCCTCCTAATCTCACTAACTCCAAATATATCCTCAAATATTCATTCCCATTACCCAATAACCTGGTAATGTACTAAATACCCAAAATACCCCTTGACTCACCTTAAGTCAAGTACTGGTCCCGTTGTGACTTTCCTACTAGCTTGCTCCCTAGGATCGCCTTGTGTCGAGTAACCCAAATATATCCACATAATGATGGGATCTCACTCATATCACATGTACGCCAAATATACCCATAACGGGCCAAATTATGAAAATGGTCATTTTAGTCAGAAACGGACCCACATGCATATTTAATATACATGAGCATGCATATCAAGTCATATTATAATATAACTCACATAATCATATAATGATACACATATATCACATAAACACATAATTTTCCATAATTTGCCATCCTGGCCCCCTAATCAAGGACCTAAGCCTTACTAGGCATACATGGTCACCTACTTAAAACTTAACATGTTTGCGTTTTAGGTTTGCATAAGATTTCAGTCTGCTCTGACTTGTGATCATTCTAGCCCTGATCTTTTGAATAGCCTCATTGGTATGCTGAGCAAAATCTGGCCCAAGAAGCTTGCTTTCTCCTAGCTCATCCCAATGAAGTGGAGACCCCCACTTTCTTTTATACAACATCTCATAAGGTGCTAACCCAATTATAGACTGACAACTATTTTTATAGGAAAAATCAATTAGTGGCAGGTATATACTCCATGATCCTTGAAAATCTATGACTCATGCACACAACATATCCCTCAAAATATGGTTCGTTCTCTCAATCTGGCGATTTATATTTGGATGATAAGTGGTACTAAACTTCAATCCAGTTCCCTGCTCTCTGCAAACTTTCCCATTGGAGTAAGTATTTCCCTTTGATAGAATTTTCCTACAATAACAACTATTAGTCGACCATTGGAGTGGCTCCTTATGAGATGTTGTATGGTAGGAAGTGTAGATCGCCCATTCATTGCGATGAGATGGGTGGAAAGAAATTCTTGGGTCCTGAAGTAGTTTAGAGGACCAATGAGGCTATCAAAAAGATAAGAGCTCGGATGCTCGCGTCTCAGAGTAGACAGAAAAGTTATTCAGATCCAAAGTGCAAGAATGTGGAGTTCCAAGTGGGAGACTATGTCTTCCTTAGAGTTTCACAATTGAAAGGGGTGAAAAGGTTTGGGAAGAAGTGTAGCGCCTTGCTAATTAAGGTCAGTTACCACGTGTGTTTAAAATTAATGTTGGACTCACTAAATGAGTCATTTGGACTAAAACACGTGACTAAGCCACTATGTGTTAATGCATTAAAAATCTTGCTCAACGAATAAACATTTCCATTAAAATAAAATTTTAGTCTTTACATGGGATCCCAAGATACAAATTTAAAAATTTGTTTACAACTCATGGATTACAAAATAAGCTGACCTAAGCGGCAAAACAGGGTCCAACCCTAGTTCCCCTACGATACCTCGGCCGTGGCGGTCGAGCAGATTGCATTGTACACATCGCCCCTAACGCTCTCCAACTCATGAATGGCCAAGTTTCTCCTTACTCTTACTTGCACCACAAAGCACACATGAGCCAAAAGACTTAGCAAGAAAACCTATTAATAGACTCAGATAGTCAACAGAATATAACAGCATGCTTAACAGTAATAACTGAAACCAAGCATACACACTGTACAAGTATGACCATAGGGTCACGCAAGTGCGTGTCACACACCCATTTGTTCAGGTGGCATCCGAGCCAGTCAAGTGCATGATGCGACCACGTGTTTCTAATAAAATTCCAACCACAGGAACAATATACTAGGCCTAAGCAACAAAAACCACTACTCAAACCATCACAAACACCCATAGACACCCAATCTAGGAATCAAACTCAAAAGAAATTCAAGAACACTAAAAATAGGATCCTCACCTCTGAATTTCAAATTCCTTGAGGTTGATGGTGGCCCTAGAGACCTTTAGTCCCAATGTGCTATCTCAGAGCTCCCTGAAGATGCACTATCTCTCTCACATCGAGATCTGTGCATTGGTCAACTGTATAAGTCGCCCTCACTGGTAAAAAGTGAGCTGATTTGGTGTATCGCTCTACGATAACCCACACCGAATCGCGTTGACCCATCATCCTGGGAAATCCCACCACAAAATACATGGTGAAGTCTTCCCATTTCCACTCTGGGATATCAAAGAGTTGTAATAGCCCCGCTGGTCTCTAATGTTCAGCCTTGTCTTGTTGGTAAACCTTCGTGGTGTCGGGATGCAAGGAGTACTGTGTAGTGTGAGATTCATCCAAAATCTCCCATCTGATAACAATATCCATCGGAACACAGATCCAACCTTTATATCTCAGTAAACCTATATTTGATACAGTATAAGTCCCTAGTTACCCCAGCTAGGACGTCCCCTCTGATCCTCATCAGTTGTGGATCACCCAGCTGACCTTACTTTATTTTCTCAAACAGTGTAGACTGTAGCGTAATGTTGGCCAACTGACCCACCAGCAACTCTATTCCCTATAATTGATCAATTAGATCATCTATCCTTGACAAAGGATACCTGTTCTTAATGGTCAACTTATTCAGTTCTCTGTAGTCTATGTACATCCTCAGAGACCCATCCTCTTTCATCACAAATATAATTTGGCGCACCCCATGGCGAGAAACTGGGTCTAATAAAACCAAAGTCTAGCAACTCCTGTAATTGTATCTTCAGTTCTTTCAACTATACTAGGGCCATACTGTAAGGTGCCCTAAACACTAGCTCTATCCCAGGTGCCCGTTCAATAAAAAATTATGTCTCTCTGTGTGGCGGCAACCCTGGTAATTCCTCTAAAAACACATCTTGGAATTCACAAACTAACCTAGTCTCTTTTGGTCCCACTAGCACGACCTGAGTGGTATCCACCACACTGGTCAGGAGTCCTATGTAACCCCCTCCCAATAGGTCTCTAGCCCTCAATGGTGAAAGCATAGGTACTTGGGGTCCATCCACAGTGCCAAATATTACAAAGGGAAGCTCACCTTCAAGCTGAAAGGTTACCATCCTTTTCTTGCAATCTATGGTTGCCCATACTTCTCTTAACCAATCCATACCTAGAATTCATGTCAAAGTCGGTCATAACCAACTCTACTAGGTCAATCGACAACTCTCTGCCTTCTACTACCACTGACAGTGATCTAATCCATCTCCTGGATACTACCAATTTCCCCCAGATGATGTCTTCTACATCTAGCGCACTCTGGATATGTCCTCTAGTTCCCGTTGCCACTCTGGCGACCAATCCGTACACCCCGTGGCCTCCTCTCAGGGACGGAAGCCAAAATAGTATCTGGGGTCTTCCTTTCCGATCACTAGGGCTTCCGATCCTACCAGATCCTGTAAAGGGAGATCCTATTCTCCCAGTATCCCTTTTGGCCGCACTTTCGTGCTAGATCTTGTTCTCAGTGCTCTCTCCAGTTAGGGATCTTTTTACTACCTGACCGTATATCGACACTCCAGGTACTTTTGTAATTCTGACATCCCGAGCTATCATAGACTGTAGCCCCTGAAGGAATCTTTCCTTCCTTTTCCCATCAGCGGGACCCAAGTCTGCAACTAACTTGGCTAATTTATCAAACCTCACTACATACTTTGTTACTGCCATATTGCCTTGCAACCATTTACCGAACTCTTTAGCTTTTGAAACTCTAACTGCCTCATTATAATACTTTTCATTGAAATGAGTTCTAAACTCTTACCAATCCAAGGTATTAATGCTCCTAGTCGGGGATACTACCTCCCACCAGATTCAGGCATCCTCCCGTAACATATACGTGGCCCAAGCCACTCTCTTGTTGCCCACCATCCTCATAAAGTATAGGATGGGTGTAATCATACTCATCCACTAGTCTACCTTGAGTGGGTCTGTGCTACCCTCAAAACCGATGGGTACCACTTCCCGAATCGTTCATATAACAACTCCCAACGGTTCTCTATCTCAGACCGCTGCTATACGACCGATACTGTAGCAACAGCTGGTGCCACTGACGTAGCATTCCCTGTCGGAACCTACTGCTGTTCCAACTGGAAATCTCTTCTTCCTGCCTTTGCAGCCTAGCTTGCATATTAGCAAGCACCTATTGCCAATTTTCAGGAGCTGACAGAGGGGTCTGACCCTAATTATCATTTTTAGCATGTATTCCCTAGCCGACTTGTAGATCTGATTGCCCTGGAAGCATACTTCCAAACACATACCTTGTTGCAATAATCAATTCGGCCAGTTAGGTAGTAATAACTAAACCTCATGCTACCCTATAGCCCAAGACCGAACAAATGAACGTTCACACTCAACAGTCATGCATGTCAATTCATATTCATATCCAAACATTGTACTAATAAGCACTTCCTAACATTTATAAACAAATAATGATGCTAATAAGCATTTTCTGGCACTTATAGACAAATAACAATGCTAATAGGCCTTTCTTTAACATTTAACATTGTTGTTAAGCATTTCCTACATACATGTATCTATAACAGCGCTAGTGAGCGTGTCCTGACCTACATGTCCATATAACAATACTACTAAGTGCTTCCTTTTGCATTTACAAGCAATGTCAATGCTAATAAGCATCCCTATATTCTCACACATATACAATCATGCTAATAAGCATGGGGATTCATAGTCATTTTCAAACAAAGTGCTAATAAGCACGTTCTTAACATTCACAAGCATTAACAATGCTAATAAGCACGTTCTTGGCATTCATATACATAAAATAATGCTATTAGGCATTTCTAACATTTAAGAGCATTAATGATGCTTATAAGCAATCCTACAACATTTACAAGCCACTATTGTGCTAATAAGCACATCTTTAACATGCATACAACAGTCAAGGGCCAGGCCCTATCAGAGTAGCTCATGCTTTCTATTTAAACAAGCAGGTAAGACATATATATTTCATTTATGCAATTGCACGCATAACCATACTAATATTTATTGAACCCTGAGTCGAGCTTGTCTTTAGCAGCGAGTGTACATGCCCAGTCCATCATCAGGAACCCTTAAACCTTGGCAGTTCTAATACCAAGTTGTAGTGCCCTGCTAATTAGGGTTCGTTACCACGTGTGTTTAAAATTAGTGCTGGACTCGCTAAATGAGTCATTTGGACTAAATCATGTGACTAAGCCACTATGGGTTCATGTATTAAAAATCTTGCTCAATGAATAAACATTTCCATTAAAATAAAACTTTAGTCTTTACATGGGATCCAAAGATACAAGTTTAAAAATTTGGTTACATCTCAGGGATTACAAAATAAATCCACCTAAGTGGCAAAACAAGGTCCAACCCTAGTTCCCGTGCGATACCTCGACCGTGGTGGTCAAGCAGACTGCATATGTACACTTCACCCCAATGCTCTCCAATTCATGGATGGCCAAGTTTCTCCTTACCCTTACCTACACCATAAAGCACTTGTGAGCCAAAAGACTCAACAAGAAAACATATTAATAGACTCAGATAGTCAACAGAATATAACAGCATGCTTAACAGTAATAACTGAAACCAAGCATACACACTGTACAAGTAAGTGACCATAGGGTCATGCAAGTACGTGTCACACTCCCATTTATTCAAGTGGCATCCGAGCTAGTTAAGTGTATGATGCACTCCCAGGGTGGCCTAGCCATAATGGCCTGCGCTCAGCACGCATAATGTTGACCACAACTTATAAGTCGAGCCTTGGAGACCCTCAACTCATAAGTTGAGCCTCATAAATCCTCGACTCATAAGTCGAGCCTTGTAAATTCTCAACTTATAAGCCGTGCCTTGTAATCCCTCAACTTATAAGCCGGACCTTGTAATCCCTCGGCTTATAAGCCGGACCTTGTAATCCCTCGACTTGTAAGTCAAACCTTGTAATCTCTCGACTTATAAGTCGAGCTTCTAGTTTGGTGCAATAGACAGACTTTCAATTTATAAGCTGAGCTTCCCAGTCGGGAACAAACATACATATAATACATTCATCATACTCCCGACTTATAAGCCGAGCCTTCAAGTCAGAAATAGACATACATATAGTACATTCATCATCCATAGATACAACACATTACAATGTACATACACAGGTATACACATGCATAATTATAATCATGTTCATTAGCTGGCCCCAAGCCCTAATCATGTTTACATTTAACAGTTAGGCCAAGCCCTAATCATATTGCATTTAACAGTTGGGCCAAGCCTCAATCATATTACATTTAATAGTTGGGTCCAGCCCTAATCATAATACATTTGACAATTTGGCCGAGCCCTTATCATAATACATTTGATAGCTGGGTCGAGCCATAATCATAATACATTTGACAATTGGGCCAAGCCCTGATCATAATACATTCAACAAAGGGCCAAGACCTAATCACGTATCCCATGCATTAAGTGTAGTTTTCTTACCTCGATCCCCGTGCGAATAGCGAAACAACCCCGAGTGCTAATCCTGACCCGAGCCTGACAGAAACTCTAGTCACAACACCAATATATGTTCATTAGGACTTAACCCAAGAACTCGAGTTCCAAACCAAACTTTAACTCTTAAAACCATGGTTCCCAGTTAACGGGGCGCTAAAGATATCCCCCGAGGCCCCAAGCAGATTCCCAAATCAAATTCCTGAGCTCGAAAGAAATATTGGGACTTTTGGGCCATTGGCGTGGTCGCGCCAACCCCTAGCGCGGTCACACTCCTCAACTCAAGCCCCCAAATCAAGCCCAATCTCACCCTTTCTAGGACACTAGCGCGGTCGCGCTAGGTCCCCAGAAACTCAAAAATGACCTAGAACAAGGTGTTCTTCCCCAAATGCAAACTCTGCGATTTTCCAGCCAAATCAAAGCTCAAATTAGACCCGACCAAGAGTTTCTAATAGAATTCTAGCCACAGGAACAATATACTAGGCTTAAGCAACAAAACCCACTACTCAAACCATCACAAACACCCATAGACACCCAATCTAGGAATCAAACTCAAAAGAAATTCAATAACACTAAAAAATAGGAGCCTCACCTCTGAATTTTGAATTCCTTGAGGTTGATGGTGGCTCTAGAGACCTATAGTCCCAGCCTTCAGCTGCCACTCCACAAGATTCCACTTAAATCTTCACCGAAATTCAATACTTGGCCTAAGTTGAAGTGCCTTGTGTGCTCCTCAAAGTGAAGTGCTCCCAAGGCTCAAGGAATACCTTGTACGGGAATGAGCCTAAGCTCAACTGCTGGCAGGGTTAATTGACCCATGTTGTCAAATGACCACAATGCCCCTTACCCCATTTAACCTCAAAGGTTACCTTTAAGGTCAAAATTGTAATTTGGCATGATTCCCGCAAATCTAAAATTATTTCATACAATCCCAAATAATCCATCAAACCAATGTTCATCAATTAATTCCCGTTATTCTATAATTCCCAGTAATTTACCAAATTGCCAAAATACCCCTAAGCTCACCCCGAGCAAGTTATTTTACCCCGTTGTGACTTTTTCGCTAACTAGCTCCCTAGAATTGCTTCGTGTCGGGTAACTCAGATATATCCACATAATAATGTGGTTGTAATTATATATCACACATATTTACAATTATACCCTTAATGGGTCAAAATTACGAAAATGCCCTTTGTACGCCCTGATTTTCCCACGGGCTGATTAGCGAGCTGAGATACGGCCTAATCATGACTACCACGTGGACATCCCCAAACCGGAGCTGCCATCGTAAGGTCCTACCTCCTTAGCTCGAGGCAACCTCAGGATTCACAAAGATTGCTCAAGGACTGAGTCTGAACCCTGAAGGCTGCAGGTCGAGGTAAGCATCCAGCTCGTGGTGCGAGCTGGGTGTGGAGGCTGTGACCTTTTATGAAGTCAACCACGCAAGGTAAACGTGCATATATCAGACATCACGTGTTTGATATATCCCTGACTTCTCGGACACGCAGCAGGAACGTGCATATTCAGACTCCTACGACTGGTTTGGGCCGTGCGGCCCATTACCCCCTTACCTATTGATTTGACCACACTCATGTGTCAGGTTTAGGAATTAATCATGAATGTCACAGAGTTGACATGATAGGTAAGAAGGTCATGGGATGACCTTCTTACCAACTCCCAGGTGCCTTCTCCTATAAATATGGAGACCTTGGGAGTTAATAGAGGTTGGATTCTCGGTTGTAAGAAATACCCTGTAATCAAATACCCAGTATATAGCAATAATACTGACTAGTGGAGTAGAAGGATTTTAACCTTTGAACCACTTAAAAAAAAGTATTCTGAGTCACCATTTCATTTCTAAGGTCATATATCTATTTTGGTTCAACCTAAGCACTAATCCCTTTATCTTCTTTTCTTAATTACCTGTTGGCAAAGAATCGCGTCAACAGTTTGGTGCTTTCATTGAGAGCAAGCTCAATTAGTGCTGTCGCAAACACCCAACTATGGTGACTACTCGATCCAGGCACGGTAATGAAATAGAACAGCATGATGGGCAGGAGGCTCATCATACTGCCATTCTTGGTGAACAGATTCCTGAAGTCCAGCAGCGGCCCGGCAAGCAGCCGGCAGGCCAGGACGACACCGAAAGTTCGACGCCCCGGCCACCTAATCTGAACCCATGTTATTACACTGCGGTGGAGATGGAGAATGCTCAGCTGAGGAGCCAGCTAGCAATAGCTAACCAGCAGATCAAGGATGTGCTGGCCCGACTACCCCTTCTCACAACCGACGCTAACGTCGAAGAGAGGCAAGGCGAGGCTCCTAAGTCTCACTGGGGTAATCGGTCCAGGCATAGCCGCTCGGACAGACTTCCGACAGCCAACTCCACTCCCTCGTCGCATCGACGAGAGGTAGACTTCAAAGGAATGCCTAGAGTCTAACAACAACAGTACATCCGTTCGGTCAGGACTTCAACTCCTAGCTCCCAACCAGCCTTGAGCACGCCCAGGGGAGCTCGAGAAAATTCCAGAAGGAGGTCCGGGGAGGGCTCGCAGCGTCAGCCTGTCCCCAACAGCCATCCTGCGCCTCGTCCAAACCGCCAGGCGTGGGACCTGCAGGTTGGCAGGGCCGAAAGGCCCCCACCTAATTTGATCCGACCTGACGGAACTAGGATCCCCTCTCTAGTCAGGAATCCTCTGTCTCCAATCAGATATCCATCTCCTCCTCGGCCCGTTCGAGATATCTCGGCCTATGGAAGTAGCAGGCGAAACCCGCCATCAGCCGGACCTCCCCGACATAGCAGGGCGCCGAGGGAAAGCCCAGATCCTCACCACCAAAGGCGAACTCCGAGCCTATCTAACAGGAGCTACTGGACCGGCAGTCGCTGGAGTGACCTTTCTGGCGGAGACCTGCGCTGGTGCTTGAGCTCGGCATAAAGTCCACAAGCCACCCAGGGGGGCGACCTGTGAGATCGCCTTAACTCTCATAGAGGGGAGCCGGCAGGAGGAGACAACCATGCTCGCTCAGGGGGGGCCCTGTCCGAAGTACGTAACGGTGGGAATGCCCCAAATAACCTATCTCAAGATAGGAGGGGCAATAACCCACCAAATATGTACAATGGATCTGGAGCTGTTGAACATCCCCGGAATAACCAAGGACATCAGGACCAAACCATCGAGCGCTTGGCCCAGATGGAGGAGCTGATGAGGAACCTCCTGTCAGAAAAAGAAAAAGATGAATATGATTCAGGGGACGAGATGGAGCTCTTCGTCCCCAGCATAGCTGCAACGGCGTACCCACCTGGTTTTCGTATGCCGCATCTGTCTAAGTTCAATGGAGACAGAGATCCGTCGGATCATCTGGGGATGTTTAACACCCTGATGATGGCCCACAACATTGGCCCCAAGCTGTGATGCTTGATATTCCCTTCCACACTAACTGGACCGGCCAGGCAGTGGTTCAAGCAAGGCAAAAGATAGTCAATCAGCTCCTGGAAAACTTTCTCGGCTGATTTCAAAAGAGCATTCCGAGCCTCCCAGGCTGCCCGCGTTCAGGCCGACTCTCTGGCTAACGTGAGACAGCAGCCCGGCGAAACTCTGAAGGCCTACCTGAGCAGATTTGCGAACGTCGCTGCTTGGGCCAGAGACGCGGATGATAGCTCCAAGCTCATGGCCATGAGAACTGGAATCCTCATCGGAGGGGATCTATGGAAAGATATACAAAGAAAGGGAGTCAGCTCGGTTAACGAATTCCTCAACAGGGCCCAAGAATGGATCAACTTGGAGGAAGCCGAAGCCTCAGCTGCAGGAACCAACTAGGTCACTGATCATCCCGCTGGAGTGGGGACGGAGGTCGTGGCAACGACCCAAAACGTCACACAGAACAACCAGCTCGGTGGAGGCAAACGAAAGGGGAATGGTGAAGGCAGCCAGCACGGCCAGAAGAAGAATAAGTCCATGGACAAGTTCAAGCCCGTCTACGCGACTTATACAGAGCTCACCCAGTCTAGGGAGAATATTTTCCTAGCTAATTCTACTCGCCTCCCCTGGAAGAGGCCCAAGCCGTTAAAGCACCAAAAGGGGAAGAGAGACACCTCCAAGTTTTGCCGCTTTCACAACGATGTTGGCCACAACACCGATGATTGTAGGCATTTAAAAGATGAGATTGAGACTCTCATCCGAGCCGGCCCCTTGGAGCAGGTTGTCCCGGCCAGTCAACCCGGGTCTCGGGTAGATCAGGACGTCCCCCCTCCCGTGGTAGGAGGGGAGATACCCACCATCTCTGGAGGTCCGTATATGGCTGGCACGAGCAGGGGTGCCCAGAAGAGGTACGTGAACGAACTTAAGGCGCACAATGGAGTAGAGTTCGTCCTGGAATAGCGCCTGCCAAAGCAACAGCGATTGGAGAAGCAACCAATCATTTTTACAAAAGAAGATGCGGGCCATGTCCAGTTCCCGCACAATGACCCTCTGGTCGTAGCAGTTCAGCTCGCTAATCGAAGGGTTAGGAGGGTGTTGATCGACAATGGGAGCTTGGTGAACCTCCTATTCCGGTCCACTTTAGAAAAGATGGGTTTGACTGTCGCTGAGCTCAAGGCGACCTCCATGATGTTGTACGGTATTTCGGGAGAAGGATCGGTGGCCATAGGGACTATCGAGCTGGTGATCACCCTGGGGGAAGGATCTCGGACAGTCTCCAAACTCCTCGAGTTCGTGGTCATCGACTGCTCCGCTGCGTACAACGCCATTTTGGGCCGACCTACGCTCATAGCTTTTGAGGCTGTCACTTCCATTCGCCACCTCGCGATGAAATTCCCTACTTCCACAGGAATATGCACTGTCCATGGCGATCAGCTCGCTGCCAGGGAATGCTACAACATTTCCATGAAGGGAAAATCTAAACCCGGGCAGCTGGCAATGGCCGTCCAAGGTGGTGAAGAGGAATCTCAGGAACCCTTAGCTGATCCTGAGATTGAAAAACCTCAAAGCGCTGAAGGGGAAAATATTGTCTTAAGTGAGGATATTGACCCCCGAATAGGCGAAGACAAATCCGAGCTCCAAGCTATTGAGGAGCTCGACGAAGTAAACATTGATCCGCAGAACCATCACGGATGGTCAAGCTCAGAAAAAACCTCTGCAGCGAGAGGAAGGCGGAGCTGGTCAGATTTATGCGGGATAACCTGGATGTGTTTGCGTGGTCACACGAGGACATGGTGGGAATCAGCCCGAGTGTCGTCATGCACACACTTCATCTGGATAAAAGCGTTCCTGCGAAGTCCCAGAAGCAGAGACGCCTAGGAACAACCCGGGCTGAAGCCTTAGAGGAAGAGGTAGCCCAGCTCAAAAAATGCGGCTTTATCCGTGAAGCCAAGTTTCCAATTTGGGTCGCCAACCCCGT
The DNA here is from genome assembly GCF_963169125.1 of Humulus lupulus. Taxonomy (NCBI): domain Eukaryota; kingdom Viridiplantae; phylum Streptophyta; class Magnoliopsida; order Rosales; family Cannabaceae; genus Humulus; species Humulus lupulus. The sequence continues at coordinate 94,409,242 of NC_084800.1, forward strand.
GCTGGTCCCGAAGCCCAACGGGAAATGGCGGATCTGCATCGACTTCTTCAACCTGAATAAAGCCTGCCCCAAGGATTGTTTTCCATTGCCAAGGATTGACCAGTTGGTGGATGCCACGGCGGGGCACGAGCTCATGTCCTTTATGGACGCGTACTCAGGCTATAATCAGATCGCCATGAATCCGGCGGACCAGGAGCACACCAGTTTCATGACCCCAACTAACGTTTATTGTTACAAGGTCATGCCCTTCGTCTTGAAGAACGCCGGAGCTATGTATCAAAGGTTGGTGAATAGAATGTTCGCGGACCAGATCGGAAAAAACATGGAAGTGTACGTCGATGACATGCTAGTCAAGTCAAAGACTGCCGACAACCATGTTTCCGACCTGGGAGAATGCTTCAAGATCGTACGGTTGTATGGCATGAGGATAAATCCACAGAAGTGCACTTTTGGAGTCGCATCGGGAAAATTCCTGGGTTTCATCGTCAATACCCGAGGAATCGAGGCAAACCCCGACAAGATCATATCGTTGCTCGAGCTTCCCTCACCCAGGTCGCGAAAAGATGTCCAAGGCCTGACAGGAAGAGTGGCAGCTCTCAATCCGTTTATTTCCAAGTCCACCGATAAGTGTTTGCCATTCAACAACCTGCTCCGAGGAAATAAGAAGTTCGAATGGACAGAAGAATGCGAAAGTGCTTTCCTCGACCTGAAGGCACATCTGGCCGAGCCACCCGTACTATCCAAACCAAAAGCAGGAGAGCCTCTTTTTCTCTACCTGGCTGTCACAGAGGACGCAGCCAGTGCCGTGTTGGTCTGGGAAGAAGACCGGATTCAGAAGCCAGTCTACTACATCAGCAAGAGACTTCTCGGAGCTGAATCCCGGTACCCGTTGATGGATAAATTGGCGTTCTGCTTAATTACGGCCTCACGAAAGCTCAGGTCGTACTTCCAGTCCCACTCCATACACGTCATGACCGATCAGCCTTTAAGGTAGGTTTTGCAAAAACCTGAAGCATCGGGACGCTTGTTAAAGTGGGCAATCGAGCTCAGCCAGTTCGAGATTCTGTATACCCCACGAACTGCTATAAAGAGTCAGGCCCTGGCCTATTTTGTAGCCGAGTGCATAGGATTCCGGGAGGATCCTGCAGAAGACCCACCCAGGTCACCTCGGCCCAGGCATGGTGGAGGATATTTGTGGATGGTTCATCCAACGAGAACGGCTTCGGAGCTGGAATCATTTTGATATCCCCTGAAGGACATAGATTCCACTCAGCGCTGAGGTTCGGGTTCAAGGCCTCCAACAACGAGGCCGAATATGAAGCTTTGCTGGTCGGGCTAAGGATAGCTCAGGAGCTGAAGGAGAACTCCGTCCAGTGCTTCAGTGACTCCCAGCTCGTGGTAAACCAGGTTCTGGGCGAGTATCAAGCGCGGGGACCTAAGATGGCTGCCTATCTAGCAAGGGTAAAGGTTGAGCTGTCTGCGTTTGGGCGGGGCTCGATCGAGCAGATACCTCGGGAGCAGAATGCTAACGCAGACGCTCTCGCCAAGCTCGCCACCTCTGGGGAGACAGAAACCTTGGGGTTAGTGCCGGTAGAATTCTTGGAGAAACCAAGTATAGAGGAAGCCAGGACTGAGGTCGAGATGATCGACTCTAGGCCAACCTGGATGACTCCCATCCTTGAGTATCTCGTCGAGGGAAAGCTACCTGAAGGGCGTAATGATGCACAGCGAGTTCTGTATCAAGCTCCCATGTATACGATAGTAGACGGGGTGCTATACCGACGTGGGTACTCCCTGCCTCTCCTACGATGTGTTCTTCCAGGCGAAGCAAAGGCCATCCTACAGGAGGTGCATGAGGGTTTTTGCGGAGATCTCACTGGGGGGCAAAGCTTGGCCTTAAAGGTCCTGAGGCAAGGTTATTACTGGCCAACTCTGTCCAAAGACTCAATCTCATACGTGAAGAAGTGCGACAAATGCCAGCGATTCGCCACAGTTGCCCGAGCTCCTCCAGTCGAGCTGAAGATGATCTCTTCCCCATGGCCCTTTTCAGTTTGGGGGATCGACTTGGTTGGCGCCCTCCCTACTGGAAAGGGCGGGGTCCGTTACGCCGTGGTGGCCATCGACTACTTTACGAAGTGGGCGGAAGCAGAACCTCTGGCAACGATAACTTCCAAAAAAGTCCTTGACTTCGTGGTTAAGAGCATTATTTGCCGATTTGGGCTGCCCAAGAAGATTGTCTCCGACAATGGGGCTCAGTTCGACAGCGACCTGTTTACCGAATTTTGCGAAAGGTACGGAATTGTGAAAAGTTTCTCCTCTATGGCCTATCCTCAGGCGAACGACCAGATCGAGGCTGTAAACAAGACTCTCAAGGCGAGCCTCAAGAAGAGACTAGATGAAGCGAAGGGGGTCTGACCAGAACAGCTCCCCCAGGTCCTATGGGAATATCGGACCTCGCATCGGACTTCTACAGGTCATACTCCTTTTTCCTTAACCTTTGGGAGTGAGGCAGTCCTCCCTGTGGAGATTAAGGTGCTTTCGCATAGGGTCCAGTCATATGACCAGGATCGCAACCACGAGCTTCTTTGCACCTCTTTAGACTTGATTGATGAAAGGCGAGAATATTCGCAACCCCAGCTCGCCCATTATCAGCAGAAGATCACTCTCTATTTCAACTCAAAAGTAAAAAATCGCACCTTTAGCGTTGGCTACCTGGTCCTCAGGAGAGTTTTCTTGGCCAGTAAGGACCCCAAAGATGGAGTCTTGGGACCGAACTGGGAAGGACCATATCAAGTCATCGAGGTCATCAAGGAGGGGACTTATAAGTTAGCTCGGCTTGATGGAGGGGCAGTCCCACGGACCTGGAACGCCATCCATTTGAAAAGATACTATCAATGATTCACTTGCAAGGCCTGAAAGGCCATTTTTTATGTATTAAGCAATGAGAATCAACTTTTTGTTTATATTTGTGCATGTTTTCAAGTGTAATCTAAAGTAACCACAAAAGACCCTTTCCCAGTTACTTGGGGGGCATATGGTACCTGGATATAACCAGGTCGCCTTAATGACTTAGATGTTGATTCATACCGATTGATCGTTGTTTTTCTTAAAAAACGCGAGATATTGGTAAGAATTAATGCGAACTAAGTCCTATCCTGGATTTAACCAGGTCATAAAACTTAGAAGTTGATTTAAATCTATTGATCGTTGTTCTTCCTAAAGAGCTCGAGATATTGATAAAAATTAACACGAACTAAGTTTTCAAATTAAGTTCCTGGATTTAACCAGGTCATAAAACTTAGAAGTTGATTTAAATCTATTGATCGTTGTTCTTCCTAAAGAGCTCGAGATATTGATAAAAATTAACACGAACTAAGTTTTCAAATTAAGTTCCTGGATATAACCAGGTCATAAAACTTAGAAGTTGATTTAAATCTATTGATCGTTGTTCTTCCTAAAGAGCTCGAGATATTGATAAAAATTAACATGAACTAAGTTTTCAAATTAAGTTCCTGGATTTAACCAGGTCATAAAACTTAGAAGTTGATTTAAATCAATTGATCGTTGTTCTTCCTAAAGAGCTCGAGATATTGATAAAAATTAACACAAACTAAGTTTTCAAATTAAGTTCCTGGATATAACCAGGTCATAAAACTTGGAAGTTAATTTGAATCTATTTGTTCTTCCTAGAGAGCTCGAGATATAGATAAAGATTAACGCGAACTAATTTTTTCAAAATAGTAACTAAAATGCGTAGAGGCAAAGGGCAGTAAGTCAATTAAAAATAAGGTTGATAGTTAAATTGTCTCGAGGTGTAAGCACCTCATGCAGAAGTTACACAAATTTTTTTAAAAAATATTCAAGGAAAGGGCACAAAGAGGAAGGCCCTAAGCTCCGCCAGTTGGCCCCTTGGAGGTCGCCGTCTCGCCCTGCTCAGCTGCGCCGGAGCCTTCCCCAGCCTCGGAAGGCGCTTCTTTATCGAGGCGATCTTTGAACTTCTCCAGCAAGGGCTCCCAGACGGCCGCTGCCAGGAAAGAGAAGTCGGCGTCCTGGTTATAGGCCCAGCAATGGTAGAACATGTCTTCCATGGCGGCGTCTGAAGTTGCCCGCTCGGCCGCCAGGGCGGCCTTGGCCTCCGCCTTCGTGGTATCCAGGTCTGCCCGCGCAGTGGCGAGGGTGGTCTCGAGCTCTTGAAGCTTCGGGCGAGTCTCTTCCAGCTCGGCCTGCGAGGCCGCCAAGGCATCCTTAGCCGTCTGCAGAGAAGTCTGGTGGGTGGCCACAACCGCTTGGTGCTCGCTCCTCCTCTCCTCGAGCTGAGTTTTGGTCCTGGCGATGCTCTGGTGAAGGGCAACAGCGCTCTGCAAAAGTGGAGAGGCAATAGTCTTAGGAAAAAAGAAGGAAAAAAAAAACAGGGCAAAGTGTAATAATCAAAAAACCATAAAAGGTTGAGGTTAGCTTACCGTTAGGGCCATGCCCAGTGAAGACTCCAGCACGCCCACCGGGCTCCTGGTTTCGATGGCCCTGAACTCCTCCTCATTGAACTTGTATATGTGGCTGACGGCGTAGTTCCTTGACTCATACACAGTTCCCCTGAAGGCCTCTGGAATCTTCTCTAGGTCCTGGGGATTGACTGGGATGCGTACCTCGGAGGGTACAATCGCCGAAGCCTCGGGCTCCACCCCTGCGTCCCGGGCAGGGGCCGGAGCTCGCGGAGGGGGTGGGGGCATGTTGCTTCCCCCTGCAGCAGGGGGAACAGTTCCCGCGACCTGGGCGGTTGGGGGCTGCTCTTTCTCCTTTGCAGGAGACTTAGTTGGGGTTCCGGCGGCTTTTTTCGATGTCTGGAGCTTCTTCATTTTTGGCCCAGGGGCCTCGGCTGAGGGGTTCCCCCCGGCGAACGCAGCTTGCAGACTCCCGTCGGGCTGAGACATCTCTTCTGTCAAAGCAAAGAGAGATTCAAGTGTATTTATATATACTAAAAGGGATCCTACCCCCGAGCTAGAAGAAGAACCTATGGTTACGACCATCGGCCACAGAGCTCCCGCAGGAGAATCTAAGTCGATTATCTCCCGAGCTGGTGCAAGTTCTGGATCCGACTCTGGTTCCGGGCTAGATTCCTCTACATATTGCCTAAGTCCCGGAGCTACGGCACCTCTCCGGAGTGATGGCCATGACTGAAGATTGGTCCCACACTCCTCAAATAAGATCGACCTAAAGGCTAGGGTGTTATCTACGACTATGGTACCCCTAGGTCGGCTATCTTGGTAGTCCAGCACGAGCTGGTCGACACAGTGGAGCAGGGTTGTCTCTAGGTTCGGATTTCTTCGGTGACGTTGGATGATCTGTCTGGGATTGAACCTAGTTAGCCGGGGGTCGACAATGGCCCTATCTAAATTCCTAAACATGTAAGGGTTACCTTGGCCAGAAGGACCCGCAGCTGCTCCGGACTGGATCCTCTCCTCGTCCGTTCTCTGGGCGACCTCCAGCGCCCGCTTCCTGTTCCTCACGAGGGGAACCTCGTCGTTCTCATCCTCCTCATCTTTGTCCCCCGCGAGCTCCTCAACGATGGTAGGTCTGGTGTCGCGAGCTGGGGGAAGCCCCCAAGGCCTCCTTAGGTTCAAAGTCTGATTTGGGAAAATCAGCTTGCAAGCCACCATCGTCTCGTCTGTTACGAGCACGCGGTAATCCTTCTCACTGGGGGGGCAAGCCCGCCAGTGTCTCGTATTGGGCCCTGAGGGTCATAGATTTCTCTGTCCTCGCGAAGATAGCTGCAGGATTAATCTAAGTCAGAAATGGATACATGAGGAACTAAACGACACTTAACTTACGAGCTAAGGTTGAAAAGCACTTACGAGGACGATTGAAGTAGTGGAGCTTTCAGTTTCTGAACCCCGTCGACATAAAGAATTGATCTTTGAAGTCGTTGGGGTGGCTGGGCAGCTCGATGACTGCAGCCGTGTTGGGGAATCAGGTTAAGTAATAAAACTCGTCGCCTCGCCCCCGCTGCTCCGGGCTAGCCTTGAGGCAAAAAAAATACAAAATGTCTGCAGGAGTGGGGACCTCCCACTCCTGTTTCAAGAATAAATATCTTAACCCCGCCAATAGCCGATAAGAGTTGGGGGGGAGCTGGAAGGGGGCCAACTTCACGTAATTGAGGAAGTCAGCAAAATACTGGTCCAACGGGAGGAAGGCCCCCGCCTTAAAATGCTCGTCGCTCCAGGCCGCGAATGCCTCGTCAAGCGGCGCGCAGCTCCGCTCGCCCTCTGCAGGTGGTCGGGCAATCACTGATGCTCTCCCTAGCCCGATGTTGTGGGAGAGGAATATTTTTTTGACCTTCGTCTGGTCGGTAATCTTTGAGACGATCCTCTCCGCCTCAAAGAACGCGTCAGGAGCCACCTTGAGCTCCTGTTCAACCGCTGGCCCGAAGTGGGGGATTCGGGATTTGGCCATCACCGCCTTTCCTTTGTCTTGCTGAGAGGCCGAGTTGCCGGCGGTCCTTTTTGGGGCATTCTTCTTCGGTGCCATCTGGTAGCCTAGCGAACAAAAGAAAAGATTTCAGAAAAGGCGACCTGAGCATGAGGAAAAATCAAATGTTCTTTGCACGAGCTGAGGTAAGCCCAAAAATTTTCCCCAGAAAATGCATCTTGTAAACCATGCTCCTAAACAGCTTCCTACTACAAACAATACCCTAACCTAAAAGGCTCCCACCCTTCATTCCCACAAAACCCAGCAAACCCTTGCATGCGGCTACAGTAAATATTTACCTAAGCTACAGTAAAAATAATTTCAAAACATGCATAGTCAGGAGACTTACAGAATGTTTGGTTGGGAAGTGGATGAAGGAATCGCCTGGGTTGGGACTTCGTCGGAGTAGTTGGTCTCAAGGCTTCAAAGGAGTCATTGCACCTGAGTTTTTGGAACGCCGAAAGTAGTAGCAGGAAAAAGGAAAAGGGGGGATTTTTGAGAGCAAGGAGAAGAAAAAATTTCTGAAAATTTGCAAATGAACGGGTGGCCCGTGCGTAAGGTGGCCACCCTTTTTTATATGCGTGAAGGGTCACATGAAGGGGGCCGTTGGATTGCCCTGATGTGGGATCCAAGGACCTCCACTCGAAAGGTGAAACGACGGCTAGGCATAGGCTAGGCCATTTAATGCGGTTCTCGGAAGATGTACCGTCACCAACCACGATGTTCCACGTATTCAGCGCCCGCGTAGAATGTGGAATATGAAGATTTCATGGGGAAGCCTAAAAGCCCCTACTGTGGCCCTACACGGTGTCGTGTACCATGAGCAGAGGCTTGGGGGGCAGATGTACGCCCTGATTTTCCCACGGGCTGATTAGCGAGCTGAGATACGACCTAATCATGACTACCACGTGGACATCCCCAAACCGAAGCTGCCATCGTAAGGTCCTACCTCCTTAGCTCAAGGTAACCTCAGGATTCACCAAGATTGCTCAAGGACTGAGTCTGGACCCTGAAGGCCGCAGGTCGAGGTAAGCATCCAGCTCGTGGTGCGAGCTGGGTGTGGAGGCTGTGATCTTTTATGAAGTCAACCACGCAAGGTAAACGTGCATATATCAGACATCACATGTTTGATATATCCCTGACTTCTCGGACACGCAGCAGGAACGTGCGTATTCAGACTCCTACGACTGGTTTGGGCCATGCGGCCCATTACCCCCTTACCAATTGATTTGACCACACTCATGTGTCAGGTTTAGGAATTAATCATGAATGTCACAGAGTTGACATGATAGGTAAGAAGGTCATGGGATGACCTTCTTACCAACTCCCAGGTGCCTTCTCCTATAAATATGGAGACCTTGGGAGTTAATAGAGGTTGGATTCTCGGTTGTAAGAAATACCCTGTAATCAAATACCCAGTATATAGTAATAATACTGACTAGTGGAGTAGAAGGATTTTAACCTTTGAACTACTTAAAAAAAACGTATTCTGAGTCACCATTTCATTTCTAAGGTCATATATCTGTTTCGGTTCAACCTAAGCACTAATCCCTTTCTTTTCTTTTCTTAATTACCTGTTGGCGAAGAACCGCGTCAACACCCTTCTAATAAGAAACATGCCCACATGCATATTTAATATGCCTAAACATGCAAGCATAATCATATCATAATACAATTCACATAAAAACATGCTCATAACACATAAGCACTCAAGTAATTCAATTATTGCCTCCCGACCCCCTTATCCAGGCACTAAGCCATATTTGAGAATTTGGGGCATTACAAGAAGGGCAAGTTAATACATAGAATTGTAGGACCTTTTGAGATCCTAAACAGGATTGGTCAGGTGGCCTATAGATTGGCCTTACCTATGGCATTATCAGCAGTGCACAATGTGTTTCATATTTCGATGCTTCAGAAGTATGTTTTAGATAAGGCTCATGTATTGAGTTACGAAGATATGGAGCTGTAGGCAGATCTATCCTATGAGGAACATCCAGTCCGGATAATAGACAGGAAGGAAAAGGTCTTGAGGAATAAAACCATACCTTTGGTTAAAGTATTATGGAGGAACAACAAGGTCGAGGAAGCGACAAGAAAATTGGAGTCAGATATGCGGGATCAGTATTCCAAGCTGTTCAATTACAAATTTTGTGGACGAAATTCCTATAAGGAGGGGATAATTGTAACGTCCCAATTTCCCTAATAAGGCTTAGTGCCTTGATTAGGGAGCTAGGAGGGCAATAATTGAATTACTTATGTGATTATATACTTGATTATGTGAATTAGGAGAGTTATATTATGATATGACTATGTTTGCATGTTTAAGTGTATTAAATATGCATGTGGGCTCGTTTCTTATTAGAAGGGCATTTTCATAATTTTGAAATGTTAAGGGTATAATTGTAAATATATGTGTGTTTGTGATTTAGACCACATTATTATGTGGATATATTTGGGTTACTCAGTACGAGATGATCTTAGGGAGCAAGTTAGTGGTTTAGTTACAACAGGGTCAAATACCCGGCTTGGGATGAGCCCAGGGGTATTTTGGTAATTTAGTACATTACCATGGTTTATCGGGTAATGGGAATATATTTGGTGATTAATTAGAGATATTAGAATTAGCTTGGAAAAATGTGGTGATATTTGAGCATTAGTGAGTATTGGGAATAAACGTTATTTTTCCCTTGTGGGCCTTGAGAAGCAAAGGAATAAGCAGGTGTGTTTTGGTCATTTTGGCCCTTGGGAATAGCCTAGTCTACTAGAGACTTTCAGAAACTAAGTCATTCACTCAAACACTACTCTCAACTCATTCTCTCTTTCGTTATCTCTCTCTCCCTTAGCTTGGTTGGAGTTCTTGTTTTCTTTTAAGAGATTAGCTTGGGAATTGAAGGAGATTAAAGCTGTGAATTGGGTTAGGAAGCAACTTGAGGTCGTATTTACTCAATTGAGGTAATAATCGTCCTCTGTCTTGGTGAATTTTTAAATGGGTTTAAGTTTTTCGTTGAGTTTTAACTCAAGAGTGGGGTTTGGGTGTTGTTGGAGTTTTGATGACGTTTGTTGGTTTATTTTGATGTTTATAGTGTATTAATGATGTTTTGGGACTGAATTCTGGGCTTGATTAGTATTTGGGGTGAATTCTGTGAGATTTGGCTTGGAGAAAAGCTTTGAAAATCTAAGTTCGCGAAGTTGCACTGCGACGCTGTTCTTGGAGCGTCACAGCCCGCATGAACTTAGAGGCTAGAACGGTTCTCTGAATTGTATTGGCATCGCAGCGCATGTCCATGGAGATAGCTTGGGGGGCTCTCTAACTTGAGGTGCGTCGTGACCCTTTAGGGGTGCGTCGCGACGCTAGTTGTGAAAGTTAGCCAAGTAAGGTTTCGAGTTGCGGGGACTTGAACCTAAGGGCTCGGGGTACCGCTAGGGCTTGGAAGGGGATCGCACTTGAGGGTCGTTTTTATTTATTCAGTGCTTGGACCAAAAGTAAGAAAACTCCACTGTGGGTTATGATTAGGGCTTGGGCCCTTGTGAATGAGCATGGTTATGATTATGCATGTGATTGTTTGATTACACTTGCTTGAATGCTCTATAGAAGGATAATTTTTAAATGAATTATACTTGTTTGTATTATCTGATTGAAAGGCTTGACTTATAAGTCAAGGGTGGTAATAGCACGCTGAGCGCTGGTCGAAAGGATTGACTTATAAGTCAAGGGTGGAAATAGCACGCTGAGCGCTGACCGATATGGTTAAGCCTACTCATGAGTGTGGTATACACTTGACCGACCTTATGGTCACTTGGAAAAAAAAGCGCCAGGTACGCTTGGGCAACTCTAAGATTGGTTATATAAAAAATATGGCAACGGGACCCAGGGTGACTCTATAGCCACTTACCTAGGGCAACGGGCTTCAGCGTCACCCTATGGTCACTTATCTAGATTGAATGCATGTACAAGTAGGGTTATTACTGCTAGGCATGCTAATTATGATTATGTAATATGTTATTAACTGCTTATGGCCATGTTTAAGTTTTCTTGCTGAGCCTTGGCTCATGGGTGCTATGTGGTGCAGGTAAGGGGAAAGGGAAGTTGGACCAACCATGAGATGGAGAGCTTCGGTGGTGGCGTTTACATATTTAGCTTGTTCGACCACCACGACCAGGGGTTCACAAAGGAACTAAGGTTAAGCCCTAATTTTTGCTGCTTAGGCCGACTTCTGTGTAACTATTTTTTTTTTATTGTAAAATACTTTGTAAATGTTTATTTTGGGATCCCATTTATGGACTTAAATATTTTAATGAAATGATCATTCCTTTTGACCAATTTTTTTTTACCCTAATCCGTTAATCACTTTTAGTTACATGTTTATGGCCAAATGACTTGATTAGCGAGTCTAGCATTATTTAAAGTACATAGTGTATCGGTCTTGGCTATCCAGGGTGTTACAGAAAAAGGTCATGCGTACTGGTAGAAAATAAGCTGACTTTGTATACCTATCCATTATTACCCGAATTGTATCATGTTGTTTCGTGGTCTTAGGTAATCCTGTCAAAAAATCCATAAATATCTCTTCCCATTTCCACTCCAAAAAGTTTCAACGGCTGTAGCAATCTTGCTAGTCTTTGATGTTCTGCCTTGACTTATTGACCAGTTAGGCATTTCGTCATATAATCCACTACATCTTTCTTCATTCTAGATTCCCAATATAATGCCTTCAAATCATGATACATTTTAGTGGTCCTGGGTGAACTGAATAGGCTTCCGCCAAAATCTTCTTTTTATGTTCCTCGCTATCAGGCACACAAATACGTCCCTTGTATTTTATTAGTTTGGTGTCTAATGTTGTGTAGCCTTTGGCATTCCCATTTTGGATTTCTTGCTTTTGTGCACTTAACCTCTTATCTACAATCTGTCATTCCTTGATTATTTCCAACAAGGTAGATTGCAGTGTAACCTTAGCAAGTTGCCTTGTGATTAATTCTATACCTGCTCGTTCCATAGTTTCTAGAATATATCCAGATATTCCTTGTAAAGCAGAAACTACTCCTGACCTCTATGGCTAAGAGCATCAACTACTACGTTGGCCTTACTAGGGTGATACATTATCTCATGGTCATAATGTTTTACTAACTCTAACAACCTCCTTTTCCTCATATTCAATTTCCACTGCGCGAAGAAATACTTGAGGCCCTTGTGATCGGTGTAGATTTTACATTTCACCCTCTAGAGGTAATGACACCAATTTTACATGACACCCTCTAGAGGTCGTGTGTCAGAAACCTCTATTCATAATCTTTCAATTTCCTCGAAGCATAGGCCATTACTTTACCAGGTTGCATACGTACACAACCCAATCCTTACTTTGATGCATCAAGTACACCATAAATTGTCCTTCATCCGATGGTAAGTTGAGTATTGATGTTGATATGAGTCGACTCTTCAGTTCTTGGAAGCTTTGCTCACATTTTTCTGACCAGGTGCTTTAGATTCTTTCTCGTTGGTTCTGCCAATGGTGTAGCTATCTTTGAGAACCCTTCCACAAATCTCCTGTAATAACATGTTAATCCTAGAAAACTTATGACCTCGGAGGCATTCTTCAGTCTTGGCCACTCCTTCACTGCGACAACTTTAGCAGGATTCACCTTGATTCCCCCCATTAGTGACAATGTGTCCCAAAAATGCAACCTCAGACAACCAGAACTCACACTTCTTGTACTTAGCATACAACTGATGTTCTCAAAATTGTTGAAAAGTAAACGTAGGTACTACTTATGTTCCTCCTCTGTCTAAGAGTATGCCAGTATGCCATCTATGAACACAATGACAAACTTATCTAGATACTCCTTGAAAACCAAGTTCATGAGGTCCATAAAAGTTGCTAGAGCATTTGGAGTCCAACCACTAGAAATTCATAATGCCCATATCTAGTTCTGAAAGCTGTCTTCGGAATTTCTCATTCTTGATTCTCAACTGATGGTATCCCAATTGAATATCGATTTTAGAAAACATCTTTGTCCCTTGAAGCTGATCAAATATAATCGTCAATCCTTGGCAATGGATACTTATTCTTTATCATCACCTTGTTTAGCTTTCGATAATTGATGCACATCCTCATGGAACCATCTTTCTTCTTGACAAATGTGAGAGTAACTCAGTCTGAAAAACCCTATTTTGAGTAATTATTCCAGTTGTATCTTGAGCTCTTTCAATTCTGTTGGTGCCATTCTGTATGGTACTCGAGATACTAGTGTTGTCTGTAATGCCTTACTTCCTTAGAGCCGTTACTAAGTGAGTTAAAAATGTGCCATTAGCTCGCTAATCGAGGTTTTTGGTTTAAAGTATGACTAAATTGAAACAAAACACGTTTAAAGACACCAAGTATAAAACATTTGGCTATTCATTGAAACCTTAGAAAGTTTTACAGTTGGGATCCCAAAATATTGTTTAGAAAATACATTACGGATCAAAATATACATATGGTCGACTTAGGCGACAAAACAACTATTACGATACATTTTCCCAAAAATAATCCTAGTCGTGGCGGCCAGGCAAGCCAAACATGTACTCGTCGCTCAACACTCTTCGTGTTCATGGTTGGTCGACCTTTCCTTTGCCCTTACCTGCACCATAGAGCACCCGTGAGCCGAAGCCCAACAAGAAAACTCAACACAAAACATATAAAATATGCATATTAATCCACAATATATAACAAAATAGCCAGCAGGCTAAACACATAGCGGCCAACGCCATCCCAGGCGCTTTACTAGGCCCTGGGTTCGTGGTCTTCACCGAGAGGGTGGCTCCAACACCCTAGGAGGGTCTCGCCCTAATGGCCTGCACTCAGCATTCTCAATGCCAATCCTGACCCCCTGCCATATTCGGCTTCCTGTCGTTCTCAGCCTTCGCCGTTCCCAGCCTTCGACGTTCACTCACAAATATGCATCACATAGCACAATATTAATAGATATTTAAACACATACTAAATACAAAGAATAGGGCTATGCCATGCAATACAAATAATAGGGCTACGCCCTGCAACATAAACAATGGGGCCACGCCCTGCTCTACGGGTACAATAATTTCCTTACTTGTGTCCTGAGCTATCTAAGCACCGCAATCCCGAGCACAGTCCTCTAACCCGAGCCTTGTTGAAAACCTAGTCACAATATAATCATAATAACCATCCATCAAGTTCTAATCCAATAAATAACTTCGGAATATAAATCTAGCCTTCGGGACCTCGGATTCTACCAATCCGAGAAGTAAAATCCTTCCCGAGCCTTAACATTTGAGTTCCCGAGCTAAAATCCTTCAAGCAACCATTATTTTTGCATTTGAGCCGCGCAAGCTCAAGTTAGAGGAAAAATGCCTCTCTGCTGAGGGACGCGGGCCGCGACGCACTACACCTTGTGCCGCAGTGTGCCTAGGGAAACAGAGGCTTTCTAACCTCTTCGACACATACGGGTCGCGACGCCTGAAGAACAGGGCTGCGACTTGAGCCTCCAAACCAAGAATTACCATGCATTTTTATGAGCTAACCTCCCTGAAAATCAATCTAAACACATCCCAAAGTCAGAGTTGAGTCCCATAATCACTCTACTACACATTAAGCAGTGCAAGTACCCCAGAAAGCTAACTAACTCACCCCAAAAATCTCCTAACCTCTGGTACATTACCCGGCCTAGGCCAATCTCTTACTGCCTCAATCATACTCGGGTCAACCAGAATCCCCTCCTTACTAACAATATGGCCTAGAAATGTTACTTGCGATAGCCAAAACTCACACTTCCTGAACTTAGCATACAACTTATGCTCTCTCAACCGTTGCAATACTAGGCATAGATGTTGCTCGTGCTCGGTCTCTAACTGAGAGTATACCTGTATTTCATCAATGAACACAATCACAAACTTATCCAGATAATCCTTGAAGACCCTATTCATCAAGTCCATAAAGGTTGTTGGGGCGTTGGTTAATCCAAAGGACATAACCAGGAATTCATAGTGTCCATACCTCGTGCGGAAAGCGGTCTTTGGTATGCCTACCTCTTTAATCCTTAACTGGTGGTAGCTTGACCGAAGTTCAATCTTAGAGAACACCGTCTTCCCTTGTAGCTGATCAAATAAGTCATCAATCCTAAGTAATGGGTACTTGTTCTTAATGGTCAACTTGTTCAGCTCTCTGTAGTCAATACACATCCTTAAGGATCCATCATTCTTCTTGACAAAAAACACTAGAGCACCCCATGGCTAAAACTCTATCTGATGAATCCTAAATCCAGTAACTCTTGCAACTGAATCTTCAGTTTCTTCAACTCTGTCGGAGCCATTCTATAAGGTGTTCTATACACTGGCTCCGTCCCTGGTGCAACTCTATAACAAACTTTGTAATGTCCCAAAATCCCTAATGTGGCTTAGAGCCTGGATTAGGGGGCCATAATTGATTTATTATGCCATTAAATGATTATATGCATGATTATGTGAGTTATATTATTATATGATGATAAATGCATGCATGTGGGTCCACATTTCATTTTAAGGGTATTTTGGTAATTTGGCCCGTTGAGGGCATATTTGTATATTTTCATGCATGTTGGTGAATTATGGATGAGGCCACATTATTATTTGGATATGTTCGAGCTATTCGGCATGAGACGATCTTAGAATGCAAGTTAGCGGTTTGGTCAAAACGGGGTTAATTTCGGGGCTAGGGGTGAGTCTCGGGATAATTTGATGTTTAGTACATTATCGGGGATGAACGGGTAATGGGATATGATTTAATTATTAATTGAGAATATTGGGAATAATGGGAATTAGAGGACGCTAATTATAATTAGCGGGATAAGTGGGAAATGACTATTTTGCCCTTGGGTGGCTTAAAAGGGATTAAATGGACATAGGGGCATTTTGGTCTTTTGACCAAGGGATATATTTCAAATTAGGATGGCTGGTTGTAGAAGGAACTAAGAAGAAAAAACAGAGCTTATTACCCTTCTCTCTCTCAATCATATCTCTTCCTCTCTTCTCTATGGATTTTGAAGCTTACTTTGAGGATCAAAGCTTGGGAATCAAGGCTTGTGAGCTTAGGTTATTGGTTCAGCCATTGGAAGGGGTTTAATTCAAGTTAAGGGTAAGAATTCTAAGGTTTATTTTCTGGTTTGTTCTATTTTTAAGTTAGTTCTTGAGCTTGAAGGTTTGATCTTTGAAGTGGTTATTGGGTGTGGTTTTACATGATTTGAAGCTTGGGTTTTGAGGATTTTGTGCCATTGAGATGATTGAGAACTTTGTTTATGAGATTTAGGTATGTTTGTATAGGATTTTGAAAGGATTTAAAGTGGGAAAATCGGAGTTTCATGGCTGTGTTCGTGGTTGGGCCACGACCCTTTTATTATGTGCAGCGGCCTAAGCTTGCATAAAATGTGGTTTTTGGCTATTGGGGGCACTTTGGGCCGCTGCCCCTTTTTGTTAGGCTTCTGCCCATGACGCAGACAGAGAGGGGTTTAGCCCCTGTTCTTGATTAAGCTGCAGCCTAGGTTTCTGGGGCCATGGCCCAAAAGGGCAGAAATGGCCAAAATGGGTTTTTATTGATGGGAACTTAAACCTAAGGGCACGGGATCGTTCCTACTTCCCGATTTAGTAGGATTCGATGTCCCGGAGGCTAGGTCTTGGTCTGAGAACCCTTTTATTATTTATTTTATTGATGGGAGCTTATATTTGGTTATGAATAGGTGATCGTTAAGGGACTTAAGGACTGATCATTTTCAAAGGTCGTTCTTTTATTATTTCACGCTCGAACAAGAGGTAAGAAAACTGCACCCAATATGTGACATGCGTGGTTATTGATGAAGCATGTTGAGTGATTTTATATAATGACATTGACTGCATATTAAATGCATAGTAATTTTGCTTATATGTGTATGGCTCTGACCTATGAGTCAGGAAGCGGCATAAGTCGTATGGTATTGGCTTATGAGTCAAGAACGGTATTAGCGTGTTTAACGCAAGCTGAAAAGATTAGATCTAATCAACATAAGCATTATCAACTTAAGCATGAAATGGTTGACTGACCTTAAGTTTGATGAAAACAAAAGCGCTTGTCCAAATTAGAGGCTAGTTACATAGAGACAGGGCTATAAGCTTAGGTGATTGATACGTCACATGGCTAGGAAAGCGTGGGACCTCAGAGATAGACTTATCAGTCATTTAACAGAGATAGACTTATCAGTCATCCATACAGAGATAGACTTATCAGTCATCTATCCAGAGATAGACTTATTAGTCATCTATTCAGAATATGACTTAATAGTCACTTATCTGATTAGGGTGCGGAGCCCAAAGTATGACTCATTATCTGAGTAGGGCTACAAGCCCCAACATGATTTCCAGAATCTTGATATTACATACATGCAGTAATAAGTTTTCTTGCTGAGCCTTGGCTCACGGGAGCTATATGGTGTAGGTAAAGGAAAAGAAAAGCTCACCCAACCTTGAGTGGCGAGCTTAGGTGGCGATGTGTACATATGCGGCCGCTTGACCACCACGACCAAGGTGTTTCTCAAAGGAACTAGTGGTTAACTCTATTTTTGCCGCTTAGGTAGGCGGGTTGTAACTTTTACACTATAATGACCATTTTGGATTGTAAATAACTTGTAAACATTTTTATGGGCCCATGTACAGTTTTATGTTTTAAATAAAATATATCAATTCCTTTTGATTGAGATTTTTCACCTTAGCCTATTAATAACACCTAGAAGCATGTTTATAACCAAATGACTCGTTTAGCGAGTTAAGCATTGTTTAAAGTTCATAGTAACGGTCTTGGAGTAACCAGGGGGTTACAAACTCGATCTCTCGGAGTAGCGACAACCCTGGCAAGTCTACGGAGAACAAGTCAGGAAACTCACATACTAGTTTGGTCTTCTCCAGTCCAACTGAAACAACTCTAGTAGTATCTACAATGTTTGCTAGGAATCCTATGTAGCCCTCTTGCATTAGGTCTCTAGCCTTCAGTGCCGAAATCATCGGTACTCGCGATCCACTCATTGTCCCCACGAATACAAAGGGTACCTCCCCTTCTGGTTCAAAGGTCACCATCCTACACTTACAGTCAATCGTCGCCCTGTACTTCGATAACCAATCCATCCCTAGGATCATATCAAAGTCATCCATTGCTATCTCAATCAGATCCATAGACAACTCCCTACTATCTATCTCCACTTGCAATGCTCTAAACCATCTCCTAGAGACTACCAATTCCCCAGTTGGCAACAAAGTCTAAAATCCCCTAACATTCAAATCACTAGGTCTACATAGATGATCTATCACTCTAGCAGAAACAAATGAATGAGTAGCCCATGAGTCAATCAATGCAATAAAAGAAGAACCAACACTAGAAATCTAACCTTTCATGACCGAGGGACTAGCCTCAGCCTCAGTCTGGGTCAAGGTAAATACTCTGGCAGGAGTGAGACTGTCACTCTGTTTCGGTTCTTCCTTCCTGGCTTGTGGGCAATCCTTCCTCAAATGATTGATGCTACCATAGATAAAGTGGGCCTTGATCCTGCACTTTCCCTGATGTCTTCGTCTGCACCGAGGACACACTGGGAAACTCCATCAGTTGTCTCCCCCCCCCCCCCCTCCCCCCCACGCCGACCACTGAAAGCACCGCGTACCCTCCTATCCAAGTTAGGAGGAACAAAAGAGTCTGGGGCCTTTCTCTTCTACTCACTGTGGCCACTACCTCGGCTGGATCCAAAATAAAGGAGGCACCATCCGTCGAGCATTGCGCCTAGCAGCGCCCTCTCTCATTATCTGATCCTTGACCCACTCAACTGTAAGGGCCTTTTCCTCTACCTGTGCATAAGTGGTAGTCCCCGAATCCAAGGTTATCTTGACGTCACTGATGATCATGACATTCAATCCCCGCACAAACCGATCTCTTCGTGCCATGTCAGTCGGCACCAAATCCGGAGCGAACTTCGCTAACCGGTCAAACTTCAAAGCATACTAGTAACCGTCATCTGGTTCTGAGTCCAGTTGGTAAACTCATCTACCTTCGCATCTTAGACTGCGACATTGTAATACTTCTCATTGAAAATGTTTCTGAACTCTTCCCAGGTCATAACTGCAATGTTCCTTCTTTGAGACATAGCATCCCACCAAATGCGAGAATCTTCTCTCAACATGTAGCTGGCGCAACCTACTCTCTCATTCCCTTCATGTTCATCCACTGCTTTGGCCACAGTGGTTCTGGATCACCCTCGAAGGTGGGAGGATGATGCTTCCTGAACCTTTCATACAAAGGTTCCCATCTATTCTCCACGGCAGGCTGGGCTGGCACTGGTGCCACAGCCTGTGGAACCTGTAACCCAATGCCTTGAGGAGGGGCATGTTGTCTCAACTGTCAAAGATCTTCTTCTGTTTGGTGAAGTCTAGCTTCCATCTTGGCAAATAAATGTTGCCAATTCAGTGGGGAAGGTGGAGGGTCCTGACCCTGGTTGTCATCCTTGGCCCTATTGCCGCGGAGTCTGATTGATCACCGAGGCATTATGATAATATGCCTGCAATCAATGATGCCGCTTATCAAGCACTATAACAACATCGAAAACCACCTCCCAAATTCATTAACCAATCACAACCAGCAAATCCACATATCACAGATTGCATACAACAATTAGGGGGGCCATGCCCTAGCATCATGCATATGTCAACTCATTCAACATGCTCTACTTAAATATTCAGGCAAATAGGCACTTTAACAAGCAATCAAGCATATAATTTATTAAACACCAACCAACCCTGAGTCGAGTTTGTCACTAGCAGCGAGCGTACATATTCAATCGATCTCAAGGAACCATAAACCTTGGCTCGCTCTAATACCAAGTTGTAACGCCTTACTTCCTTATAGTCATTACTAAGTGAGTTAAAAATGTGCCATTAGCTCGCTAATCGAGGTTTTAGATTAAAAGTGTGACTAAACTGAAACAAAACTCATTTAAAGACATCAAGTATAAAGCATTTGGTTATTCATTGAAACCTTAGAAATTTTATAGTTGGGAGCCCAAAATACTGTTTGGAAAATACATTATAGATCAAAATATACATATGGTCGACTTAGGCGACAAAACAACTATTACGGTACATTTTCCCTAAAATAATCCTATCTGTGGCGGCTAGGCAGGCCGAACATTTATCCGTCAATCCACGCTCTCCATACTCATGGTTGGTCGATCTTTCCTTTGCCCTTACCTGCACCATAGAGCACCCGTGGGACAAAGTCCAACAAGAAAACTCAACACAAAACATATAACATATGCATAGCAATCCACAGTATATAACAAAATAGCTTGCAGGCTAAAAACATAGTAGCCAACGCCGTCCCAGGCGCTTTACCAGGCCCTGGGTTTGCAGTCTTCACCGAGAAGGTTGCTCCAGCACCCTAGGAGGGTATTGTCCTAATGGCCTGCAAGCAGCATGCTCAATGCTGATCCCGGCCCCTTGCCATATTTGGCTTCCTGCCGTTCTCGACCTTCGAATTCCCGACCTTTGCTGTTCCCGGCCTTCGTCGTTCACTCACAAATATGCATCACATAGCACAATATCAACAAATATTTAAACACATAGTTAATACCAACAATAGGGCTACACCCTGCAACACAAACAATGGGGCCACATCCTGCTCTACGGGTACAATAGTTTCCTTACCTATGTCCTGAGCTATCTGAGCACCTCAATCCCAAGCACAGTCCTCTTACTCGAGCCTCGTTGAAAACCTAGTCACAAAATATTCATAATAACCATCCATCAAGTTCTAATTCAATAAATAACTTTGGAACATAAATCTTGCCTTCGGGACCTTGGATTCTACCAATTCGGGTAGTAAAATCCTTCCCGAGCCTTAACATTTGAATTCCCAAGCTAAAAACCTTAAAACAACCATTATTTTGCATTTGAACCATGGCCCAGCCCCTTAAGGGCTGCGGCGCGCTCAAGTAAGAGGAAAAATGCCTCTCTGCTGAGGGACACGGGCCACGGTGCACTACACCTTGTGCCGCGGCGTGCCTAGGCAAACAGAGGCTTTCTAGCCTCTTCGACACACATGGGCCGCGACGCATGAAGAATAGGGCCACGACTTGAGCCTCCAAACCCAGAATTCCCATGCATTTTTACGAGCTAACCTCCCTAAAAATCAATCTAAACACACCCCAAAGTCAGAGTTGAGTCCCATAATCACTCTACTACACCTTAAGCACTGCTAGTACCCCAGAAAGCTAACTAACTCACCCCAATTCAGACCAAACTCAATCTTAAGTCCAAAACTTAACTAAGTTTCATTCTCAATAGAATTGATCATCAAAACATGCAAGTAACCTTACCTCAATGAAGATTTTGAGCTTAGACTAGCTCTCCAGCACCCTAAGCTTATCTTCCCCAAGTTCCAGGCTTTAGTTTCTAAGTTGCTCCTCCAAAATTCCAAAGTTCAACTAAGTCCCCAAGAGGATGAGAGAGAGAGAGCTGAGAGAGAGTGCAAGAGCTGAGATACTTTGGTATTTTTCGTTCCTCTTCTGTTTCCTTCCAAGTCTCTCTAGAGTCTCTGTAGTCAAAGGGGTCCAAATCTATCCCTTGCCAAAAGTCTAAAATGCCCCTTAAGTCTATCCAAATCCTCAAGTGCTACCAAGGGCAATTTCGTCAATTACATGTCCCGCTAATTCCTCGAGTGTTCCTATAAATCCTCGTTTAATCCCGACATGCCCAAATCTTTGCTAAATTACTACCCGTTACTCGGTAATTCCCAAACACATATAACATTCCCAAAGTACCCCGTTGTGACTCTCTAGCTACATTGCTCCCTAGGGCTGTCTCAGATCGTGCATCACAAATATATCACAAATCACTCGTGGTATCAATCACAATTTACACAAAATATTACATTTAGGCCCTCAACGGGCTAAAATTACAAATGTTCCCCTAATAGCCAAATGGGGCCCACATATTTAATTCACCTAAACATGCATTTCTAATCACATATTCATCAAATTCATGTATTAACATAATTAAATCAATCATTTCCCTCCTGACACACTAATCAAGGCCCTAAGCCTTATTAACAAATTTGGGACGCTACATTGTCCATGGCATAAGGGCTATCGTGAACTTGATCTCCTTGCGCGGTGGTAACCCTGGAATTCTTCTAGGAAGACATCAAGGGAATTCAGAAACTACTCTCATTTCTTCAGACCTCCTATCTAATTCTTTAGCATCATTGACCATGTTCACTAGGTACCCTAGACACCCATGTGCAACACCTCTCAAGCCATCATCGTTAAAATGATAAAAGTTTGGGGTTTCTTTCCGATCAAACTTCTATGCGTATTCAGCAAGAGTGAGACTTCTTGAATCTAGTCTGGTGAATTCATCCATATTTATAGCTAGGATGACAGAGTTATAATACTTGTTGTTAAAACTTGTTTGAATCCGTCCCAGTCCATAGTATTCACATCCTCTGCCTATTGCATCACTTCCTACCATGTGCGAGCATGATTCCTTACCATATATAGGACGTATAGACCACTCATCATTTCCCTGAACTCTCATCACGTTTAGGATGTTCTCCCTACGATTGACCCTCTCTCTTGCCTCGACTGGATTGATCCTTCCCTCAAATACATGTGGATGTTGTTTCCAAAATCTTTCAAACAGTGGCTCCATTCTATCCACTGCAGTAGATGCTACCACTAAAGTTGGTGGTGGTCTATTCTCTGGCTCCAATAGTCTTGCTGGCATTAGTGGCACTGGTTAGCACCTCATTTGCTTCATTTTTCCTTCGGATGGTCTCTTCCATTCATATTAAAATGTTTCGACCATTCTCGTGGTTCTGATAGTAAGTTGTTGTTTTCCCCTTTACCTCAACCATGACTTGCTCAGATAGACCTTCTAGGAGGCATTTTCTCACTCCTAACCACGCCTACCAATTAAGTGCAAAGAAAGAATGTTTTGTCCTTAAAGAAAGAAACTAAGCATTCCAACAATAAACTTGATAAACCGAAGGAAAAGAATTTAATCGCAAATTTTCCAAATATTCAAATCAGCTTCGAATTAACCTTATCAAATTTCTAGCTAGAGGCTCACACTTAGCTATCTATCAAGCTTCTCAACCTAGTACTACTATGTGCATAAACTTAAAAGACGAAATTCACATAAGTAAGAATTTAACACTTACAGTATAGTGAGTCGAGCTCGTCTCATGGAAATGAACTTTACATGTTAGGGCTTACCACAAACTCTTTAGGATTGTATTTCTCTGATACCATATTGTAACGCCCCGATTTCCCAAGACATTACTTATAGAAGTCTGTTTTAAATCGATAAACATTTATGATAGAAAAACTTATTTATTGAAATAAAACTAGGCATGAGATATCACTATTTAAAATAAAATGTTTGACACTTAACTAAAAACCATAATGACATTAATAACCCATTTCAAGTCCAAAACCAAAACTAAAACGTTCCAATCTGAAAATATTTTTAAAATTATAAAACATCACCCACCACTAACATGTAAGATCCATGCCTCGAGCCCGCACCACTCACTGCTTTGTCTTGCCTTTACCTGCACACAGAGTACCCGTGAGTTAACGTCTAGTAAGAAGAGCTATGTAACCCCCTCAACCAGATAACATAAGCATAAATAACAATTTCACAATTAACCACATGTGATATAAACACAAATACCATAGTAAACATCCAATGCTCGTTGTACTCACACACATACATCAGTCTTATATCGCACATTATACTCACATACGATAATCAACTCACATCCATGTTGATCAGACATGGAATGTAATTTGCCTTGCCTTGTGCTATACTCACACTTGGCATTCCCACGGGGCATCTCATTACCATGAATTGTATTCACCCATGATAATATGCAAGTGTTGTGCTCACACAAGCAGCAGTCACATAAAACACGCCTATATTCTATCATTCAAGCATATAAACTATTTAGTCATTCTAGCACTATTCTAATGCTAACATCATTATCATAAAATAACCAATCACATAACATAAGTACATAAAATAACAAACCATAAACAAGGTTGTATGCTTAAACATACACCTTGTGCGCATATGTCCACTCTTCTTACCTCTATTGATGCGAATCGCCTTGTTCTCTCTAGAACCCCTCGCTGAGTTTCCTTGTTTAGGAAAAAACCCAAGACATTCAACAATACATCGGCATATTCAAAATACATTCAAGCACACAAATCAAGATTTCACAAGAAACCTATTTTGAGAACTCTACACCAAAATACATAATGCAAAATAAATTCCACTTTGCATGGTGTGGCGTGCTGCCCCTTTGCCACACCCACATGGGGCCATTTGTAATGAGCATGCCTTGGTGCTTGATCATTAGTCAAGTCTTGCACCAAGCAACCTCATGGGATAGGGTAGTGGCAGTTTTGTAATATTGCATATGTCTCCCAGACAAAAATCATATATGTTCCTGGGAAGACTTTATTTCCCTAGAAGGCTCCTTAGGGGGAGGTGACCTGGTGACTTAGGGAAGCACCATGGCCATCAATAAATAGGGGCCAAAGCTGTGTACTCCCTTGCCCTATCAAGGCTATATATTAATGAAATAACATTTATCCATACTTTCCCCTGTGTGCTTCCTTGTTGCTTATGTGTTGCTTGTTTGTTAGCTTCGTTGGGCCACTGCGTGCCATTTGCCTTGTTGTGTGCTTTGTGTTGTGTGGACGTTCCTAGGAATGACTTGCTTTGTGCTTGCTCATACTTCGTTATTGCCCGTTGCATGTCCGAGATGTGTATGTGGCTAACTGCTGAGTTTGTTTGCCTGTAGGTGTGTGTTGTAGGCTGACTTGCTAGCTTGAAGAGTCTGCAAGTGCCGCACGTTCCGTCTAGTTGGAGCACCCAAATAGCCGGCCCGTGACACATGGCACACCACACCTAGTTATTTTTCATTGAAATGAATACCATTAATTTGCATACCCACATATAAACATATTTCATGTAACACATGCATTCATACAAACATTTTTTATGTGAAAGAATACAAAAGTGGCATTATAGTCAAGACAAGCATTTTATGACAAATTAAATTCACACAAGAAACTTAATTCAAATGAAATAGTCCTTGAGTTTAATTATCACTAATAACTTAGATTTGAGTCATAACTTCCAATAAAATTAATTATTTACTATTACTTGCTTATTTACCCATTTTTCATAATAATTTAACAAATAATCAAAATTCACCACAATTATCAAAATCAGCTCCCAACATGCTTCCTTACCATTTATAATTAAATTAGACATCTCGAAAAATTAAAGTGAGCATACATAATAATTACCATAATTATCATACAAAATTTTCCTTTAAAATTACGTGAAAATACCAAGAAATTATCAAATAATTACCCAACATCCTAACATGTTTCTAAATCACTTCCAGATACTATAATACCATATTAACATCACAAGAACAGTGCCCAAACAGTAAATAATAATTTATACCATTTATTTTAATATAAACCCATTTATGTTATAATTATCAGCAATTAAATTCTAAAAATATTTACAATAGTAACTATGCTTAAAGCTCAATTTCAAATCACTTCATAATTAGTATTTAGCATCACAAAAATATAAACAGTGACTCAAGCATGTCCTAGGTAATTTTCATAATTAATCTAATTACAAATAAATAAAAAAATAATAAAAAACTCAAATCAATTGCCCAGAATTGTTTCCTAACACATAATAACCCGTCAAAAATTATTTCAAGAATTTTATATTAGTCTAAGTGTTTTTCATAATTATTCATTGAAAAACACCAAATAATTCACAATAATTCAAGAAAATTTCAAAAAAATCTGAAACTTCTCCAATCATCCCTTAAAATCATATAGAATCCAAAACAGAAAAAAAAAATAGAGAAAAAGACCTTCACATCTACCCACATCGGGCTTCGCCAGAGTTGACTTCTTCTCTAGCGCCGACGACTCTAGAGCTTCAGTTTTAGCCCTTTCCGACCCTCCTTTAGCTTGAAAATTTATCCTCACATTTTCAGCAACTCAAACCATGCAATCTCAACCCAAAACTATGCTTTAAACCCCTTGGTTTAAGATAGATCTTCTTCTCCAACTCTAGTGTAACGCCAAAAATGCGAAAAAATGCACTTTGGGTTCTAGGCCTTTAAGCACTGATTATTTATGTCAAACTTGATCCTTGGAGTCCCCTAAGCTTGTACACACGCCTCCACAAACCCAAAATTTTTCTAAACACTCTCAAATGTGAAATCCTCCAAGAATACCAACTTTAATGGTGGAAAATGGTGATATTTGAAAACTAACATTCTAGCCCCTTTGATTACGTAATATCCTTCTTAGATCATAGGAAAGACAATCCAAACATTAAAAAACACCCAGAAATTCCCTAGAGCTCTCAAACCCAAAATTTCCCTTTCTATCTCTAGAAAAATTCAAGAACGCTCTATTTCTTCCCTTTCTCTATTTCTTCCGCCCGAAATTTCCCTTCCCATGATTTAATCACCATCTAAAGTGTTTAGAAAACATATCTAATCCAAAGAAAACCAAAAACCACTTACTTTGTTTAGAAACCCACTCTTCAAAGCCTATTATAAAGGTATTCTATAATTCTTTTTGAAAAAATATAAAAGAAATAATGATCTTATTATGACAGAACCAAATTTCGACTTTACTCGGTCAATTGAATTTTAAACCATGTTCTATTGTCTTCTAAATGCCCTTCAACCAAATTCATACATAGAGACATAATGGTCATTTCATAATTACATGCAAATACCATTATTTAATCCATTTAAATAATAATGTTGTTGAACACGATTTTGGCCAACGACAAATAGACGTCAAAACTACAGTAAGCCTTTAATAGAAAATATGACACCAATAATTTTATAGTGGTTCAGCTCCAATTTATTGGTAATAGCCTAATCCACTTGGAGTTGTGATATATATAACCTACAGTTAAGATCAGATGAACCTGTATCAACTGAGTTTCTTAAGTGTAAGTGAAAAAGTACAGAATTTCTCTCTCAAGAATACAAATTTTCTCTCAGAAAAATACCCCAAGAATGCCCAAGTTCTCAAAAGCTTCGCCAGAAAAATTAGAATTCGAATCCCTTCAATGATGCCTTGAGCTCTTTATTTATAGGCTCATGGATCGTACAATCAAACTCCCCCAATAATCGGGATAATTTGGTTGTTCTCCCCAAATCTAACTAATAAACAAATTTAAAATACAACGATAAGCTATTACTTCAGGATATCTGAGAGACTCTCGCGGTAGTTATGGATGACTCTAACTGAAGTCGTTACCGAAAATTTGTTGAAGAGTCACTGGGCTGAGTTTCTGATCTGTCTGGTCGGCCAACTCCACTCCCTGAAGTGAGACTGGTCGGCTATATCACCCTTCTATTTAGGAAAAACATCTTCATAAGCTGACTGGCCAGATAAGCCTGATTCCTAAAGTGACTGGTTGGCCAAAACACTTTACTGGTCGGATAACACTATTTTCTGAAGTGATTGGTCGAACATAATTTTTTATTGGTCGGTCAAGAACCTTACTGGTCTGACAGAAACCTTACCTGGTTGGTCAAATTATTTCCTGACCAGATAAATCAATTTCATGACCAGTAATATCACAACTCCAAAGATTAATTTCAAACCTTTTCACTTCTTTACTCAACACATTTATTGACTATTAATGTGTCATTTACTGACCATGCATTGCCACTTGTCCCATCCTATTGCCACATCATCGAATGAAATTTTGGGATAACATTTGCCCCTCAAGTTTATTATATGATTTTTCTCATATGATAAACTTTTTCTCTAGCTGATAGTTATTCACGTCGTCCAAAAGCTTCCACCCGGTCAGTAACTTTCACTTTTGAAGTAGACCCATGATTGGACTTTTCTGTCCATAAAAATGGTAGTTATCAGTTTCCCATTTCCATTGCTCTTTAATTCATGGGTATAGGATAATCATTGATTTTATCTTGAAGCTTGTTGAACCCTTGAAATTCAACTTGTTGATCTTGTTGTAGTACCCCATGAGTAGGAAAACATGTTTGTGTCCCATGCTCTTGAGATTTGTTGTCTCCTTGGATCCTCTAGCCGATCGATCATTTCCTTGGCCCCTTGAATACGTGTGTGGCTAATAGGATAGGCCTAGCTCCTCGGTCCCTTCTTAACTCCTCAGAAATTTCTTGGCTGATCGGGACACACACCCATCTCTTCAAACCGCTCGGACACACCATATCTGCTCGGTCACAGGCCTAGCTGCTCGGACGCATGCCTAGCCACTCGGACACCATAGTCGCTCGGCCGCGCACCTGGCCGCTCGGACACCACAGCCTAACCACTCGGACGCATGCCCTTAAGTCCTCGAGCTTGTACAAAAACTTTATGGTTCATGCATTTAGGCACCAAATTTTTTTGATTATTATTGTTGCTCTCATACATTTTTTTCTGGGCAGTAAAATATTTTTACTGCTCAGAGAAAATATTTTACTGGGTAGTAAATATTCTTTCTTTGCATTCATTTTTTCGTGTTTGTTTAGTTTACTCCAGGGACTCTGTAGCGTCCCAAATTTGCTAATGAGGCTTAAGGCCTTGATTAGCGTGCCTAAAGGGCAATAATTGATTTATTTTGTTAATATGTGAATTTGATAAATATGTGATTAGGAATGTATGTTTAGGGGAATAAAATATGCATGTGGGCCCCATTTGGTTTCTAGGGGCGTATTTGTAATTGTAGCCCGCTAAGGGCATAAATGCAATATTTGTATATATATATATTGTGATTGATACCACGTGTGAGTGGTGATATAATTGTGTTGCACGGTCCGAGACAGTTCTAGGGAGCGGTTTAGCCAGATAGTCACCAGTGGGAATAATTAGTGGTTAGTGGCACTTTGGTAACTCGGGTAACTATAGGTAACTCTTGAGGATAGTTGTTATAAGTGGGAAAGTGGCATTCTTGCAAGAGGTTAAGGAAAAGTCTAGGCTTCCCTTGAGGATTAGTTAGAATCTAAGTTAGAAGGGAGGGCAATTGGGTCATTTGGCTTAGGTGGTAGATAAACTTTGGCTGAGGAAAGGTTTGGAACGTTTTCTCATTTTGGCTTATGCAAGGGTTATGTTTGGGGAGCTCTAGAGAGAACTAGAAACCAGGAAGGAAGGAAGGACCTCTGATTTTTGTGGGATTAAGTGGGGAATCAAGCCAAGAAAGCTAGAGGTTGTTCTGCATAGTTGAGGTAAGGATTCTAAGTGGTTATTTTGTAGAATTCAGCCAAGAATGTTATGGTTTAAGAGTTGAATTGTGTGTTGTCTTGTGGATTATTGGAGTGAAGTTCAGATTGGGATTAGTGGAATTGAGATTGGAATTGGATTGTGAAAGCAGCTCAAGGTCGAATTTCCACTTGAGGTAGGAGTTTCATGCATTTATGAGGTTTATGCTCTGTTATGGTTTAAGTTTTCTGGTTAGTGGTTTAAGTTTTATAAAGTTTTAAACCATTTTGTGATTATGAGTTTGGAGGAGTGTTTGAGTGTGTTTCTGGTATTCATAAGTTGTTATACTATTTATATGAAGTTCTAGGTCGAATTGGGGACTTGGGACTAATTGGGTATTGATTTGGAAGAGTTTTGGCTCGGGAAAAATGTTGGGAAAAACCCAGTTTTCTGGGTTCGCGTATGAGCATCGCGACCCTGTTCTTCCGTGCCACGGCGCTAGGTTGAATTAGGAGGAGGGCACCACTTTGGGTGCCGCGGCCCCTATTGGGTTGTGCCGCGGTGCTAGGCCAATTTCTGGGAATGGGAAATTGTGTTTTTAGGGTTTTGGCTCAGGGGGCTCGGGGGACGCTTTCACTACCTTGTGTGGGGAAACGGGAGGTCCCGAGAGCACGGGATTGGTTCCGAGAGATGATTATGAATTGGTTAGTAATGAGAGTGCTATGTATGTGTTGTGATTAGGTTTTCGCGAGGCTCGAGTTAGGGAACTATGCTCGGGATTTCGGTGCTAAGGAAGCTCGGGACACAGGTAAGAAAACTGTTGTACCCGTAGAGCAGGGCAAGGCCCTATATTTTTTGTTGCAGGGCGTAGCCCCATTGATTGTGATTATGCATGCTTAAATACTTGTATAGTTATTCTATATGTGCATATATGTGAATGAACAGCAAGAGCCGGGAACGGCGAGGGCCAAGAACGGTGAAGGTCGGAAACGGCAAAGGGGTCGGGAGCAACGCTTAGCACGCAAAGTGCGAGTTGCCAGGGCGAGACTCTATAGGATACCTGGGATATCCTCACGGTGTAGACCGCGAACCCAGGGATTGGTAAAGTGCCTAGGATGGCATGGCCATATGTGTTTAGCCCATTGGCGGTTTATTTGTATGCTGAATGATAGAAATGCATATGTTATCTGCTTGTGTGAGTTTTCTTGCTGGGATTTGGCTCATGGGTGCTCTATGGTGCAGGTAAGTGCAAGGGGAAGGTCGACCAACCATGAGTACGGAGAGCGTGAAGCAGCGCATGCATGTTTGGCCTGCCTGCCTGCCACGGCCAAGTGTATTTTTGGGAGATGTATTGTACTAAATTATATTTTGTCGTTTAGTCGACTTTAATCATATTTTGAGTTGTAAATATTTATAAACAGTATTTTGGGGATCCCGAATGTTAAACACTTTACAATTTTTCAGTGAAAGACCACATTTTCAAATTATGTGATTTTAATACTGTTTAGTTACACTTTTGAACTAAATTCTTGATTAGCAAGTTAAATGCACATTTTACACTCACTTAGTATCGGCTCTAAGGTAGTAGGGCATTACAGACTCATCATTGTTAGTCATGCTCAACGCCGAGCAGTAGACTATAAGGAGCTGGTCAAGGTCTTGAATGATCAATTGATGGAAGCCCAGGCAAAGATTAAGAGTCTGACTAAGTCTGAAAAAAATCTCCAAGAAAATACTGAGAAGACTAAGAAAATAATTGTTGATTGAGATAGATTGTTGAAGGAGTTGGTTGATGAGAACAATAAGCAAGTCTAGGCCAATAAGACATTGACCGACCAGCTGAAGAAGAAGACTCAAAAGAATGAAGAGCTGAAACAGGAGAAGGAAACTGATTTGGCTTGTTATGAATAAATCATCTTCAATTGCTTCCATCAGATTGAAAAGTTAAAGAAGCCTCTCAACTTCGAATTTCTCTCTGAAGAAGCCAAAGTTGAAGAACCCGCCAAATGCAAGGCCAAGACCGTAGAGGAGGCAACTTTTACACTGTGCCTACCTCTCTTGCTCTACCACTTCGACCAGAAGAGTTCATGGATATCGATGATGGTCTTGACTAGCTAGGGACTAGTTTACTTGACCAGTAGACATTCTTTGCCGATCTGAAAGCTTCCTATCCAACAACAAAGTTTCCTACTCGACTAGTGGTACATGCTCAGCCGACCAAGGAAGTTGTATCTACTCTCCCGACCAGGAAAACTTTGCACCTGACTAGCTAAACTTTGTACCTGGCTAGTAGTTTACTCTTTTTTCTTATACTTTTGTGAAGACAATCGCTGCTTAGCAGCTTTGATATTTTTCTCGTACAGCCGAGCTGTTGGCATTTATACTTTACTTTTCTTTGCTAACTTGAAACATTCTAAGTCTTCTTAGACTTAAAAAGTTATAAGTTTTTTGTGAATAGTAAAGTCACTCTGATGTATGCCTTATATTTTTGCATGAGTACTTAGTTTTCTAACTTAGAAATTATAGACATTTCATAAGTCCCTACTAAGTATACTTTCTCACACTCTTATTGCTCTAATATTTTATCAGCATAATGTTTATTGTCACACTAATATTTTCTTCTCACTTGAAATTTTGAAAAATTCCAAGTTACTTAAGCTTTGTCAAACAAGTTAGCTTAATGGCCTTTTTTGACTTCGAAAATTTACAAGTCAGCCTAAAAATAGATATCTTAACTCGTGCTCTTATTGCCTATGTTAAATTATATACCAGTATACACTATGTGCCCCCAAAGTGATCGAGAGTTGAAAGATCCATGGTCACTTGCTACTTGACTGAATCTGTTCGAGCAGTTAATTACTCGTGAAACACATAGAATATATGGAAAATATTCGAGCAGCTGAACACTGCTTGAACGTACCGACCAGTTGAACACTGTCCGATTTTACCGACCAGTTGAACACTATTCGAAAAATTAACACACATGCATATTTGTAGCAAGAATCGACCACGCTGCGTGTAGTCTCTTTTATTACTCATAAATTAAAAAAAGGACAAAACGTGTCTAATAATGAGTCTTAAACAACAAAAATTGTTCAAAAAATAAATGACTGGTTAGCAAATAACCAGCTCATAAACCAAACTTAAATGACAAGTTATACAACTTACAATTAAGCTACCGCTCTGAAAGCGGTATTTAGTGATAATATATTCTCAAATGCTTGCCATTCCAATGGTTTTTGATCGCACTCCGCTCACCTAATCTGATCCTAGCACTCTAGCTCATGTCGAAGTGTTCGGGCATACCTCTCCCTTTGTGCGTGGACCTCCACATAAAGTGTCTAAGGTAAAGTCCATAGGCCCGGGCTGCAAGGGTGGAGATCTTTGTCATTTGAACCCAGGATTGTTGGTTGCTGCCTCCTTCTCCTTGGGGTTTCTCTGCTCGGTAATTTTTCAACTTTCCCGACTGGAGAAGAAATTTTATCTCGTCCTTGAGGTGATTGCATTCATTCGTGTCATGACCATAATCTCTATGGAAACAACAAAACTTATTCATGTCTCTCTTACTCATCTCTTTCCTGATGGGTGGAGGTTTCTTGTAGGGAACCTCTTCATGACTAGCAAGATATATTTATGCCCGACTGGTCGAGAGAGTGGTGTAATTAGTGAACTTAGGCTCATACTTGGTTGGCTTTTCTTTTGAACTCGACTTAGCCTTCTTTTCTTCATGGCAGTCAGACTTGTTATTCCCACGTTTCTTTCCACCATTATGATTGTTTCCACCATTCTTAGGAGGGTCAGCCGATCCGCCCGGATTGTTTATGTCATTCTCCTCTTTCTCGATTGCATCATCTAATTCATATACTTGTCCGTTGGGTCAATAAATTGTTGAAGTGTTGAAATTGGATTTCTATGTATACTATCCCACAAAGGGCTCTGGTAAGTGATTCTAGAGGATATGGAAACCATCTTCCCCTCGTCTCCTACAGCAGTTACTCTGTTGGCCTCTCTCATGAATCTTTGTATATAATTCTTTGGAGATTCATCATTTCCTTGTTTGATATTTGCCAAGTGGTTGGCATAAACTGGTGGAGTCCGAGCAGCACTGAATTGTCTATAAAAATCCTTCCTGAATGTTTCCCAAGAGGTAATGGAATTCGGCTTAAACATCCAATACCACTCCTGGGCAGTGTCTGACAATGTAGTCGGGAAAAATCTACACTGATAATCGTCACTTACCCCAAGCAGTTCCATCTGGTCCTCAAATTTCTTAACGTGTCTGATGGGATCCTATATACCGGCAGTACCGGTGCTTTATATTTTGTCGGCAGCTGGGATGCTCTAATCCGGGCACAAAATGGACTACCACTCATGTGGTCTATCGCATCCATACCGGGAGGTCGTTTTGACAAACCTTGCACTGCAGCCGTTAACGCGTCAACTGGGCTTGGATGGCTGGGGAGACCGTCGAGAGCTCAAGGTCTTGACCGCTTGGTCGGGCATTTCTATCTAGCGCACTGTCGTCAAGTATTTCTACTTGACTGGCAGGGTGATTAGATCTCGCCCTTCGACCGGGGCGGTTATTCTCTTGTCACTGATGACATCCCTTAAATCCGTCTGGGAAGTGCGTCCTCCTAACCGATCAAACACTGCGGTCTTATACTTTTTAGAAGGCTTACTGTGGGGGACTTGCTCTCCCCCACTACACTGCTGGCTAGGATGTAGTGGAGGCTTTTCGGTACGTCCCGGGCAGTCTTTTCCTCCTTGTGGGTTGTTGTCTTCTTTATCCTTTGACCGATCAGTATGATGGCTATCTGCCTCATCACAACCATGTACATCTTTAAACTGCGAAGTCTTCTTATCTCGAGGAGTCCTGGTCTGATCCTGCCTGGGTGGAGTCTTCTTACTACCCGATCGGTGACTTCTTGATCTAGAAGTTTCTGATCGGTGGCTCCCGGAGGAAGTTCTAGAGTTCTCCCTTTGTGTTGAGGCAGTTCTGGAGCGGACCCCATCATCCTCCTGACCAGAGGGATTACTCCTATCTCTGTCCGGTCCCCAAGAATTGGCTCTGCCAGTGGTCCTTCAATCTGCATTATTATTCCTTGCTCCCTGTGTAGCTGCTCCTCGTCCTGCGGTCTGGGCATTGGCCTGGGTCAGCTGAGTGGCCGCTTCTAGAGTAAGTGCAGCCTCATGATGTTGCTGGTCGGCCTCCTCCTATCATCGCCTAATCTCTTCAATCCTGGCATCCATCTCCTATTTTTGCTGCTCGAATGCAGCCTTCTGCCTGGCCATTTCCTCGGCGAAAGACTCTTGTCGAGCATTGAATTGCATCATCTCCTCTTGGAAAGTGCCTATTTCTTCCTGGAGTTGTTCAACTTCTGGAGTGGTCTCCTCAAGAAAGACCCTGGGCTCAGTCTCAGGGTTCTGAGGTCCAGGACCTTCTGATCTAACAGGCTCTTTTGACGTGCCTGAATTCTTAGATGCCACATTGGTATTCTTGGGCACCATAATTGTAGAGTCCAAGAACTTTACTTAGATAGTTAGATAGTAGTATTATAGTATTTATAGTATTATCTTTATGATTGTGGATTTTTGGTTCAGACCGGGAATTATTTGGACACTCATAGTAGTACTTGTAGATTTTCTAAGTTTAACCTATAGTTTAAGAATATTAATGTTAACCTAAGGTTTGATTAATATGGCTGATATTAAGGATAATATTTATTATACTATATGGTTTAGATAAGAACCAATAGGATTTTAAGCACATGTTATGTATGGGTGATTAAGGATTAAGTATTTTGAGGATTAAATTTAATAAGGGTAAAGTTTGAATGCTCTAAGGTCAGTCAGCAACTTTGAATACATTTAAGGGCTTAGTCAAGGCTGTTTACTCAATTTGAATTAAGCTAAAAATGTGTAATTTCGTGTTTAAATAATCAGCGAATGCCGATATATCGCAGCTATAGGGGGCGATATATCGCAGCACGTAGATACGGAAAACACGAAACGATGCACGACTGCCTCGGGCATACTGGCCCAGGCGATATATCGCCTCCTTCAACTTATTTTGAAAGTTTTTGAATTTGTTTTCCATTCAGCCATTCAACCTTTTGATAAGTCTAGCACCTTTTTGAACGAGTCTTCAGCCTCTGCTGAACGATTATTCAAATTATTTTCACCTAAAAGCCATTATTTTTATTCAAGTTAAATTAAGATCCTTTCATTCCTAAACTCTATAAATAGGACCTAGTACCCAGCCATTATTCACCTTTTACTCTAAGTTCAGAGGCTGCAAGTTGCTAGGTGAGTGTGAGAGTGTAAACACTTGGGTGGGGAAATCATAAGCTTATCAAACACTTGGGGAAGTAAGGTTTCATAGTATTTCGGTTCGAGGTTTAGATTGGTCTACAAGTCTTCAAGGTATTTCTACACCTTATTTCATTGGTATTATTTTATTTTAAGTTCTCATAGTCTTCTACTCAGCCTCTAACCTTAATCTTTATTTTGGTTAGGAAATCTAAGTTCTTGAGCAAAAAGGTTTTGGTAAGTATTTTTCTCAATGGTTTAGTCCTTCCATTTCCTTTCATTTCTCTTCTTCTCTATACTCACTCTTTTTCAAATGGTTCTTAGGAGTGTTCCAAAGTCCCACCTCTATCCTCTTATCCCGGTAATTTTGGTAAGGAAAATAGGATAGAATCTATATGTTATATGTTTATGTTATCTTATGTTTTTATGTTATGATAAGTGTTATGATATGTATGTTTGTAGGCTTGGGCATATGACCCATATGACTAACAAGACCCCAAATAGATTATGGGCATATGACCTGCTTAGCTAGTAGGACCCCACTAATCTCGTGGGCATATGACTTGTTTAGTCTATGGGAACCCAAGTAAGAATGGCCATTATAGTATGTGTATGATATAAGTGTAATGTATGTAATGTTATGTTTTATGTTTCTTATGAAATCTATGTATATGAACTATGTGGTAGATTTTCCTTGCTGGGCATTAGACTCATTCCTTTTTGTTTATATGTGCAGGAAAATAGCTATAGAGGCGGTAAGGTTCGTGGATGCTTGGGGATTGTGTATCGGTGATGAATGGATTCAAGGAGTCGAGAGTTCGATTTTCGAGGATGTAGTCTTCTTTTTATGGTTTTACATGTATTTTTCCGCACTTCCTATGTAACTCCTTTTTATTTTAAATTATGTTTTGTTTTTAAAACAATGGGATCCCATATCCTACTTGACATTTTATGTAAGTAACTCTTATTTTTACAAGTTTCCTAATAAAGTTATGGTATTTTCACAATGTAAGTTTTATTAAGGATTAGTATGTTTAGTTTTCGTTAATGGTCCAAAAGTCTAGAGTAGTTGGGTCATTACAATAATGATATGATAGTAGTGTGTTTCTTCTCTTCAGGCTCTCAATGAAAGCACCTGAAATGTTGACCACGATTTTGGCCAACGACGAATAGACGTCAAAACTACAGTAAGCCTTTAATTAAAAAAAAAAAAAAACCAATAATTTTATAGTGGTTCAACCTCAATTTATTGGTAATAGCCTAATCCACTTGGAGTTGTGATATATATAACCTACACTTAAGATCAGATGAACCTGTATCAACTGAGTTCTTAAGTGTAAGTGAAAAAGTACAGAATTTCTCTCTCAAGAATACAAATTTTCTCTCAGAAAAATACCCCAAGAATGCCCGAGTTCTCAAAAGCTTCGCTAGAAAAATTAGAATTCGAATCCCTTCAATGATGTCATGAGCTCTTTATTTATAGGCTCATGGATCGTACAATCAAACTCCCCCAATAATCGTGATAATTTGGTTGTTCTCCCCAACTCTAACTAATAAACAAATTTAAAATACAACGATAAGCTATTACTTCGGGATATCTGAGAGACTCTCGCAGTAGTTACAGATGACTCTAACTAAACTCGTTACCAAAACTTTGTTGAAGAGTCACTGGGTTGAGTTTCTGATCTATCTGGTCGGCCAACTCCACTCCCTGAAGTGAGACTGGTCGGCTATATCACCCTTCTATTTAGGAAAAACATCTTCATAAGCTGACTGGCCAGATAAGCCTGATTCCTAAAGTGACTGGTTGGCCAAAACACTTTACTGGTCGGATAACACTATTTTCTGAAGTGATTGGTCGAACATAATTTTTTACTGGTCGGTCAAGAACCTTACTGGTCTGACAGAAACCTTACCTGGTTGGTCAAATTATTTCCTGACCAGATAAATCAATTTCATGACCAGTAATATCACAACTCCAAAGATTAATTTCAAACCTTTTCACTTCTTTACTCAACACATTTATTGACTATTAATGTGTCATTTACTGACCATGCATTGCCACTTGTCCCATCCTATTGCCATGTCACCGAACAAAATTTTGGGATAACAAATGTAATAAACTATATATTATAATAAAATAAACACACATCATATTATTACCATTATTATGTTCATAGTAATAAAAATATTCACAACACAAATAAATAATTAAATTAACCCACGTACTTAATTATTTATTAGGCATTACACACATGCTGGGGTTTTATTTCGATAATAGAAAAATTCAACATAAGAAATCTCAATTTCTTAATGTCTTAGGAATCCCATTCATAATCAAACTTACAAAATAATAATTATAATAAAAAACAAGAATACCCTCAGCAGTAAAATTATGAAACTACCCTTCTGAGAAACAGATATTACATGAGATTTATGCTCAATGGCTCGAGAATTTGTATCTAAGAAAATATTTTGATTTTAGACCTGAAACTTTAAGCATAGATTAATATTAAATTATTATTGAGAATAATAATTTTCTAAGTTTATTTCAAGTTTTCGAGAGAGGAATTTTTGTAATTTTACCCCAAGAGCTTTGGTTTCAGCCTAGAGTTTAGAACGAGAACTTGGGATAAGTTTTCTTGAATTCTCATTTATAAACTTAATAAAGTTGTAAACTGAGTTAAATGTCCTGATTTGTTTACAGGATCTAGAAGCGATCAGAAACACTCATAAATACCGTTTCAAGAAAAGCTAATGACTTGAGGTAAGGAAGCATACACGAAGAGTGACTTACATATGTGAAATTATATGTTTTAGTATGCTTTGTATGCTGCTAGACTGTTTAGTAAGACTGTATATGTGATTATATGGTCAAGAGAATGCATAATAGTACCCATCTATTGGGGTTGCATGTAATAGTCAAGTTATAGTGTGTGAGTGCAATTGTGATTGTGTTGTGTTTGCCAAGGAATTCTGTAGAAGTTGAACTTTTAGATTATGCTAAGCCTCTTTGCTGGGTTTTATAGCTCATCAATTACTATGTGTAGGTAAGGGAAAATTCTAAGAATAGTGTTGGTAGTTGGTGGAGATTTCGTCCGAAATATGCATACTGTGATAAACCCAAACTGTAGGGTTGGAAAGGGTTAAAGATTTCTGCATCAGTTAAGATTTAAGAA
Source organism: Humulus lupulus (assembly GCF_963169125.1). Lineage (NCBI taxonomy): Eukaryota > Viridiplantae > Streptophyta > Magnoliopsida > Rosales > Cannabaceae > Humulus > Humulus lupulus. Next base: position 94,447,491 of record NC_084800.1, read on the forward strand.
TGTTTCTTCAAGTATTTCTCTTTTAGTTTCAAATGACTTGTTTCTCAAGTACATTAGCCTTATGCACTTATTAACTATCGTATTTTATGTTTTTAGCTGTTTGGGATCCCAACATTACGCATTAAAGACTATTTATATTTTTTAAAGCTATTTTATCTCAATTAGTGCATTTTTAGTAACCTAATGACCTATTTTCAAAGAGTTGACTTTTAGAGGTCGTTGACCACTAGGCTACACGGTAATATATCTAATGAGTTAACAAGTAGGAAAATTGGGTCGTTACAATAGCACTTAAGTACCCTTTTTTTTTTTTACAATGAAAGTACCTTATGTCCATGATTTGGTGCATCCATCATCTACCATTGTTCAGTCTACCAATGTGGCACTAAGCTCCCTCACATGGCAATATGTTTACTACCACATCATTTAAATAGGTTGACTATGTGTACATAAAAAGAAATTAATTTATTATTTATAATTTTTTTTGTCTTTTTGGAATTAGTTTAATATTGAAAACCCTAAAGTTAATTAACGATAGAAATAATAAAATAAGCATTAAAGAATCCCTTAGTTCCTTCCAAACAAAAGAAAACAGCTTCAAACAATAGCTATAAAGTTGTGAGTCTCAATTCTACATCGATGATATTGAGTCTTCTCCTAGTTCTACGTCTCACTTCTCTGTCAAAGAAGAAGAGTACCATGACATTGGTCGAAGGTATGAGCTTTAGCAAAGAATGGGAAAGTTTCGTCAATAATGTGACCCACCTCTTAACTAAGGTATGCTCCCCTCCCTTATACATTATGCATTTTTTTCTTGATTAATTTGTTTCTATGGTATGATTTGAGATTACAAATGGTTCTACTTGATTAGAGTCTACAAAGTTACATTATGGATTATGGGTTTTTCTGACTTATACATTTCTCCCTATTTATACACTTTTTTATAATGTTAATTGGGTTCTGTGTAGTATCTTTTTAATTTTATATTCATTTTAAAAGGAGTTAGTTTCACTCCTTGAACTCTATAAATAGGACCTAGTACTCAGCCATTTCACTCATCATTCAAGCATTGTTCAGAGCCTCCATGTAATGGCCCACTAATCTAGACTATTTGGACCATTAACGAAACTATACATAAAACTTACATTTTTACGAAAATACCATAATTTATTGAATAACTTGCAAAATAAGAGTTATTTACAAAGTAAATACCAAAACGGATATGGGATCCCATTGTCTTTAAAACAAAAACATAATTTAAAATAATAGACATTACATAATAATGCGGAAAATACACATAAAAACCATAAAAAACATAAAAGGAGACTACATCCTCGAATCGAATAACGCTCGGCCCCTTGACTCCATTCATCATCGATACACATCCTCCAAGCGTCACGAATCTTTCCACCTCTAAGCTTATTTTCCTGCACATAAACAGAAAGGAGTGAGCCTAATGCCCAGCAAGGAAAATCTAACACAAAGTCATATACATAATTTCATAAGAAAACATAAAGACTTAACATAATACTTATAACATACACTTATTATAATGGCCATTATTACTTGGGGTCCCATAGACTAAACAAGCATATGCCCATGGGATTATTGGGGTCCTACTAGCTAAGTAGGTCATATGCCCATAACCCATTTGGGGTCTTGTTAGTCATATGGGTCATATGCCCAAGCCTACAAACATACACATATACATATCATAACACTTTTAATAACATAAAACATATAGATAACATAAGCACATAACATGTTGATTCTAGCCTATTTCCTTACCAAAGTTACCGAGATTATGGACTGAGTTGGGATTGTTGGAACACTCCTAAAACCATAAGAAAGAGTAAGTCTAAAGAAAGGAGATGAAATGAAAGAGATGGAAAGACTAAACCATAGAAAACATACTTACCGACTTATATGCTTAAAAGCTTGGATTCCCTAACCAAAATAAGAATAAGGTTAGGGGACTGAGTAGAAGGTTTTGAGAAAGGAAATAACATAAAAATACAGAAAAGAACTAGAGTTTTGGGTTTACCTCAAAGATTGCAAGATCAATCTAACCTTCACCGAAATACTATAGAACTCACTTCCCAAAGTGTTTGATAAGCTTATGATGTTTAAGCTTATAGTTTTTCCCCAAACCAAGTGTTTACACTCTCACACTCACTTAACACTAGCAGCCTCTGAACTTAGAGCAAATGGTGAATAATGGCTGGGTACTAGGTCCTATTTATAGAGTTTGGGAATGAAAATATCTTGATTTTACTTGAATAAAAATAATGGCTTTTTAGGTGAAAATCATTTGAATAATCGTTCAGCAGAGGCTGAAGACTCGTTCAGAAGATGCTGGACTGTTGAAGGAGTTTGAATGGCTGAAAGGAAAAGAATTCAAAAGTATTTGAAAACATGCTGGTGGAGGCGATATATCGCCCCCTATAGGCGATATATCGCCTGGACCTTTGTTCCTGAGGCGACCGTGCATCGATTCGTGTTTTCCGTATCTACGTGCTGCGACATATCGCCCCTTATAGTTGCGATATATCGGCATACGCTGAATATTTAAACACGAATTTACACATTTTTAGCTAAGTTTGAATGGATTAAACAGCCTTGACTAAGCCCTCAACGTACTCAAGGCTGCTGACTAACCCTATAACATTCAAATTTTACCCTTATTTAATTTAATCCTCAAAAATACTTAATCCTTAATTACCATTCATAACATGTGCTTAAAATCCTATTGGTTGATGTCTAAACCTTATAATATAATAATATAATCCTTAATATCAGTCACATTAATCAAACCTTAGGTTATACTTAATATTCTTAAACTATAGGTTAAACTTAGAAAATCTATAAGTACTACTATGAGTGTCCAAATAACTCCCGGTCTGAACCAAAAATCCAAAGTAACAATGATAACACTAAACATACTATAATACTACTAAACAATTAGCTAAGTAAAGTTCTTGGACTCTACACTCCAAGATGCTAAAATTACTATAGAAAGAAACACTTGGGTTTTGGGTTAAAAGCTTTTTCAATCTAAGCTTTTCTAAACACTTAGGAAGTAAGATAGAGTGTTATTTTGGTATCGAGGTGTAGATCAAAGTCATAGTTCATCCAAGGTATTCTTATTTTTAAGTTCATTTCTTCATGGTTCTTTAGTTTTCTTTTAGATCCTAACTCTTTGTTATGATTCTTGGTTAGGTGTTTAAGTTCTTTGAAACTTAAGGTTTTTTAGTAAGTTTCTATCTTGATGGTTTATTCTCTTTTTCATCTCCATTTCTTTAGAAAACTCATGGATTTTATTGTTGGTTTTAGGAGGGTTCCAATCCCGATCTTGTCTCCATATCCTGGTTTCGGTAAGGAAAATAGGTTAGATTATATGTGTTTATATGTTTATGTTATGATATATTTTATGCTATGATATGATATGTGATATGATATATGTTTTGTAGTCGCTTGGGCATAGGACTTGCTTAGATAGCAAGTTGTAGCGTCCCTGCAACGCCCTGGATAGCCAAGACCGCTACACTGTGTGTTTGTAAGACTTGCTAATCAAGTCATTTAATCAAAAGCGTGTTATTGAAGCTATAAAGGCACTAGGGTTAAAATGTTTTGGTCTCAAAAGCCACATTTTCATTAAGAAACATTTCCTGTTACACGGGATCCCAACAATATTAAGTTTTAAGATCGTTTACAAAAGACATAAAGTTTAAGTACAATCTTAAGCCATATTAAGGTAAAACAGACAGTTAGGCAATCCCTGTCCTGATCCACTCCTCGACCATGGCGATCGAAGAGCTAGCTATGTACATTCAACCCCGCAGCTCTCCATCTCAGGATTGGTCCAACTTGCCCTTGCCTTTACCTGCACCACGAAGCACCCGTGAGCCAAGGCCCAGCAAGAAAACACAACAACAGAGCATAAGCAATCAACAGACAAATCAATATCACATATCGCATCACATGTTCTCAACCATATAATCATTCAGTATAACCAAGTATTCAACATGCTAAACATATCAATTCATATCATATATCAGATCGCAAATGATAACTAGGGCTAGCGCTCTCAGGCTGCTCCCTCCGTTATCCCACTGACTCCGGCTCGCTTAAACCAAGCTCAGTGAATATTAAGCTGTCCTCGGCTACCAGTGGCCAAGCTGCACCCTGTGTGCAAATATTATGAACGACACTCTTAGGCTGTCTTCACATGTCCCATGGCATAATACCATCATTGACACGATATAAATATCAGGAGCACTTAGTCCCATCACAAACATATAACCGGGTGCAGTTTTCTTACCTTTCAATTTGCTAGCTCTGATCACTCGACTCCTTGAGCACAATCCCTCTCGAGCCCTAGCGCTCACCTAAACACAACCATAGGCAAAGTCATCATCAAACCTCAAGTCCAAAACCTAGCCTCGGGGCCAATCCCGAGCCCTTGGGAAGTCCTATTTCCACCAAACAAGGTGGTGGAATCAAACCCCAAACCCTTGGTCAAAAACCCTTGCAAACAACCCTAAAATCCCCTTCAAAAGACAGGGTAGCGCTACAGCGCTCATGGGAGGGCGCTACAGCACTACAAACAGAAGCAAAATCCCCTCAGCATGCATGACCTAGCGCTACAGCGCCCAAAGGCTTGCGCTAGTCACAGACAGACAAACACCAGTTTTCCCTTCCTGCGATTTCCTCGAACCAAACTCAACCAAAACCTCTCCAAACCTTTGCCAACCTCAAAAACAACCTTATAAACATACTCCACTCATCCCAAGCACCCCAAAAACCCAAAACCCAATCACATGCATCTCTAATCCCAAAATTCACCATAGCTGTCCCTAAGCTCATAAACTCAGCAAAACCAGTCAAAACATCAGAGTTAGAGGCTTGGAATTCATACCTTTAATGGAGTTTCGATTTCAAGACAACCTCTACACCTCCTCAGCTTGTTCTCCCTCAACTCTTGGCCTGAATTCCCATCAAACTCAGCTTATGCACCATAGTTCAAAAACCAAAACCAGAAACTATAGAACTTTACCTCAAGTGTTAGAGTGTTTCTGCTAAACCTCTGCCAATTCTCCATGCCTAGCTTAGGATTCCTGATTCTCAGCCTAACCCAGCTCTCCTTCCTGAGCTTTGCTCCAAAATTCTTAGGAAACTGATGGAAAATGCATAAACCGACCTTAGGAACTCTTTGTTTTCTCCCTTTCCTTTTTCTTTCTTTTCCTTCTTTTCTTTCCAGACTTCTACTACTTTCTACAATCCCCACTAACATAAAGCCTCAACATATCTATCCCTTGCAAGCCAAATGACCTTAATGCCCTCCCTATTAAGTCTAAATCCTTTAATCCACTTAAGGGCATTTTAATCATTTTACCCAATTCCTGCTAACTCCTCGAGTGTCTCAAATATTTCCCGCTTAATTCCCAATACCTAACTAATCTCCAACTATGTTACTTGATGTTAAAAATAGACTCCAATATACCTACTTGTTGACCGCGTTTTTGGCCAACGACGCGAGAACGTCAAAAACGACAGAACCTTCAAGAGAATTTAAACGACACAGACGCCTTTATAAAGAAAGTAAATAACACGCAATTTTTATAGTGGTTCAGCCCCAATATGTTGGTAATAGCCTAATCCACTTAGAGATATGATTATTTTATCTACACTCAAGATCAGATGAACCTGTGTCAACTGAGTTTGTTCAGTGTAAATTCTCAGAATACAAAAGAGTTCTCTCTCAAGAAAAAGCACTTTCTCTCTCTAGAAACTCAGATTAGGATCATACACCCGCTCTCCCCTAGAATCAGGATATTTCATTATATTTAAATTACAAAAATATTCAAAATTTAACAGAACACCCAATTTGTGGGAAGAATGAGAGATTCCCGCGTATGCTAAGACCGATTCTTGTTGAAGCCATTTCTGGGAATCTTGACGTAGTCTGTTCTACCTGGTTGATGAACATCACCTTCTGGTCTAACATGCCATGTCTTGTCTAACATGGCACTCTGGTCTAACATGGCATATCTGGTCTAACATGGCACTCTGGTCTAACATGGCATATCTGGTCTAACATGGCATACTGAGCTACTCCTAAGCCAAGTCACCCATCCATTCCTTACCACTTGTCACCTCTATTGCCACGTCATCAATCTCCATTTTTTGGGATAACATTTGCCCCCCAAGTTTATTATACGATTTTTCTCGTATGATAAACTTTTCTTCTAGCAAAATGTTCTCGAGGTCATCCAAAAGCTCCTATCCGGTTGATAACTTTCACGTAAACTTCCACGACTAAACTTGTCTTGTGATTTCTTCAAATTCAATTTTCTTGATATAATGAAAAATTATCATAGTATCATAGACAGGCCGTTGAGTATCCCCGATTTGGTTGCGCTAGGATTACAATCTCGGTGATCCGATCGGACCATGGGTGAACTCCTTGGCTCGTTCGTACACAGGCTCCTCGGACCAGGCGTTTCTCCTCGGATTGACACAGCTGCTCGGACGTTCATGCCTTGGCTCCTTAGATGCTTCGACACAGGCAGCTCCTCCTGCTCGGACAAATGCCCCCCAAAATTTATTATATGATGTCTCCAATAATAAAATTTCTTTATAGCTGATGTTACTATATATATATAAAAAAAACCGTTTATCTTCCCGCCATGCAGTAGACCACAACTCCCACGATCACTACAAACAACTGTCCATAATCGTGGGGAGAAAAAAATACCCCAGGAATTCCAAGGGTCCAAAAATAAGTGGTAACTCCCACTTTTTTTCTTTAAATAGGTCCCTACACTTAATTCCCACACACACAAGAAAGTTAGAGTTCAAAAACCCTCCATCTTCTTTTCCTTCTTTCTTGGCCGAAACCCCTAGATTTCTTCCTTCTCTTGGCCGTAATTTCAAGGTCTTCAAGGTGAATCTCTCCATTTCTTCAAGCACTTCTCCAAGCAAATCAAGGGCTCTTCAAAGTTGGGTAAGCCTTCTCTTCCATCTTTACTTGTGTTATTTTTTTTTCAAAACTCCATGAAATAACTTGTTATGGCCGAAACTTCATAGGGGATTTTTCCTTGAATTTGCTCATGAATCTTAGAAATATAATGTGTTTGATGGCTGTTTTGATGATGTTTGTACTATGGGTAACCCCACATTAGCTCCAATTTCATGAGAATTTCAAGAAAAATAGGTCAATTTAACATAAATCATGATTATGGGTTTTTGATGGTATATGTGGCTTCAAGAACATTGAAAAACTTTTCAATTTCCCCTTTTTGATCTTGTAGTTGTGTGCCTTGGATGAGAAAACATGTTAGTGTTAGGGATTTTAGGCTCTTGCTCTTTTCGGTATAGATTTTTGGTGAGATTTGGGTATGGCCGATTGGGCATTGTATTTTTTCTTTGTATACATGTGGTCCGATCGGACCACATACAAATTTCTTGGGCCAAGAAGTGTCTATCTCTTCGGACGCATGGTGTCCAATCGAAGCTCCTCGAACGTTAGGTTGGACGCCTCTCGTCAAACACATGGTGCTCGACCAGACGCGCATATGCATTAGGCTGGGGTGCACACAGCTAGCCACGCCATGGACGCTTCTCGTCGAACATAAGATGTCCGATCGGATGGGGTGCACACGGCTGGGTGGCACGCACACACACGGACATGGAGGCTTCTCGTCGAACACATGGTGTTCGACCGGATGGGGTATACACAGGCACGCACATAGGCAACGATGCTTCTCATCGAACCCATAATGTTCGACCGGATGAGGTGCACACACATAGGCACGCACATAGGCATGGGTGCTTCTCGTCGAACACATAGTGTTCGACTGGATGAGGTGCACACACATAGGCACGCACATAGGCATGGGTGCTTCTCGTCGAACACATGGTGTTCAACGAGATGAGGTGCACACACATAGGCACGCACATACACAACTCCTAGGACAACCTTCTAGGCATACACATCCGATCGGGCATAGGCACTTTTTAAGCACTAAAATTCTTCTTCTTCTTCTTTTTTATGCATGCCACATTTTGTCAGAATACGTTGGTAATAGCCTAATCCACTTAGAGATATGATTATTTTATCTATACTCAAGATCAGATGAACCTGTGTCAACTGAGTTTCTTCAGTGTAAATTCTCATAATACAAAAGAGTTCTCTCTCAAGAAAAAGCACTTTCTCTCTCTAGAAACTCAGATCAAAACTCAAAATTTCCCAAAATCCCTTTCTGATCTCATAAGCCATGTATTTATAGGCTTAGGATCATACACCCGCTCTCCCCTAGAATCAGGATATTTCATTATATTTATTATATTTAAATTACAAAAATATTCAAAATTTAACAGAACACCCAATTTGTGGGAAGAATGAGAGATTCCCGCGTATGCCAAGACAGATTCTTGTTGAAGCCGTTTCTGGGAATCTTGACGTAGTCTGTTCTACCTGGTTGATGAACATCACCTTCTGGTCTAACATGCCATGTCTCGTCTAACATGGCACTCTAGTCTAACATGGCATATCTGGTCTAACATGGCACTCTGGCTAACATGGCATATTGAGCTACTCCTAAGCCAAGTCACCCATCCATTCCTTACCACTTGTCACCTCTATTTCCACGTCATCGATCTCCATTTTTTGGGATAACACTACTAAATTCCCATTTATACCCCCTAGGCTCACCCCGAGTCGGGTATAAATTCCCGCCATGAATTTTTCGCTGCTTTGCTCACTAGGATCGTCTCGAGTCACAGATCACAGATATATCCACATAATAATGTGGTCTCGACAGTTATCACATATATCAAAGCAGTTATGCCCATAATGGCCAAAATTACGATTATGCCATTCTAACCTAATCAGGGCCTACATGCATACTAATACACAAAGTCATGCATCTCAAATATTCAAGTAGTCATATAACATGCTTTAAATCATAATCATGCATCTTACTCATTAAAATCACACATAATTCCCATTATGCCCTCCAGGCACATTAATCAAGGCCCTTAAGCCTTATTAGCAAATTTGGGTCGTTATAGTCCCAAATTTGCTAATAAGGCTTAGCGCCTTGATTAGCATGCCTAGAGGGCAATAAGTGATGTATTATGTTAATATGTGAATTTGATGCGTATGTGGTTAGAAATGCATGTTTAGGTGAATTAAATATGCATGTGGGCCCCATTTGGTTGTTAGGGGCATGTTTGTAATTTTAACCCGCTGAGGGCCATAAATGAAATATTTGTGTATATTGTGACTGACACCACGTGTGCGAGGTGATATATTTGTGATGCACGATCTGAGACAGTCCTACAGAGCAGTTTAGCTAGAAAGTCACAACGGGGTCAAATGCCCGGCTCAGGAGGAGCCTGGGGGTATTTTGGGTATATATTATGTGTTTGGGAATTATTGAGTAATGGAAAGTAACTTATCAATGATTTAGTATGTCAGAATTAAATGGGGATTTATAGGAATACTCGAGGACTTAGCGGGATTTGGCAAATGACTGAAATGCCCTTGGTGAAATTAAATGGTTGAGGATAGGCTTGGGGGCAATTTAGTCGTTTTGGATAATGGATATACACTTAGAACCTTGGGGAAACCACTGGAACAGAAAAAGATAGAAGTTTCTCAACTGTTTTCTCTTACAAAACCGGTTCTCTCTCTCCATCTCTCTCTTTGGTGGTTGAAGATTTTAGAGGGAAATCAAGCATAGGAATTCAAGCTTCATGTTTGCTGAGCTTGGGGAGAAGTGAAGTTGGGGCAACTAGAGTCAAGCTCAGGCCAAAACTAATTTAGAGGTAAGGATTTAAGCTTAACTTGTGTTTGGTTTTCTCTATTTTTAGAGTTTGGGAGTTAGAACTTAAGTGATGGAATTGAAGTGTTTTTAGAGATTTGTTGTTGGAGTTTCTGGGTGAATAAATTGGTTATGGTTTGGAATTGAGTCCTAGGCAGAATTCTAGGATTAAGGATAAAAAATGGTGAAATTCATGGAGGTTAGCTCGTGGAATGCATGGAGGTTTTCTGGGTTTGCGGGTCGAGCCACAAACCAAGGCTGGGCATGCCGCGACCCTTGTGTGCATGAAGACTTGGGGAGGCCTCTGTTCTTGAGGCGCGTCGCGGCCCTAGAAAGGGCATGCCGCGACCCGCGTCTCCTAGTAGGGAGGCATATTGCCTCTGTTTTGGGGCTCCCCGTGGCCCTTAAGGGACTGGGCCACGACCCTAATTCAATGCATTGGTTGTTTTGTAGGTTTTTGGCTTGGGAACCCAATTGTTAAGGCTCGGGATGATTTTATCACCCGGATTGATAGAATTCAAGGTCTCGAAGACTAGAATTACATTCCAAAGTAATTTAATGGATTAGAGCTTGATGGATAGCTTTTGTCAATGCTTTGTGACTAGGTTTTCAGCGAGGCTCAGACTAGAGTACTGTGCTCAGGATTTCGGTGCTCAGGAAGCTTGGGACACAGGTAAAAAAACTGTTGTACCCGTAGGGCAGGGCCCCTATAGTTTGTATTGCAGGGCACAACCCTATGTGAATGAATTGCAGGGTCTAGCCCCATTGTTTATGTGATGTATTTGTTTAGGTATTTGTTAATTATATGCTATGTATTGCATATCTGTGAATGAACGGCGAAGGCCGAGAACGGTGAAGGTCGAGAACGACAGGAAGTCAAGTACAGCAAGGCGCCGGGAATGGTGTTAAGCACGTGGAGTGCAAGGCCGAGTACAGCAAAGGGCTGGGAGCGGCGTTGAGCATGCAGAGTGCAAGCCGATAGGGTGAGACCCTTATCGAATGCTTGAGTCATCCTCACAGTGGGAAGGCGCCTGGGACGGCAAGGTCGTTATGTTTTTAGCATGTTGGTTGCTTTGTTATATGCTGATTGATAGATATGCATATGTTGATTATTTTTGTTGAGTTTTCTTATTGGGCTTCGACTCACGGGTGCTCTATGGTGTAGGTAAGGGCAAGGAAAAGGTCGACCAACCATGAGTACGGAGGGCGTGAAGCGAAGCATACATGTTCGGCCTGACTGGCTGTCACGGCCATGGGTATTTTCTAGAAATGATGTGTATTAATATGAATTTTGTCGTTTAGTCGACCTCAATTGTATTTTGAGTTGTAAATATTTCTAAACAGCGTTTTGGGATCCCAACTGTAAAACTTTATGACATTTTCAATGAGTATCCAAATATTTTGTATTTGATGCCTGAGCACGGGTTTTTATCTCAACTTAGCTACACTTTTAACATAAACCTCGATTAGCGAGTGCTTATCACATTTTAAACTCACTTAGTAATGACACTAAGGTAGTTGGGCGTTACAACTTGGTATCATAGCGAGCCAAGGTTTATGGTTCCTGGAGATTGACCAAACATGTACGCTCGCTGCCAGTGACAAACTCGACTCAGGGTTGGTTGGTAATGATTGAATTATATGCTTGATCGCGTGCTTAAGTGCCTTGTTTGCCTGATTATTTTATATAGAGCACGATGAATGTGTTGACATATGCATGATGCTAAGGCATGGCCCCCTTGATTGTTGTGTGCTATCTGTGTTTTGTGGACTGCTATTTATGGTTGGTTGTTATGTATTGAGAGGTGGTTTTGCATGTTGTTATCATGCCTAATGAGCGGCGTCGTTGATTGCAGACATATTGTTGAGATTCCTCGTCGATCAATAAGACTCCACGACAATAGTCGGAGGATGACAACCAGGGTCAGGACCTTCCACCTGCCCCACAGAATTGGCAACAGTTGTTTGTCGAAATGGAAGCTAGACTTCACCGAACAGAAGAAGAGCTTCGACAGTTGAGGTACCAGACCCCTCCTCAAGGCATTGGGATGAAGGTTCCACAGGCTGTGGCGCCGGTGCAAGTTCAGCCTGTTATGGAGAATAGGTGGGAACCTTTGTATGAGAGATTCAGGAAGCAACATCCTTCCACCTTCGAGGGTGGACCAGACCCACTGCGGGCAGAGCAGTGGATGAACATGATTTCTTCCATCCGGGATCTCATGAAGGTGGAAGGGAACGAAAGGGTAGCTTGTGCCAGCTACATTTTTAGAGAGGATGCTCGTATCTGGTGGGATGTGGTTGTTCAGAGAAGGAATGTCACAGTTATGACCTGGGAAGAGTTCAGAAACATTTTTTATGAGAAATACTACAATGTCGCAGTCCGAGCTGCGAAGGTTGACGAGTTTATCAACCTTGCTCAGAACCGGATGACAGTTACAGAGTATGCCTTGAGATTTGATAGGTTGGCAAAGTTTGCGCCAGATTTGGTGCCAACTGATGCGCACGAAGGGATAGGTTTGTGCAGGGATTGAATGTTATGATCGTATGTGATGTTAAGATAACCTTGGATCCAGGGACTACTACGTATGCTGAGGTAGTGGACAAGGCCCTTACAGCTGAGGGGTCGAGGATCATATATGGAGAGAGGGCACTTCTAGGCACGATGCTAGGAGGATTGTGCCTCATTTTTCCGGATCTAGTCGGGGTAGTGGCCCCAGTGAGCAAAAGAGAAAGGCCCTAGACTCTTTCGTTCCTCCTAGCTCGGATAGGAGGGCACAGGATGCTTTTAGTGGCCGTCAGGGTGGGGGTGACAACTAGAGGAGTTTCCCAGTGTGTCCTTGGTGTAGACGACGACATCAGGGAGAGTGCAGAATCATGGCCTGCTTTATTTGTGGGAGTGTCAACCGTTTGAAGAAGGACTGCCATCAAGCCAGGAAAGAGGAGCCAAAGCAGAGTGACAGTCTCGCTCCTGCCAGAGTATTCACCTTGACACAGACTGAGGCTGAGGCTAGCCCATCAGTCATGACAGGTCAGATTTCTAGTGCCAGATTTTTACTACATTATTTGATTCAGGGGCTACTCATTCATTTGTGTCTGGTAGAGTGATAGATTAGCTGTGTAGACCTAGTGATTTGTATGCTAGGGGATTTCAGACTTTGTTGCCGACTGGGAACTGGTAGTCTCTAGGAGATGGGTTAGAGCATTGCCAGTAAAGAGTTGTCTGTTGATCTGATTGAGTTGGCGATGGATGACTTCGATATGATCCTAGGGATAAATTGGTTATCGAAGTACGGGGCGACGATTGACTACAAGCGCAGGATGGTGACTTTTGAACCAGAAGGGGGGGTACCATTTGTATTTGTGGGGACAATTAGTGGACCGCGAGTACCTATGATTTTGAAACTGAAGGCTAGAGACCTGATGCAGGATGGCTGCATAGGATTCCTAGCAAACATTGTGGATACATCTAGAGATGTGGCGGTTGGGTCGAGTGAGACCAGGTTGTCATGTGAGTTTCCAGATTTGTTTCCCACAGATTTGCTGGGGTTGCCACCATAGCGGGAGATCGAGTTTGTTATATAGTTGGTGCCAGGGGCAGAGCCAGTATCTAGGACACCTTATAGAATTGCTCTGATAGAGTTGAAGGAATTGAAGATTCAGTTGCAGGAGTTACTGAATTTGGGGTTCATTAGACCGAGTTTTTCACCATGGGGTGCTCCAATGTTGTTCTTCAAGAAGAAGGATGGATCCTTAAGGATGTGTATTGATTACAGGGAGCTAAACAAGTTGACCATTAAGAATAGGTACCCATTACCTAGGATCGACGACTTGTTTGACCAGCTATAGGGGAAGACAGTGTTCTCTAAGATTGACCTCCGGTCAGGTTACTACCAGTTAAAGATTAAAGAGGAGGACATACCAAAGACCGCTTTCTGCATGAGATATGGAAACTGTGAATTCCTGGTTATGTCCTTTGGATTAACCAATGCCCAACTACTTTTATGGACGTGATGAATAGGGTCTTCAAAGACTACTTGGATAAGTTCGTAATTGTGTTCATTGATGACATATTGGTGTACTCGCAGTTAGAGGCAGAGCATGAGCAACATCTATGCCTGGTGTTACATAGGTTAAGAGAGCACAGGTTATATGCTAAGTTCAGCAAGTGCAATTTTTGTCTACCGCAAGTCACATTTCTGGGTCATATTGTCAGTAAGGAGGAGATTCTGGTTGACCCAAGCAAAATTGAGGCAGTGAGAGATTTTCCTAGACCGAGCAGTGTACTGGAAGTTAGGAGCTTTTTGGGATTGGCAGGGTATTCGGTTCGTTGAGGGTTTCTCCAAGATAGCCACACCATTGACCGAATTGATGAGAAAGAAGACTAAGTATGTGTGGACAGACAGGTGTGAGAACAATTTCAAGGAATCGAAGCGACGACTGGTTACCGCTCCAGTATTGAGTCTGCCGCCAGATAATGAGAAGTTTGTTGTTTATTGTGATGCTTCCAGATAGGGTTTAGGATGTGTAATGATGCAAGCTAGAAAGGTGATAGCCTACGCATCGAGACAGCTGAAGGAGTATGAGCAGAGATACCCCACACATGATTTTGAATTGGCGGCGGTGGTATTTTCACTTAAGGTTTAGAGACATTATTTGTATGGCGAGAAGTGCAAAATATACACCGACCATAAGAGTTAGAAGTACTTCTTTACTCAGATTGATTTGAATATGCGCCAGAGACAGTGGCTGGAACTGGTAAAGGATTATGATTATGATATCCTATACCATCCTGGGAAGGCTAATGTTGTGGTTGATGCATTAAGTTGGAAGGGCCTAGAACTAGTGGTAGGACAATTGTTCAGTTCGAGGCATATAGCTGGTAAGTTAGCTGAGGAGATGACTAGAGCGGATATAGAGTTGGTGGTTGGTCGGTTAACCAACGTCACTCTTCAGTCTACACTCCTTGAGAGGATCAAGGAAGCGTAGGGGGAGGATCCCCAGTTGAGAGGGCACAGAGAGAGTGTCTTAGTTGGAGCGGCTAGGGACTTCTCTATTTTGGAGATGGGACTACTGAAGTTCAAGGGTCAGATCTGTGTTTCGATGGATTCTGATATCCGGTGAGAGATCTTGGATGAATTTCATACCACTCCTTATTCTGTACATCCAGGTATGAAGAAGATGTACAAAGATTTGAGAACCTTGTATTGGTGGTCGGGAATGAAGAGGGGCGTGGTGGATTATGTGGCCAAGTGCTAAACTTGTCAGCAGGTAAAGGCTAAACATCAGAGGCCAGCACGGTTATTGTAGCCTCTAGGGATTCTAGAGTGGAAGTGGGAGGATATCACCATGGACTTCGTGGTTTGTTTTTCGAAGACTGTGGGACAACATGATTCAGTGTGGGTGATTGTGGATAGGTATACCAAGTCCGCCCACTTTTTGCATGTGAGGATGACTTATACTGTGGAGCAGTATGCTGAGTTGTATGTGAAGGAAATTGTTCGACTTCATGGGGCTTTGAGGTTGATAGTATCCGACAGGGACCCCACCTTCACCTCCAAGTTTTAGGAGAGCCTGCAGAAGGCTATGGGCACGCAGTTTTGGTTTAGTACTGCTTATCATCCTCAGACGGATGGACAATCTGAGAGGACAATTCAGATAGTGGAAGATATGCTACGAGCCTGTGTGCTGGATTTTGGGGATCTTGGAGTAAGTATTTCCCTTTGATTGAGTTTTGGTACAACAACAGTTATCAGATGACTATCGGAGTTGCTCCATATGAGATGTTATATGGGAGGAGGTGCAGATCACCTATCCACTGGGATGAGACGGGTGAGAGGAGATACTTGGGTCCTGAGATGGTTCAAAGGACCAATGAAGCGATTGAAAAGATTAAAGCTTGAATGCTCGCCTCTCAGAGTCACCAGAAGAGCTACTCGGACTTGAAACGCAGGAGTGTAGAGTTTCAAGTCGATGACCATGTGTTTTTCAGGGTTTCTCCTTTGAGAGGAGTGAAACGGTTTGGTGTTCAGGGTAAGCTAAGCCCTAGGTTTGCTGTCCCCTTTGAGATTCTGGAACGGGTTGGAGAGGTAGCTTACAGATTGGCGATGCCTCCAGCTCTATCAGGGGTTAACGATGTATTTCACGTGTCCATGCTTCAGAAGTATGTATCAGATTCTATGCACGTACTGAGCAATGAGAACTTGGAGCTATACCAGGATTTGTCATATGAGGAGAAGCCGGTTCAGATTCTCGACAGGAAGGATAAAATCTTGCGGAGCAAGACCATCACCCTGGTGAAAGTAATGTGGAGGAACAGCAAGGTAGAAGAGGCGACATGGGAACTTGAGACAGATATGCGCGATCGGTATCTCGAGTTATTCAAGTAATTTCGAGGCCGAAATTTCTGTAAGGAGGGGATAGTTGTAGCGTCCAAAATTTGCTAATAAGGCTTAGGGCCTTGATTAGCGTGCCTGGAGGGCAATAAGTGATTTATTATGTTAATATGTGAATTTGATGAGTATGTGGTTAGAAATGCATGTTTAGGTGAATTAAATATGCATGTGGGCCCCATTTGGTTATTAGGGGCATGTTTGTAATTTTAGTTCGTTGAGGGCCATAAATGCAATATTTGTGTATATTGTGACTGACACCACGTGTGTGAGGTGATATATTTGTGATGCACGATCTGAGACAGTCCTACGGAGCGGTTTAGCTAGAAAGTCACAACGGGGTCAAATGCCCGGCTCGGGAGGAGCCTGGGGGTATTTTGGGTATATATTATGTGTTTGGGAATTATTGAGTAATGGAAAGTAACTTATCAATGATTTAGTATGTCAGAATTAAATGGGGATTTATAGGAATACTCGAGGACTTAGCGGGATTTGGCAAATGACTGAAATGCCCTTGGTGAAATTAAATGGTTGAGGATAGGCTTGGGGGAAATTTAGTCATTTTGGATCATGGATATACACTTAGAACCTTGGGGAAACCACTGGAATAGAAAAAGATAGAAGTTTCTCAGTTGTTTTCTCTTACAAAACCGGTTCTCTCTCTCCATCTCTCTGTTTGGTGGTTGAAGATTTTAGAGGGAAATCAAGCATAGGAATTCAAGCTTCATGTTTGCTGAGCTTGGGGAGAAGTGAAGTTGGGGCAACTAGAGTCAAGCTCAGGCCAAAACTAATTTAGAGGTAAGGATTTAAGCTTAACTTGTGTTTGGTTTTCTCTATTTTTAGAGTTTTGGAGTTAGAACTTAAGTGATGGAATTGAAGTGTTTTTAGAGATTTGTTGTTGGAGTTTCTGGGTGAATAAACTGGTTATGTGGTTTGGAATTGAGTCCTAGGCAGAATTCTAGGATTAAGGCTCGGAAAGGGTGAAATTCAGGGAGGTTAGTTCATGGAATGCATGGAGGTTTTCTGGGTTTGGGGGTCGAGCCGCGGCCCAAGGCTGGGCATGTCGCGGCCCACATGTGCGTGAAGGCCTGGGGAGGCCTCTGTTCTTGAGGCGCGTCGCGACCCTAGGAAGAGCATGCCGCAGCCCTGGGAAGAGCATGTCGTGGCCCGCGTCTCCCAGCAGGGAGGCATTGTACCTCTGGTTTGGGGCGCGTTGTGGCCCTTAAGGGGCTGGGCCGCGGCCCTAATTCAATACATTGGTTGTTTTGTAGGTTTTTGGCTTGGGAACCCAATTGTTAAGGCTGGGGATGGATTTTATCACCTGGATTGATAGAATTCAAGGTCCCGAAGACTAGAAGTACATTCCAATGTAATTTAATGGATTAGAGCTTGATGGATAGCTTTTGTCAATGCATTGTTACTAGGTTTTCAGTGAGGCTCAGACTAGAGGTCTGTGCTCGGGATTTTGATGCTCAGGAAGCTTGGGACACAAGTAAGAAAACGGTTGTACCCGTAGGGCAGGGCCTCTATAGTTTGTATTACAGGACACGACCCTATGTGATTGAATTGCAAGGTGTATCCCTATTGTTTATGTGATGTCTTTGTTTAAGTATTTGTTAATTATATGCTATGTATTGCATATCTGTGAATTAACGGTGAAGGCCGGGAATAGCGAAGGCCGAGAACGGTAGGAAGTCGACTACAGCAAGGGGTCAAGAACGACGTTTAGCACGTGGAGTGCAAGGTCGAGTACGGAAAAGGGCCGGGAGCGGTAATGAGCACGCGGAGTGCAAGCTGCTAGGGTGAGACCCTTCTCGGATGCTTGAGTCATCCTCACGGTGTCAACCACGAACCCAGGGCCTGGTAAAATGCCTGGGACGGTAAGGTCGCTATGTGTTTAGCCTGTTTGCGGCTTTTTTATATGCTAATTGATAGATATGAATATGTTGATTATTTGTGTTGAGTTTTCTTGCTGGGCTTTAACTCACAGGTGCTCTATTGTGTAGGTAAGGGCAAGGGAAAGGTCTACCAACCATGAGTACGGAGGGCGTGAAGCGACGCGTACATGTTCGGCCTGCCTAGTTGTCATGGCCAGGGGTATTTTCGGGAAATGATGTGTATTAATCTGAATTTTGTCGTTTAGTTGACCTTAATTGTATTTTGAGTCGTAAATATTTCTAAACAGCATTTTGGGATCCCAACTATAAAAATTTCTGACATTTGATGACTGAGCACGAGTTTCTATCTCAACTTTGCTACACTTTTAACCTAAACCTCGATTAGCGAGTAATTATCACAATTTAAAATCACTTAGTAACGGCTCTAAGGTAGTAGGGCATTACAACTTGGTATCAGAGCATGCCAAGGTTTATGGTTCCTAGAGATTGGTTGAACATGTACGCTCGCTGCCACTGACAAGCTCGACTCAAGTTGGTTGGTAATGATTGATTATATGCTTGATCGCGTGCTTAAGTGCCCTGTTTTCCTGATTATTTTATATAGAACATGATGAATGTGTTGACATATGCATGATGCTAGGGCATGGCCCCCTTGATGGTTGTGTGCAATCTGTGTTTTGTGGATTGCTGTTTATGGTTGGTTGTTATGTATTGAGAGGTGGTTTTGGATGTTTTATCATGCCTGATGAGCGACGTCATTGATTACAGACATATTGTTGAGATGCCTCGTCGATCAATCAGACTCCGCAACAATAGTGTCAAGGATAACAACCAGGGTCAGGACCCTCCACCTACCCCACAGAATTAGGAACAGTTGTTTGCCAAAATGGAAGCTAGACTTCACCGAACAAAAGAAGAGCTTTGATAGTTGAGGCAACATGCCCCTCCTCAGGGCATTGGGTTGAAGGTTCCACAGGCTGTGGCGCCAGTGCCAGTTCAGCCTGTTGTGGAGAATTGGTGGGAACCTTTGTATGAGAGGTTCAAGAATAAACATCCTCCCACCTTCGAGGGTGGACCAGAACCACTGCGGGCAGAGCAGTGGATGAACATGATTTCTTCCATCCTGGATTTCATGAGGGTGGAAGGGAAAGAGAGGGTAGCTTGTGCTAGCTACATTTTTAGAAAGGATGCCCGCATCTGGTGGGATGTGGTTGTTCAGAGAAGGAATGTCGCAGTTTTGTCCTGGTAAGAGTTCAGAAACATTTTTTATGAGAAGTACTACAGTGTCGCCGTCCGAGCTGCGAAGGATGATGAGTTTATCATCCTGGCTCAGAATCAGATGACGGCTACAGAGTATGCCTTGAGATTTGATAGGTTGGTGAAGTTTGTTCCAGATTTGGTGCCAACAGATGCGGCACGAAGGGATAGATTTGTGCGAGGATTGAATGCTATGATCGCCCATGATGTCAACCAGAATCCCCTCCTTACTAACAATATGATCCAGAAATGTGACTTGCGGTAGCCAAAACTCGCACTTGCTGAACTTAGCATATAACCTATGCTCTCTCAACCACTGCACTACCAGACGCAAATGATGCTCATGCTCTATCTCTGACTGAGAGTACACCAGTATGTCATCAATGAACAAAATCACAAATTTTTCTAGATAATCCTTGAATACCCTATTCATCATATCCATAAAGGTTGTTGGGGCAATTGTTAATCTAAAAAGCATAACCAAGAATTCATAGTGTCCATACCTCGTGCGGAAAGCGGTCTTTGGTATGTCTTCCTCTTTAATCCTTAACTGGCGGTAACCTGACTGAAGGTTAACACTGTCTTCCCTCTGTAACTGGTCAAACAAGTCGTCGATCCTAGGTAATGGGTACCTGTTCTTAATGGTCAACTTTTTCAGCTCCTTGTAATTAATACACATCCTTAAGGATCCATCATTCTTCTTGACGAACAACACTAGAGCACCCCGTGGCGAAAAACTTGGTCTGATGAACCCCAAATTCAGTAACTCCTGCAACTGAATCTTCAATTCCTTCAACTCTGTCGGAGCCATTCTATAAGGTTTCCTAGATACTGGCTCCGCCCCTGGCGCCAACTATATAATGAACTCGATCTCCCATTGTGGGGGCATCCCTAGCAAGTCTGCAGGAAACAAATCTGGAAACTCACATACCAATCTGGTCTCATTCGATTCAACTGACACAACTCTAGAGGTATCCACAATGTTTGCTGGGAATCCTATGCAACCTTCCTGCATCAGGTCTGTAGCCTTTAGTGCCGAAATCATAGGTACTAGTAATCGACTAGCTGTCCCCACTAATACAAAGGGTACGTCCCCTTCTGGTTCAAAAGGCACCATCCTGCACTTCCAGTCAATCGTTGCCCCGTACTTTGATAACCAATCCATCCCTAACATCATATCAAAGTCATCCATTGCCAACTCAATTAGATCAACATACAACTTTCTACTATGTATCTCTACTGGCAATGCTCTAACCCATATCCTATAGACTACCAGTTCCCCAGTCGGCAACAAAGTGTGAAATCCCCTAGCATACAAATATATAGGTCTACACAGCTGATCTATCACTCTAGCATACACAAATGAATGAGTAGCCCCCAAATCAATCAATGCAGTAAAAGAAGAACCAACACTAGAAATCTGACCTGTCACGACCGAGGGACTAGCCTCAGCCTCAATCTGGGTCAAGATGAATACTCTGGCAGGAGCGAGACTGTCGCTCTACTTCAGCTCCTCTTTCCTGGCTTGTGGGCAGTCCTTCTTCAAATGGTTGACACTCCCACAAATAAAGTAGGCCCTGAACCTACACCCTCCTTAATGCCGTCGCCTACATCGAGAACACACTGGGAAACTCCTCCAGTTGCCACCCCCGACCTAACGGCCACTAAAAGCACCCTGTGCCCTCCTATCCGAGCTAGGAGGAATGAAAGAGTCTGGGGCCTTCCTCTTCTGCTCACTGGGGCCACTACCCCGACTAGATTTGGTAAATGGAGGCACCGTCCTTCTAGCATCGTGCCTAGCCGCGCCTTCTCTCCATATTTGATCCTCGCCCCCTCAGCTATGAGAGCCTTGTCCACTACTTGAGCATATGTAGTAGTCCCCGAATCCTGGGTTATCTTAACGTCATGGGAGATCATAACATTCAATCCCCGCAAAAACCTATCCCTTCGTGCCGCATCAGTTGGCACCAATTCCGGCGCAAACTTTGCCAACCGATCAAACCTCAAGACATACTCAGTAACCGTCATCCGGTTCTGAGTCAAGTTAATAAACTCGTCCACCTTCGCAGATCGGACTACGACACTATAATACTTCTCATTGAAAATATTTCTGAACTCTTCCCAAGTCATAACTACAACGTTCCTTCTCTGAGCCACCACATCCCACCAGATGCTGGCATCCTCTCTAAACATGTAGCTGGCACAAGCTACCCTCTCATTCCCTTCCACCCTCATAAAGTCCAGGATGGAAGAAATCATGTTCATCCACTACTCTGCCCACAGTGGGTCTGGTCCACCCTCGAAGGTGGGAGGATGTTGCTTTCTGAACCTCTCGTACAAAGGTACCCACCTATTCTCCATGACAGGCTGAACTGGCACTGGCGCAACAGCCTATGGAACCTGCAACCCAATTCCCTGAGGAGGTTGCCTAACCTGTCGAAGCTCTTCTTCTGTTTGGTGAAGTGTAGCTTCCATCTCGGAAAACAACTGTTGCCAATTCTGTGGGGCAGGTGGAGGGTCCTAACCCTGGTTTTCATCCTCGGCCCTATTGCTGCGGAGTCTGATTTCTCTTCGAGGCATGTCAATAATATGCCTGCAATCAACGATGCTGCTCATCAGGCATGATAACAACATCCAAATCCACCTTCTTATACATAACAACCAACCACAAACAGCAGTCCACAAAACACAGATATCACACAACAATCAAGAGGCCATGCCCTAACATCATGCATATGTTAACCCATTCATCATCTCTATTATAATACTCAGGCAAACAGGGTACTTTAGCAAACATTTAAACATATAATTCAGTAAATACCAACCAAATGGCAGCGAGCGTACATGTTCGGTCGATCTCCAGAAACCATAAACCTTGGCTCGCTCTGATACCAAGTTGTAACTCCCTACTTTCTTAGAGTCGTTACTAAGTGAGTTTAAAAACGTGCTAAACACTCGCTAATCGAGGTTTTAGATTAAAAGTGTAGCTAAACCATGTTAAAATTCTTTACTAGTCATTAAGTATGAAACTTTTGATAATCATTGAAATCTCATAAATTTTTACTGTTGGGATCCCAAAACACTGTTTAGAAAATATTTACAATTCAAAATACATTTCAGGTCGATTAGACGAAAAAATTTAGCCTAATACACAACATCTCCTAAAAATACCCCTGGTCGTGGCAGCCAGGTAGGCCAAACATGTACACGTCGCTTCATGCTCTCTGTACTCATGGTTGGTCGACCTTTCCCTTGCCCTTACCTGCACCATAGAGCGCCCGTGTGTTGAAGACCAGTAAGAAAACTCAACACAAACAATTAACATATGCATATCTCTCAATCAGCATATAACAAAGTAGCCAACAAACTAAACTCATAGCGGCCATGTCGTCCTAGACGCTTTACCAGGCCCTGGGTTCGCGTTCTACACCGTGAGGATGACTCAAGCATCCAAGAAGGGTCTCACTCTGGCCCTTTGCTGTACTTGACCTTGCACTTCACGTGCTTAACGTTGTTCCTTGCCCCTTGCTGTTCTCGGCCTTCGCCGTTCATTCATAAATATGCGACACATAGCATATAATCAACAAATGCTTAAACAAATACAGAACATAAACAATAGAGCTACGCCCTACAATTCAATCACATAGGTTCATGCCTGCAACACAAACTATAGGGCCACGACTTGCCCTATGGGAACAATAATTTTCTTACCTGTGTCCCAAGCTATCTGACCACCGAGATCACGAGTACAATCCTCTAACCCGGGCTTTGATGAAATCCTAGTCACAACGCATAAATAATAATCAACCTTCATGTTCTAATCCATCAACTAACCTCGGAATATAAATCTAGCCTCCGAGACCTTGGATTCTACCAAACTGGGTAGTAGAAACCTTCCCGAACCTTAGCATTTGAGTTCCCGAGCTAAAAACCCTTGAAAAGCCAAAATTATGCATTTGAGTTGCGGCCCAGCCCCCCTTAAGGGTCGCGGCGCGCCCCAAATTTGAGGAAAAATGCCTCTATGTTGGGCAACACGGGCCTCGGTGCCCAAACCTTGCACCGCGGCGCCTGGGGAAATTCTCCAACCTATAAACCCAAGCAGGCTGCGGTGCTGATGAACAGGGTCGTGACTCAAGCCTGAAACCCAGAAATCCCCATGCAATATTTTGAACCAACTACCCTTAAAATCACCAATTCTGAGCCCTAATCCTAGAATTTTTCCTAGGATTCTTATCCAAACAACATAACAAGTTTATTCACCCAAAATTCCAACAATAAATCTCATAAACACCTAAATTCAATCATACAAGTTTTAACTCCCAAAATTCCAACAAAACAAAGAAACTCAGCAGAAAACCAGTTTTGATTCTTACCTTGCTAATGATTTCGACTTGGCCAACTTCAAATCTCCTTCTAACTCTAATCCCTCAATCCACAAGCTTGCAAACCACCAAATCCTCAGCCGAAATCCTCAAGTTTCCTCAACAATTCACAAACACCCAAGAGAGAGAGAGAGAGTTACACGTGAGAGAGAAAGAGAGTTCCTTCTATTTTGTTTCTAACCCCTCCTAGAAATCTATCCCTTAAACCAAAATTCTAAAATACCCCTTTAACTTATTCTTAATCCTTAAGTAACCCAAGGGCAATTCTGTCATTTGTCGTGTCCCGCTTATTCCTCGAGTGTTCCTATAAATCCCCGTTTAATCCCTACATGTCCAAATCATTACTAAATTACTACCCATTACTCAATAATTCCCGAAAAAATATAATATTCTCAAAATACCCCTAAGCTCCTCCCGAGCTGGGTACTCGACCCCGTTGTGACTTTCTAGCTAAACTGCTCCCCAGGATTGTTTCGGATCATGCATCATAAATATATCACCACTCACACGTGGTAACACTCACAATACACACAAATATTGCATTTATGCCCTCAACGAGCTAAAATTACAAACATGCCCCTAACAACCAAATGGGGCCCACATGCATTTTTAATTCACCTAAACATACATTTCTAATCACATACTCATCAAATTCACATATTAATATAATAAATCAATTATTGCCCTCCAGGCATGCTAATCAAGGCCCTAAGCCTTATTAGCAAATTTGGGATGCTACATTGCATAGGATTCTTAGCCAGTGTGGTAGATACCACTCAGTTCGTGCTAGTGGGACCAAAGGAGACAGATTGGTCTGTGAGTTTCTGGATGTGTTTCCAGAGGATTTACCAGGGTTGCCGCTACACAAAGAGATTGAATTTGTGATTGAACTGGCACGAGGGACTAAGACAGTGTCTAGGGCACCTTATAGAATGGCCCTAGCAAAATTAAAAGAACTAAAGGTACAACTACAGGAGTTGTTAGACTTGGGTTTTATTAGACCTAATTTCTCACTGTGGGGTGCACCAGTTCTATTTGTAAAGAAGAAGGATAGTTCTCTGATAATGTGTATTGACTACAAGGAACTGAACAAGTTAACAATTAAAAATAAGTATCCTTTGCCAAGTATAGATGATTTGTTTGACTAGTTGTAGGGTAAAATGGTATTCTCAAAGACAGACCTTCATTCTGGTTATCATCAACTAAGGGTCAAGGAGGGAGATATACCGAAGACTGCCTTTCGCACTAGATATGGGCATTATGAGTTTTTAGTCATGTCCTTTGGGTTGACTAATTCCCGAGCTGCTTTTATGGATCTAATGAACAGGGTGTTCAAGGATTACTTGGACTAGTTTGTGATTGTCTTCATCGACAATATCTTGGTTTATTCACAGTCTATAATGCCCCAAATTTCCTAATAAGGTTTAGGACCTTGATTAGGAGGCCAGGAGGGCCATAATTGATTTATTATGTTATTAAATGATTATATGCATGTTTATGTGAATTATATTATTATATGATGATAAATGCATGCATATGGGTTCCCATTTTATTATAAGGGCATTTTGGTAATTTGGCCCGTTGAGGGCATGATTGTGTATTTTCATGCATGTGGGTGAATTATAAATAATACCGCATTATATGTGGATTGGTTCGAGCCATTCAGCATGAGACGGTCATGGAATGCAAGTTATCGGTCTAGTCATAACAGGGCTAGTTTCGGGGCTCGGGGTGAGCCTCAGGGTAATTTGGTGATTAGAACATTGCCGGGAATTAAAGGGTAATGGGATATGAATTATTGGCTTTTGAGAATATTGAGAATAACGAGAATTGGAGGTTGTTAATTATAATTAACGAAATAGACGAGAAATGACGGTTTTACCCTTGGAAGTCTTTAGAGGGATTTAATTGACCTAGGGGTATTATGGTCATTTGACCAAGGGATTATATCACACTGGAAGGCTGTGGAATTGTAAAAACAGAGCATCATCATCATCCTCATCTCTCTCTCCCATACCTATACTTCTCTCCTTCTTCCTTTCAATTTTTGAGAGCCAATTTGAAGAAACAAGTTAAGAAATCAAGGTTTGAGGCTTAGAACTTTGATTCTTCCATTGAAGAGGATCTAAATCCCACTTGAGGTAATATTTTATCCATGAATATAAGCTATACTATGTTTTTCCTTATGGTTTTTCAGTTGAGGATTTTGAGGTTTTAAGTTGTGAGAATTAATGAAAGTTTTTTAGTAAAATTGATTGGGTTTTGATGAGGTTGTGATATGTATGAAGTTTAGGGGTTGAGTGGCATGTTTGGGTGATGTTTGGGGCTGGTTTGAAGGGTTGTTTTTCAGGAGAAGTCGCAAGGAAGGAAACCAGAAAGATTCTGGTCTGTGATTGGCGCAGCAGCGGCATTCCTGGCGCAGCAGTGCTAGGCAGGGCAGAGAGCTGGGCCTCTCTGACTTGAAATAGCGCCTCAGCGCCATTTAATAGGGCTGCAGCACTGGTCCATTTTCAGCAAGCCTATTTTAGGGCTCGAAATGACTTTTAAGGCTCGGGGATGGATTCATTTACCCCGTTTGGGTAGATTGAGATTCCCGAGAGTGCGGGATTGATCCCGAAAGCGTGGTTTTAGATTGTGAACCTCTTATTGATTTACTTTATTAATGGATTCCAATTGGTTACGACTAGGTGACCGCTAAGGAACTAAAAGGTTGATCGTTCTCAAGGGTCGTTCTTTTAATATTTGTCGCTCGAACCCGAGGTAATAAAACTGCACCCTGTGCATATGACATGCATGGTTATTCTTGATGCATGTTGGATTTTTAAATGTGATGCATGTGATGTGCGAGAAACATGTGAATAGGACATGCCATGAATATTGAATATGAGATTGTTCAGAGCTTGAGTCTTTGTGTTTATGCATGATCCTAATTATGCTAGCAATTGTTAAGTAAGCATGTTGAATGCCTTATATTAGGATATTTGACATATGATATATGTTTGGTAGCATTGCTTACTTGTGTATGGCACTGACTAGTCAGGGTCGACACTGGTCGCGTATTACTGACCTAAGAGCCGAAAACGGCATAAGCATCATGAACGCAGCGCCGATAAAAGATTAGATCTAATCAATATCAGTGTTGAATGACTCTAGGAGCATTAATGCTAGACCGACCCGAAGGTCGATGAAAATTATAAGCGCTTGACTAGTCTAGGACTAGTTACTCAGAGCCAGGGCCAAAGGCCTAGGTGACTGTTTGTCACATGGCTAGGGAGCGGAATCCCATGGTTGTGACTCTATGGTCATGCAATATGTTGTCTTGGTGACTAGTTCATCAAACACCTACCTTGTTTAAGCTAGTGAGATGATCACTTATCTACAAAGCCCTGATGACCCTATCGTCACATGGCTAATGGGAACGGAATCCACCTTAGTGACGATTACAACTGTCACACTTTTATTTGGGGCTAAAGCCATGGATAATTACTATGATAATCAGTTGATGTTGTATATTCATCATTACGTGAACTCATTTGCTTGCTTGAATAGGGCTATATTTGCTAGGCATGCGCCTTATGATTTAATGACATGTTATTACAGTTCATGAGCATATTGAGTTTTCTTGTTGGGCTTCGGCTCATGGGTGCTATGTGGTGCAGGTAAAGGCAAAAGAAAGTTGGACCATCCTTGAGTTGGAGAGCTTAGGTGAAGATGTGTACATATGCGGCTGCTCGACCGCCGCGGCCAAGGGTTGAAAGAGGAACTTGGGTTAAACCCTGTTTTGCCGCTTAGATCGGCTCGTTGTAAATATTTTCTTGTAATAGACCTTTAAATTATATTTTTGGGATCCCAATGTAAACAGTAAATGTTCTAGTGAAACGTTATACCTTAACCAAAATTTGTAATCCCTAAACTGCTAATCATACTTAGTTACACGATTATGGCCAAATGACTTGATTAGTGGGTTTAGCACTGTTTATAAGGCACACCATAACAGTCCCTGGATTTTAGGGTGTTACAAAGTCAGAGTCAAAACATGAGCAGCATTTGAGGTTGGTTCTTCAGAGATTGAGGGAACACAGATTGTTTTCAAAGTTCAAGAAATGTGAGTTCTGGTTATCTCATGTAACTTTCCTTGGTCATATTGTCATTAAGGAGGGGATGAAGTTGGACCCAGCCAAGATTGAGGCGGTCAGATATTGGACAAGGCTAAGGAATGCCTCATAGATTAGGAGCTTCCTTGGGTTGGCTGGGTATTACAGGCGTTTCGTGGAAGGATTCTCAAGGATTGCTACTTCATTAACTGAACTGACACACAAGAATCAGAAGTTTGTATGGTCAGACAAGTGTGAGAACAACTTCTAGGAATTGGAGCAGAGATTGATCACAACTCCAGTTTTGAATCTCCCGACAGTTCAGGAGAAGTTTGTGATTTATTGTGATGCCTCAAATCAGGGTTTGGGTTGTGTTATTATGCAGTCAGGGAAGGTGATTGCTTATGCCTCACACTAGTTGAAAGAGTGTGAACAGAGATACCCCACTCGTGATTTAGAGTTGGCAGTAGTGGTATTTTCATTAAAGGTATGGAGGCATTACCTTTATAGGGAGAAGTGTAAGATTTACACTGACCACAAGAGCCTGAAGTACTTTTTCACACAGAAGGACCTGAATATGAGACAAAGGTTTTGGCTGGAGTTAGTGAAGGATTATGATTGTGAAATCTTGTATCTCCCAGGAAAAGCCAACGTGGTATCAGATGTGGTATCAGATGCTTTAAGCTGGAAGGGTCCGGGGTAGATTTTCAGTGCGAGGCTGATATCCAGAGAGTTAGTAGAAGATATAACCAGAGCTGGCATAGAGTTGTTGGTAGGCCAGTTGGCCAACATTACGCTATAGTCTACGATGTTGGAAAGAATAAAGGAAGGTTAGTTGAGTGATCCACAACTGACCAAGATTAGAGAGGACGTTCTAGCTGGAATATCCAGAGATTATACGGTGTCAGATATGGGCTTGTTGAGATACAAGGGTCGGATCTGTGTTCCAATGGACGCTGTTATCAGGTGGGAGATTCTGGATAAATCTCATACTACTCCTTACTCTTTGCATCCATGCACCACGAAGATGTATCAGGATGTGAGATCAATGTATTGGTGGCCTGGGATGAAGAGGGATGTGACAGAGTATGTGGCTAAGTGCTTGACATGTCAACAGGTCAAGGTTGAGCATCAGAGACCAACAGGGCTATTATAGCTTCTGGACATCCCAAAGTGGAAATGGGAGGATATCACAATGGATTTCGTGGTGGGTCTACCCAGGACTGTGGGTCAAAATGATTCGGTAT
Organism: Humulus lupulus; assembly: GCF_963169125.1. Taxonomy (NCBI): domain Eukaryota; kingdom Viridiplantae; phylum Streptophyta; class Magnoliopsida; order Rosales; family Cannabaceae; genus Humulus; species Humulus lupulus. Next base: position 94,476,588 of record NC_084800.1, read on the forward strand.
GGGTTATTGTGGATCGATACACCAAATCATCTCACTTTTTACCAGTGAGAACAACTTATACATTTGACCAGTAAGCAGATCTCTATGTGAGAGAGATTGTGCACCTTCATGGGGCACCGAGGTCGATCGTGTCAGATCAAGACCCCACATTCACTTCCAAATTTTGGGGAAGTTTGCAGAGGGCCATGGGTACACAGTTGAATTTTAGTACTACTTATCATCCTCAAATAGATGAACAATATGAGAGGACGATCTAGATATTAGAGGACATGCTGCGAGTATGTGTGCTGGACTTTGGTGGGTCCTGGAGTAAGTATTTGCCTTTGATAGAGTTTTCCCAAAATAACAACTATTAGTTGACCATTGGGGTGGCTCCTTATGAGATGATGTATGGTAGGAAATGCAAATCTCCCATTCATTGGGATGAGACAGAAGAAAGGAAATACTTGTGTCCTGAGGCAGTTCAGAGGACTAATGAGGCTATTGAGAAAATCAGAGCTCTAATGCTTGCTTCTCAAAGTAGACAGAAAAGTTATGCTGATTCCAAACGCAGGAACGTGGAGTTCCAAGTGGGAGACTATGTCTTCCTTAGACTCTCACCATGGAAAGGGGTGAGGATATTTGGAAAAAAGGGCAAGTTGAGCCTTAGATTTGTAGGACCATTTGAGATCCTCGATAGGATTGGCCAGGTAGCCTATATGTTAGCTTTACCTCTGGCATTATCGACCGTACAGAATGTATTTCATATTTTATCCCTTTGAAAATATGTATCAGACGTGACTCATGTGTTGAGTTACGAGGATCTGGAGCTTGAGGCAGATCTCTCCTATGAGGAACAACCAGTTCAGATACTAGACAGAAATGACAAGGTCTTGAGAAATAAAACTATACCTTTGGTTAAGGTATTATGGATGAACAACAAGGTCGAGGAGGCGACATGGGAGCTGGAGTCAGATATGCAAAGTCAGTATCCCAAGCTTTTTCAGGTGAAATTTTGAGGACAAAATTTCTGTAAGGATGGGATAGTTGTAACGTCCCAAATTACCTAATAAGGCTTATGGCCTCGATTAGGGGGCCGGGACGGAAAATTATGGAAATTACATGTTTATGTGTTTTATATGCGTGTAATTATGTGAGGTATATTATTATATAACTTGATATGCATAATTAGGTGTATTAATTAAATGTGTGGGCCTGTTTCTTATTAGAAGGGCAATTTTTTTTTAATTTGGCACATTATGGGTATATTTGACATATATGTGATATATGTGTGAAACCACATTATTGTGTGGATATAATTGGGTTACTCGACACGAGGCGATCCTAGGGAGCAAGCTAGTGGGAAAGTCACAACGGGATCAATATTTGACTCGGTGTGGGTCAAGTGGTATATTGGGTATTTAGCACATTGACGGGATATTGGGTAATGGGATTGAATATTTGATGATATATTGGGAGTTAGTGAGATCAGGAGGAAATTATGGGAATTTTGACTATTTTACCCTCGGGGGCATTTTTGGGACCCCGAGCATTGAGATTTACTTGAGGTTACTTAAGCTCGAAGTAACCTGTCAGAAAGAAAAATATGTTCAAAATACTTTTTCTATTTCTCCTGTTATCTTTTTTTACCATTCGTTGCATTTTCAAAGGAAACTCAAGTTTTAGGGCTCTAATTCAAGCAAGGATTGAGTCATAGTGATTCTAGGAAAGATTAAAAGCTTATTAACCGAAGTATTTAGTGAGAAATGGCATAATAAGAGGTCATATACGCTTTGAATTTCCTAGTTTCCGTTTCCTAAAGTTTCTTAAGTTTTGAGGTTGGATTCTATGTTTTGATGAGTTTTTGAGTTGTTTGAAGCTTGGGTTTTGATGGTTTTGGGCCATTGAAATGATTGGGAACTTTGTTTATGGGATTTGGATATGTTTGGATAGGTTTATGGGGTGTTTTGAAATGGGAAAAATGAAGGTTTTGGATGGGTTCCAGGTCGGTTCGCAGCCCTGTTCTTAGGCGCTGCAACCCAAGCTTAATGAAGAAGAGAACATGGCTAATGGGCATTAGGGCTGCGGCGCGAGGCGAGGCACATGCAGAAAAGGGCAGGGGCCTTTGTCTGGAGGCGGACCATGGCTTAAGGGTGTGGGCCGCGGTGCTTAAGGGGAAAGTTGGCAATAGGGAGGTTTTGGGTGTGGGAACTCAAACCTAAGAGCTCGAGGTCGATTCTACTACCCGATTTAGTAGGATTCGACGTCCCGGAGGCTAGGACTCGGTCCGGAAGCCTTTATTTACTTATTATTGATGGGATTCTATACTTGGTTGTGACTAGGTTATCACTAGGGGCACAGGATCAGGATCATGCTTGAGAGTCGTTCTTATTTTTCATTACACTCGGACTTGAGGTAAGAAAACTGCACCCATTATGTGACATACATGATTAGTGCTTGACCCGAATGTTGAATATGGTTTTGATTGGGCATTGGCCCCTGTAAATGCACAGGATTATGCTTATGCCTGTGATTAATGATGAAGCATGTTGAGTGCTCTATATATGGATGTTTTTTATATGATGAATGCATGTTAAACACTATATACTTGAGAAAAGCATTGACTTATTAGTCAAGGATGCCAATAGCGCTGAGCGCTGGTCGTAAAGATTGACTTATGCATCAAGGGAGGCAATAGCGTGCTAAGCACTAGTCAATATTATTAGATCTAATCAGGAGCACATTATATGCTTATTCAACCCAATGGTCGTAGAAAACTAAAGTGT